>NC_090925.1:946187177-946495920 GCF_040938575.1 Ambystoma mexicanum | reverse complement strand
ATCGCGTTAAGCGACACGTGATCAGGAAGTGACAGGCTCGATTGGTTACACGAGACGAGGAGCACGCATCATGTGATCAGGAAAGAAGCATCGACACGCTCACGTGACACGGAGCGTAACACGTGACATGCTCACATGACTTTTTCTTGCCTTTCAAAAGATTCGAGTGAACGCTCACACGTCGCTTCACAGCTGCTTACGGCAAGTTTTGTAGAGTGCTTTCCTTGCTTCTGTTCCTTGGAATCCTTGATCTCGGACTGCCTTCACGGACCTGCTCTGCTTCTTCTCGATACCTTTGCTTTGGCGATCTTTACCGGATTAAAATACGAACTTGGTTCTTCCTCGTACTTGCTTTTGGATCATCCATTGTTATTGTCGTGACCGGCCGGTTTTCCGACCACGGACTACATCTTGGACTGATTACGGATTTCCCATCACAGTACTCTGCTCACGTTTCTTGGCAAAATCAGGTGTTTCTTTCCATCAAGAGTGCCACATTACCATCTGCTGCCTGCCGCCGTCGACCATAATAGAATCCTGCCCAGTACTTCACCCAGGGTATCTGACCACTGCCATTGGGTAAGAAAGATTGTGACTTGTCCTTGTAATCCTTCACTGTCTTGCCTTGCTTTCTCTAACCTAGTTGCTTGCCTTACAGTGGTCAAGGGGTTCACTTCCGGCATTCCTGTTTCCAGGCTGACGGTACTCCACACCTGTGGCCCCAAAGATTGCACGGGGAGTTATATTCTATACTTGTCCGTGTGGTACTTGGGGACGGAGGTTTCATCATCTACACGACCATCAAGTCTTAACACTGCCTGCTTTTTGCCCTCTTCCTCTGGCGCCCGCCTGATGGCTCTGCCACACTCTGTTGCCTTCCGCCCTGCTCCTCTGGGCTTCCCGCATGGCAGTCCTGCCGTACTCCGCAGTCTTCCGCCCTGCTCCTCTGAGCTCCCTGCCTGGCGGCACGGCCTCACTCCGTTGCCTTCCGCCGTGCTCCTCTAGGCTTGCCGCCTGGCGACCCTGCCGCACTCTGCAGCCTTCCTCCCTGCTCCTCTGGGCCTCCCGCCTGGCAGTCCTGCCGCACTCTGCTGCATTCTGCCCTGCTCCTCTGGGCTTCCCTGCCTGGCAGTCCTGCTACACTCCTCTGGGCTCCTTGCCTTGCAACCTGCCTATTCTAGCTTCTGATATCTTTCTGTCTTGCTTTTCTCTCTTCCTTGTTCAAACTCAGTCTGTTGAAGTTTTCCTGTTTATTCCTCGCCTATGATATTTCCTGACTTCAGTCCTTAGTTCTAGTGTCTGTATCCTATCCTGTCCTGTACCTGGTTATTTCTTTCAACGCTGCTTTCTACTTGTATTACATCTTGGTCCACTGTGGTGCCTCCACTTGAATGCGTTTTACAGTGTGACCCTGAGTTGGCCTCCGTACAAATCAGATAAGGGAAAGACTTCTGTTGCCTTCGCCTAGTCCGTTGAAGTCATACCTGCCTCAGTATGTGGTGTTCAAGTTTACCCTTGCACTGAGTACAACAGTTCCCTCAGCACGCCTATGTCATGACGCTGCTGTATGACTGTTGTTAAGAGTAATCTGCTGCTACCTATCCCAAGGGCTTTCATTAATCCCTGGAGAGCCCTTATCATATTCCAGTATATCCTTATTTCTGATAAATCTGTGTTGCCCAGTGTACTTACTTGTCTTTGCTTTTTCTCTGTCTCTTTGTTTACAGCCTGCTTCTGCAGTTCCTGTGAATACCTGTTTCAACTAACAGATTGGTATGTACCCTTTTTCTGTTATATGCTAGCATTGCCTCCGGAATCTCCCCTAATTTACGTGCATACCGTGAGAGATAGTCTCTTCCCTGTACTCTCTGCCCAGACTTGTGACACCTGATTCGTTTTTATCTGTTGGGGAGATGGTAATTTAGCGAAGTGTCTTATAGCAGGTAGGACATAACCCATATAACAATTCCCATCCCAATTTATTGGAATCTAGCTGTAGTTTGAAACTCCACATATGAAATAGGTTCTGTGGTAAATTGCATAACCAAATTCAATTATAAAATCCCTTGCCAAAAGAGAAAAATATACCATTAACAGCAATGTCGTTCTCTGTAGACAGAGAGGAGCTCATTTTGCTCCATTTCATAAATTGTCAGCGTGAAGACCTTACGTTTAGACATGGAATGTAGGCGGCTCCCCGCCAACACATTTTGGTCATTTACACAGTGTAGTGCTCGTGTGCAAGGCAAAAGGTTGTGTATGCCAACTTTTGCTCTACACATTTGCACTTCCCTGTGCGAAAGAGTTAACACTGCCTACTATGCTCGCATGGTAGGCACCGATTACAATTAAACACTGCAAATAGCAGCAAGTTTTTTAATGAAGCTGTTTAGTTGGGGGAAAGTTTGGCAAACATTCGTTTTTCATTAACGATTCAAATGTTTTTAGAAAAAACAAAATGATTCATTTGATGTACTAATTGCTTTAAATTGTACCTTTACAACATACGTTTTCTGAAACTAGTCTAGTATACTAACATTATCAAAAACATTTTTGAATATGCTTGTATAGTTATGAATGTATACTAATCCATGTAAAATATGATTTATAAGTTTTAAGGCAACATTAACATGGAATTAATTATCAGAAAAAAATTAAGTAAAATTCAGATGAATTTTAAACATATCTTTTAGACATATTAATTCCTTGGGTGATTCTACGGGATTAGACAAGCTTGTAGCACAGAACTCTGTGAAGGTTGTATTAGCTCGAGCACCGGTACAACAAATGATTTCACAAAGGAATAAGAATAAGGTAATGCAGCCTACACTTTAATAATAACAAATAAACAGAGATTGTCATCTGAATGTGCCAATGGAGGAACAGGAAACTCAGGAGTGTATTGCAATTTTAGAAATAACCATACAGGCACTCCAACATTGGGATGTCAACTGTGAACAACAATTCACCAGTGATGAAGTTATAGATAGGAAGACAGACATTTGTTGTGACATTTGTTGTGCAAAAGAGTTCTTCCAGCTCCATCTTCTATTTGACCCACTCTCAGCCTGCTCAATGGGTATCATGTTATAGGACAACAGGGTTATTCAGTTATGCGGTTCAGTCACCAAGTTTCTATTTTCATTAGAAAATGTAACCACTCTATCTTCCCCTGCATGGACAGAAATAATAGTTGCTAGAAAATGATGATTCATGACCTTGGGTGGCAGAAGTTGGAAGTTGCCCTAGCTCACCTTCTGTGTTAGCATTCACTGATGATGAGACTTCGCTGTCAAATGAAGCCGACGATGGTGACCATGTTGAAATAATATGAGCACTGTGAACAGCCACCAAATTTGTGGCACTCATTGTAGCAGGATCACATAAAGAAGAATATTTGGATGTGGATGTTCCTGAAGATGCAATCTCTCCAGAGACGAGCGAAGCAAGGATGTTTAGAGATGGCGTAGCTGATTCTGATATTTCAGATTGAGGCTGCTGTGATGAATGAAGTGTATTTGTCCCTTCATCCCAAGGAGGAGCCTCCCTCTTTGAAGACAGGGTGGTGAGCACGCTCCGCAAGACCCTACCTAGTGGTCTGGGGAAGTGGGACCTCACTGGAAAGACTCCCCCTTACGGGTCAAGGACTCGCATTCCATGTGATCAACTTCCTGCCACACACCATAGCAGAATCTATGGGACTACCTGCTGTGAAGAATAATGTGATAGCTCTATATTTGGCTGAAGAAAATGCTGAAACAAACCAATCTGGTAAAGGAAAAGAAGATGTCTCTTTACGGATAAATGTACATTTAACTGAGATGAGTGGAGTAATGATACGGAGAGAGTGTTGTACGTAGGGTAAGCCCCCTGGGGTGATCACACCTGGGAGAGGCAGAGCAGCGACAAGCCACGGAAAGCCGTGATGTTGGAGGAGGCAAAGAATGCCAACGGGAGACGTCGGAGGCCCGGCGCATACAACAGGAAGACCCTTGTGAAGCAGGAGACAGGAATCCTGTAGGCGTTTCCATGACCACATTGCGGTGGGCGTGACGCCTGGCAAAGCACGCCAAGACCCTCGCAGCGGAGAGCACGAGCAGCTCCCTATCGCCAGCACCCATTTCCAGCAGCAGGCAGAAGGGAAGCAGACAACAGGAAGAAAACGAACCCGAAGTACGAAAAGCTATATACCAAAAAGGACTACATGAGCGAGTGCCGAGCCCTGCAGCATTCCCCTGCATATACAGAGGTGCCGGGGAGAACGGGAAAAGCAGTAGGCCGCCGGGGCAAGATTATATGAAGACAGAAAGGATGAGATATTCACTAATAAATTGTTTAACTGGAAATGTGGAAAACAGATACAGAGAATCACATGCAACCCTTTATGGGAAATAGTTAAAGACTGGAAACGAATACCATAGAAGGAAGGAAAATGACCCTATGAGTTTAAAGGTGAAGAGTGGGGAAAGCTTGGCATACAATCCTGTATTGAGGGATGTGAGATAAGACTACCAAGTATACAAGTTAAAGAAAGAGACAGTTCTAGAGAGAGAACCCAGAAAAGGGGAATTATCAAATTGGATAAAGTTCAACCAAAGCTACGAAAACAAGTGTAGACAAAACTGTAGGAAAGTATCTCAAGGAGAATTGTCACAAGTATATCAGAAAAGAGATGATAAAACCCAAGAATCTTGCGGAAGAGCTACAAGAGCTTATCAAGGAGTTATCCAGAGACTATTCCAGAAGATTGTATTAAGAAACATTTGGCGTAAACAGAGACTTTTAAAACATCACAAGATAAAAGAAGACCATGGAATGAAAGACATTCTCTTGGCCTCGTTTGAGCTGGTTATATTAGTGGTAGAGTCAGGTAGAGTTAGGTTTGGACAGAGGGCATTTTACTTTGGGACTTCCTGACGACCGACAAGCACCTTTTGTTTCTTTAGCTAGGCAGGGAAATCCCACTAGCAGGAGGGAAAGATAGACCTTATTATTTTACTTTCATTAAAAACAAGTCAGAATGTCCTTAACGTGTCCGACTCCTTCTTCTGACCCACCACACTGTACATTCCAGCAGATAGTGGCATGGACCCACGTCGAATACCCCTCCCACTTGATGTCAGTATGGGTTGTAAGAAAGATATGAAAAGGTGCTTGCCAGTGTGGCTGCAGTGCTGATTTTCTCTGCTGCATTCAGAAGAAGAGTTGCAGAGCCCTACAGCAGGTTCCAACAGTCCTTGCTTGACCTGTGGATAGATAAATCTGATACCCTTTACAAGGAGCTTAGAATAGTTCATAATAGCTCCATCCTCCAATTCGAGATTAGACTGCCTGCCGGGGGGAGAGGAGGAGTTGTAGCCATGCACATACGGCATATATCATTTTATGTGGTTGCAGTCCATGCTTCTTGATGGGATTATTTCAGATCTGAAGCAGAACAAATGGTAGGTCTTCATGTAATTTGGCAGACAATGGATAACCTATTCTTTATATCACTATTTTGGCGTTCTATTGCCCAGCTGGATTGAGGAAGGAAAGCTCAAAGCAAATGTTGGGAGATAGTCAAAGCCTTGCAAATATCTCTGACCACTTCGCTGGTAAAGTATGTGCATTTGTCACTGCCTATAATCGCAGGAAGTCTATATCGAGGATAACATTCTGCAAGAATGTTCTTTGCCACAGTGACACTGAGCCTTTTGACATGAATACAATTCAACGTATTCAGAAAATATGTCAACAACTACCAAACAAAATTCAAAAACAAACTTTTGGATAGTTGAATAAAATCCACCTGAACATTCAAAAAAGGATCTCCTGTAAAAGAATGCCCAGAATGGGGAATTTCGGCTCTCGTGAGGTTCATAAAGCTTGCTCCACATTGTGGTCTAGACATACTGAACAAGTGCTACAGTAGTTCTGAGCAACAGTAGAAAATATCGTGCAAACCAGTTTCTATTGATGACAGACATCATTATGTTTTTTCCTGAATGGGCCACTGAATGGGCCAGTCTGGCAAGATAAGGTAAACGCGATCTCGGTGCAACCAGGGCATATGGGTGTCGAAGCTGATGTTAGTTAGCCTTGTTGTTTATACAATATACCAAAATTATGAAATAACGCTGTAGGCATAATGTTAATCAGTATACACCATGTCAGATTGTTCCTTTGAAAAAAAGCTAATTTTGGTCAAAGCCACCATTTCAGCAACCTCTACAGATTGAATATTTGGCAATTTGGATGCTTATATAAATGTCAAACGGAACACAAACTGCATAACCCAAAGTTATTCTCCTTTAAAAAGTCCTCAAATAATATCCATCAACAAACAGAATCATTTCATGTGTCTGCAGTGTACAGCTTTTAAATGAACTCTGGCAGTCAAAGGATTTGCAGTAACTAACAAACAGTCATGGGGTTCCCCATCAGAGGTTACATCAGCAGCAAACACAAGCTATTTCTCATAAATAGTTACATGGAGATCGGCCATCTATCAAGTATTGCATAAACAGCTGAAACCGATCACAAAGTAGAGCCTACCTGTGATCGTATAAGGGAAAATTGCCTATGTGCAGGTGGTTTACTGAAAAATGAATCTCGGCTCTGGAATTGGACCTGTCTTCCTTATAGAGAGTTGATTGGATGCTTGATCAGTGTGAGGCCTAAGGACGTCCTCACTACTTTTCCCCCCGGTATCCTCTTCTCAGGTGTCCAGGGAAAGGCCATCGCTTTTGGATCCCGACCCTGGTGGTGGATATGCGAGGGAGGATCACCTGGGTGGAGGAGACTTGGGGAGAGGATGTCTTTAAGTGAGACATTGTATCCCCCATTTTCCTTTCACATCGAACCCTCCATCTCTCAATCCTTTATAGGTTTTGTCAGCCTTTTCCATGTGATTCACCTAAAGTATTCCCCAAATTACATCAGTATGGCACTGGGACGAAGAACAGGACACCTGGAACAACACATCCTCACTCTGTGGGCCTCATCACGACTTGGGTGGTAACCCTTAAAATCGGCAGTAACGCTCTTAGTGCCGATTTTAAGGGTCCGTCGGATCACGACTCCAAATACCGCCAGCGCAATAACAGCCGGCGCAAGGACAGCCGGCTGTACAAGCGCCGGCCATAACAGCGCCAGGAACCATTCGCGCTAAAACATCATCAATCACGAGTCGGGCGTAAGCGCTATTAGCGCCAGAAAAGCGGCAGATAATCCGCCGAAAATACCTCCAGCAAAAAGCTGGAGGTAACAGAACACAGGCCACAGAAATAAGGGCCCAGGTGGAAGCAATGCAAATCAGAGGCCTACAAAGGACCCACCCATGCACAACACACCCTCCCCAACCCCATTACACCAGCAGGAGCAGGGGGGAGACAGCAATGAGGGCCCAGGTGGAAGCAATGCAAATCAGAGGCCTACAAAGGACCCACCCATGCACAACACACCCTCCCCAACCCCATTACACGAGCAGGAGCAGGGAGGAGACAGTAATGAGGGCCCAGGTGGAAGCAATTCAAATCAGATGCCTACAAAGGACCCACCCATGCACAACACACCCTCCTCAACCCCATTACACCAGCAGGAGCAGGGAGGAGACAGCAATGAGGGCCCAGGTGGAAGCAATGCAAATCAGAGGCCTACAAAGGACCCACCCATGCACAACACACCCTCCCCAACACCATGCTGCCATTTGGAGCCGGGAGCCTTGATGTCGACTTCTACCAGCTGCGTCTGGAGCTACAGAGGCCAGTCAACCAGGCCAGGGCCCTGGGAGTGCAGGGGGAAGTGGGGATGAGGAGAAGGAGGAGGAGAGCAGCACCAGCAAGGCGGCCAGCCATCCTCAGGGTCAGGCCAACACCCTGGGCCCTAACTGATGGTCAGTTGGTGACAGAATATCGGCTGGACAGGGCAACCATCACCCAGTTGCTGGATACAATCCAGGGTGACATATGCAGCCGCATAGCCACCAGCACGGCAGTACCTCCCCTAGTGAAGCTCGTGTCTGTGCTTCAATTACTTGGGACTGGCAGCTACCAACATACCGTTGCCATGAGGCATGGAATGGCCCAGTCCACATTCAGTGCCATGCTGGGACAGGTGCCTGATGCACTGTTGAATCATGTGAACGAACACATTGCATTGCCAGCCACACAGGCACAGGTGCACCAGCTTAAGGGACAATTCTATGCCATTGCCCAAGTCCCGAATTTAATAGCAGCCCTGGACTGCACACATGTGGCACTTGTACCACCCCAGGCACATGAGGCTGCCTACAGAAACCGTAAACAGTACCATTCCCTCAACGTGCAGACAGGGCCGGACTGGGAACAAAAAGTGGCCCTGGAATTATTTTTCAAAGTGGCCCCATATTCCGCTGAACGAGGGAGCACAGCGTGTGAGCCCAACCCTTCTATGAGGGTATTGGGAGTATCCTCCAAGAAAACTTTGAATAAAATTAGTCAAAATGAGTGCATTTAAAGCATGTTTTAAGTTATATGGATTAAAAAGTCTGTTTTAAATAAGTTCATGATCTCTCAAAGTAGATCTTCAATGATAGAGGGACCTGGGACATTACACATTTTGCAGATAAGAAAATAGAATTCTTCTGGTATTAAAGGTGCCCAGAACACATGCATCCATAACCCATTTCACCCTATTCCTGGGCTGGGAATTGCACACAGATAAAAGACATTCTTAAACGAGCATTGGCAATTCCATCAGTTTTGGCTTTTGTGTAGGCATGGGAAAGGCATTTGCCAGGCACTTCCGTAATGGTACTAACTGTCCATTGATAGTAGCAGCTGCCAATTGATGAGAGTACCTCGGCATATAATAGCACGGTCTGGTGAATGCCTAATATTGATACACAAGCTCAAACTGTTGGCTTTACCAATGCTTGTTTTTCACAGGACTTCAGTGAAGGACAGGCATAGTACTTTTTATTTCACCAGTAGCGTGTTTACAGTTCCAATAAATTCATTAACTCTCAGAAGACTGCTTTGAGAAAACACTGGCAGGCACGTTAGGCACACAGTTTGATGTTAAGGCTTCACAAAGCTAGCTCAAATACATCCTAGGAGGGCGTTTTTTGGGTGGAGAGGGGCAGAAAGTAGGTAGACATGGCCATAGGTATTACCACATCCATGGACAGTCAATGGGTGGGTAAAAAACCAAACAACATGTACAAGCTTTGTGTCCCGCCTCACATGCTATTTCTCCCTAGCTGTACTCTAATGCAATAGTTTCAGCTTATAGGTGGCACTTTAGCCAAAACTAACAAAAAAGGTTGACTTGGTATGAGATCAGTGAGTCATGCCAATGTAGTGCCCACAATTGTCTGACAAAGAGTGGTTCGGCACCTGTGCCTTCACTCATAGTGGCTCCACTTCGCGAATGACACTGTGTTTGCATGTTGCACTTTTGGTTAAGGTAAAAGCCATATTGAGAGTTTGGGGCCTCATTTAGCACCATGCATGTGGCAAAAGGGGTGTATTTCTTACATGTGCCGTTTCACCATTTTGATTGGGATCACTTTTGTTTTGTAGAAGTGAGAGGACTGAGTAGACGGGCTAGACACTACTCATCCTTGTACTTCTGCAGGGCATTAGTCATTTTGTCACTAGCGGGAAAAGTCCAAAGCTGCTCCGACCTCCGGTGGAACGAGTGGTGTAGAAAGGTCAGATGCACAAAGCAAGGTGATGAGTCAAAAGGACCAATACAAAGTCTCTCTCGCCTCCCAGCAGGTGGATGGCACAAAATGTGAGAGCTTGCTGACCACAAACCCCACATTCGAACAATAGCTACATTTTTCATTACAAGAAATTAATGTTTTGGCAGACTGTCACACAGGACATCCTGGTTTGTGGTCGTAGCTTCAAGTCCACTCTATTCTGCCCTTTTCTATATTTAGCCTGCTCCCACCTGTGAGACCAAAAACCTTGGGGTCATCTTCGACTCCACACTCTCCTTCTCTCCTCACATATCTGACGTCCCTAAGAAGTGTCACTACCAGCTGCACCTCCTCAGACGCATTCTTCCTTGCCTCTCCTTCCCCCAGAAGCTCACTGTCTCCAGAGCTCTATTTCTCTCAAGGCTGGACTATTGCAACAGCCTCTTTCTAAATCTGCTTGCTTCTACTCTCCGCCCTCTGCAACTCATCCAGAACAGGACTGCGAGACTTGTCCTTGGCCTCAAGCCCAGGGATTGTATCTCTCCAGGACTGAAATCTCTGCCAGTGGCTGCGAGGATTAAGTGAGGATTAAGTTCAAAACCCTCTGCATTGTCCATAAGGTATTCTGGGGCCTCAATGTCTTCAACTCTATCTTCCTTCTCGAGCTCTTCCCTCATCCGCCTCCAACTCCCTCAGGGTCAGACGCTTCTCCAAGTAACAAGTTGGTGGTAGATCTTTCTTCGGCTGGGGCCTCCCTCTGGAACAGCCTCCCTGCCTCCCTGAAACTTGAGGCGAATCAACTCCGGTTCCAGAAGCACCTCAAAACCCTTCTCTTTGCTTCTGCTTGTTCTCCTCCTCTCCCCTGCTTACTTCCTGGCTGATACTGAAACTGCACTGGTTATCTGTCCACCCTCTGATCTTGGGCCCATGCCCCCTCCCCCTCCTATTGCACTCCTGCACTGCCTTACTGGCAACCCTACACTTGGGGGCTGTTTTTCTGTATCCCTACAGTCCCACTCCCAGCACTTGACACCCGATGTCTGCACTTACCCTTGCACTTGCCACCTGCTGGCCACACTTTTACTTTGTTTATTTATCTTATTATCCCATGTACTGCACTGTCCCCTCCCACCTCCCCCTCTGCGCTTTCCTCCTTCCCCTTCCCATGCACTTGCGCGATCTGAATGACACCTGGCCTAGTAGGATCGTTGTCTGTCTTCCCTCTGTTCCCCCTCCCTTGCCTTGTCGTGCCTTGAAACACTTGTGTATAGGCGCGTTATAAATGCTATATCATTTCACCAACTACAAAAGCAGCGAGAGAGGACAGTGATATCAAGTAGCTGCAAGTTAGGCCTAGCACAAACATAACTATTTACTAAATCAGACAACTCAGCATACAAAAGACGTGCACAGATGCTAGGTCCACTCTAGTGGGTAATTACATTACTCACTCCATCAGTCGCCACAGCCCAGTGACTCATGCCCGCATGGTACTCAGCAGACAAATCGGTGCATTGCATGCTGCACACTCCCAAATTGTAATTCCCTGCACAGAACACAACGCTCCCTGTGAAGACTCTTGCCTGTACACAGTAAATCATCCATGCAAGAATATTGCGCAGTGGCACCAGGCCAATAACTGCCAACATGGGGCCCCTTCCACTTCACTACAGTTGAAAGTACCTAGGCCTTCTCGGACAATCACTTTGCTTTCCATCCCAATGGTTTCCAATTGCCTTTTGTTCGCTGCCTCCCACTGCCAATTGAAACGCGTGGCCCAATTCCTTGCCCCTTTAGAGTATGTCAAAAAGTTGCTGTTTATTGCCCTAATCGCCAGCCCTTTAAACCCCAAGTCTTGCTCCTTGCCAAAGTCAAAACACGTGTTAGCTGGCTGTACAAACAAAGCGTACAACACCATAAATTCTGTCTGAATCTAGAATACTAACTATTGTTATTATATAGTGCATCAGGTTTTAAGGTAGTGGCGCAGGTGACCGGTTAGTCCACTAGATTAAATAATTGCAAACAAACCTGGTATGTCAAACAATAGAGCTCTGAAAAAAAGCAAGATTCCCAGTGTGACCGAAAGGCACACACACATGAAAAAACAAACTGTTGCACTGTAAATGCAAAAGTGTGTCCAGGAAAACCACTATATTGGAGATCTGCACACCGTAATGATGAAAACAATTTAAATCCTTTGTCACCTTTAAGAAGCAAGCTGATGGTCAGCCTATAGGAGGGGTCGCCGGTGAGCCTTTCGTGACAATGCAAGGTTCTGCAATGGCAATCATGTATATTTCAAAATGACTGTCACTTTGCTGGGGCGCTACATGTGTTGAGGCTATGAAAATCCATCTACTGGGGAGAACTCACATTGGAAGAGTCCAAAGGCGAGCAAACCACACACACTCTCACACAGGGCCAAGGTATCGCCTCTCTGTGGAGCCCCTGTCAGGGGCTGCAGCTCTTACCTGTAAACGAAGCCCAATTATTGACTTCCCAATCTACGTCGCACACAAACTTTTACGATGTGATAGCTAGATAAGCTCGGAGGTGGGATATCGCTGTATCCATACTGCGGCCCTGTCCTCGGCTGCATGGATCTCGCTCTGCATCCACCGGCCAGGCCTCCACAATGAAATCTCCATCGACTGAAATCCGTTTCCTGGCTTGGCAGTGCACACAGAGGCCGCACACGGCACACCTTCAATACAAAGGCAAAACTCCACTCACAGACCATGTAGAAAGCCCAGAAAGGGCTTAAAATGCTCCCGAACAGGGGACCGGACAGATTAACCAGCCAGGTGGCTTGCTGCGCCCCCTGATGGTCTGTCTGACGCTGCCTTTTAATTTCGTAGCACTTAAAAAATCCTTCCCTGCTAAGAGGACTGGGCACATAGCTCTCAACTCACACGCTTTTGGTGGGTGTCACCCGCCTTCTAAACAGCTGACTCACCCGCCAAGCCTCCTGCACGCCCATTCGTTTCAATGGGCCACTCACCCGCCAAAAATAAAATCGGGTGTTTTCACCCGCCTTTGCGACATAAACGGTTGAGAGCTATGACTGGGCATAAAGCGCGAGTCACAAGTCCCAGAGTTAGTCCTTTGAGGGCACGTGTGATTTGCTTCTTGCCTGGCCCCAGGCAGCAACCCAAATGCGCAGACGTGATTCACACAGCCGGCATGTCCCGGGGAGAAATGAAGCAGCCTGCTGATGTCAAACCACCCAGGCTGGGCCGGATCATGGATGATGTTCCCATTATGTATCCTTCCACCAAGCAGAAAAAGAGGCCCTATGCCTCGAGGCCCACCGGGGAAAGTCCCAGTGTCCCGGTGGGCCAGTCCAGCACTGCGTGCAGATGACATGTGGCCCTGACCTCACCTTCAGCCACTGCTGTGCCCGCTACCCAGGATCCACCCACGACTCCATGGTCCTACGCAACAGTACCCTGCCAGCGTACATGGAAAGGCACTGAGGCCAAAACACATGGCCACTGGGTGAGTACAAATGTATCCCACAGAGCATGTCAATCCACAACTGATGGTGCCTGTCACAGAATCCATCATTCCCAATAGTCAGCAGCATCACAGCAGCACACATTCTAGCCCCTTGCACGATGAACCTTGGACATGTCCTACACAGCAGAACACACCCATGCAGGATGTAAGACATGTGACGGCACAGTGACATATGGAATCCCCACCACAAAAAAGCCTCCTGTGTGAGTAGCACCATGGCTCACAAAACTGACACAGTCCAGATATCCCACCCTGGCCATCCGACAGTAATGAAATTCCAAACCATGAGCTGGCACATCCACGAATGCTCCACACATAAGTAGGCCGAGTAATGACAATGCACATCCCACAGACACTGTCCCCAAAATGGCCATGGAAATGCATGGAGAACAGTACAGAATAGTGAAGAGCAGAAAATGCAACTGCAGCCAAATGGATTTGCAATGGCACATGAGATAGCCACTTCTGTCAAGCAGAAGTAGATGGAAGGGCCCCCTCATCCTGCGACAAGTGAATGAGTACTGTTACATACAGAAACATAGGCGTACCAAGTGGAGAGTACCCCATTGATTCAATCGTGCCCGTAGGACAGCACACTCCACAATGTTATAGGCCAAATGACAAATATGGCAAAATCACACTGATGACAGGGCTCTGTACACCCACTGGACTTACCTTGTCCCCATACCGGCTTCCTCTCCCCTGTAGGTGATTCTGGATATCCCCAGTACACGTGGCTCATGACCCCTATGCGTCACCCACACACGGCGGCGGAAAGGGCATACAACCTTGGCCATGCCCGTACAGGGATCTGCGTGGAGAGGGCATTTGGACTGCTGAATGTCACAACTAAACTTAGGGAGGAGGATTTCAATCCCTTCTCCCGAACTACAGAAGCCGAATGGATCGACCCCTCCCACCGTGGTTGGCACGGGCGCCTGGATGTTCGAATTACAGGTAGCCACGTGGCAGCCAATGGGGGGAAGAAGGAGTTAGGGAAAGGGGTTGGATAAATAAAGGGAAGTAGGGGAACAAGACATAAACAGCAAAAGACCTCTACAATTCCTGACTCGATAATGTGATACTCCTGCAACCTGACCTGACTCTACCTTCAGCAATTCGTAGAACATAACATACTCTTCATACCATACATAACCTATTACACATGACCTCCGGTGTTTTAGCACTCATGACTTTAAAGCCGCAGTACTTAGATCTTGAGCAGAGAACATAGAGACATACATATAACATGGATTAACATAACACACTGCACATAGACAGACACTTTTCTCCATGTGGAAAAGCCAATTAATTGGAAATGTAGATTAGTCGGGTTGTTTTTCCCTTGTTTTTAGAACGTGAAGAAAACAATGCGCCTGCAACCAGACTGGCGTTTATCTTGCCCAAAACCTAGTTGTCACATTAAACCTAGAATGTTAAAGCACCCATATCCGTTCTTGTTATGAGAGTTCACTTAACTCATGGTCTGGACGTTTTCCTTGTTACGTCCGGACAGAAATGCATGAAGCGTCTGTACACTCCGTATCACCGCCGCAACCCGGCAAAACAAACAAACAAACACAGAAGCACTTAACTTAGGGTCCGGGAGCCTCCTACGGCTGACCCCGACCTGTAGAACTGAGGCAGATTAAAGAGTGTTCACCGCCGCAGCCCGGGGAAAGAAGATGCTTGGAGGCATCGCCGACGTGACTCCTTCACACCGCCAGATTACCCTTCTAGCATTCGCGTTGCTGCTTCGTTCCTGCCACCGCCGCCGCCGCCCGTGCTCTCCAACATTAATCAACAGCAACTGAGCACGGGCGAGCGGCCGTTAAGAGCCCAATCCCTAATTACCAAGTGCCGGCAGCTGAGTACCGGCGGGGCCAAGGACCTACACATTCCCCATGCCTACTGGGAATTGTAGTTTTCAAATATGCCATACCTGCTTTCTCCTGCACCACAGGCCCTTATTCCTGACATTACCTCCCCTTCCAGGGCTCTTGCCAGGACCTGCTTTTTCCGGATACTTTGCATGAAACATTCTTACCAGGCGAGGTGCATGCACTGCACTAGCAGGTTCCCAGGAGCAGTCTTCCAGTCCATATCCAGTCCACCGGATCAGATACCACAACACTTGTCTCTTCCTTTTTGAGTCCAAAATCTGCTTTACTTCATATTCCACCTGATCCTCTTTGTGGATGGTTGGAGGTCTCTGCACGCGTGTTCCAGGCGCTGCGGGTTTAAGCAGACACACATGGAATACCGGGTGGATTCTCAAAGACTTAGGCAAACACAATTTCACAGCAACTTCTGACACAATTTTTACAATTTCATAGGGTCCAATAAATTTAGGAGCAAATTTTCGAGATCCAATTAGAGGCAAATTGCGTGTGGATAGCCACACCTTATCCCCCACCTTGTACTGAGGAGCCTCCCATCTCTTTTTATCTGCATACATCTTATATTGAGTTTTGGCATATTCAAGAATATCTCGCGCCTTCTGTCTGATGGTTAGAAGCAACTGTTTTGGAGTATTGGAAGGTTTTCAACATTTGGTAGCTGTTCCGGCAACATTTCCTGTTCCTGTCCATACACACACTCGTTGGGAGACATTCCCAGGGAAGCATGTTCAGCATTATTATAGGTGAATTCAGCTAACCATAATGTTTGAACCCACGACTCCATTCCTTCATGTAAATAACAGCGCAAGTATTGCTCAAGCGTCTGTTTAACTCTTTCAGTTTGTCCATCGGTCTGGGGATGATAACTAGTGGACAGGGCACAATTGATTCCTAACATCTGACAGAAAGCGCGCCAAAACCTTGATGTAAACTGTGGTCCCCTATCAGAAACAATAGTACGTGGTAGTCCATGAAGGCGAACCACATGCTGCAAAAACAATTTCGTCAATTCCCCTGCACCTGGAATGCCGGTACAAGGCACAAAGTGAGCCTGTTTGGATAAGTAATCCACTATCACCCATATTGTATCATACTGATCATCTGGTGGTAAATCTGTGATAAAGTCCATTGATATGTGTGTCCATATTTTGGTGGGAGTGGGCAATGGTTTAAGTAAACCTGACTTCTTGGTGCGATCAGCTTTACTTCGCGCACATGTTTCACATTCCTGCATGTACCTGGTTACCTCTTGTCTCAAATGGGGCCACCAAAAATACCTTTCCACTAGAGTCTGTGTCTTTTTACTCCCTGAATGTCCAGCCAAAGGGGAATTATGGCACCGATGCATAGCCTTTTTTTGGAGTTCCACAGTAGGCAAATATAATCTTCCATCATAATAAGGGAGATTCTCTTTAAATGTTTCCAAAGGGTTATTCACTCCCCAACTCTGATTCTTTTGATTCCTCATTGCCATTTTCACCTGCTTCATCAATTTAGAGACTACGGCCCCTACAACGCTCTCTGCCGGGATTATAGATTTTGTTTCAGATACCATGTTGTCCATGTTTTGTTGGCGTGATAAGGCATCCGCCTTTCCATTTCTTTTTCCCGGCCGGAAGGCCACCACAAAATCAAACTCATTGAAGAATTGAGACCACCTTAATTGTCTAGGGCTCAATGTGTGAGACATCTTAAAGTACTGTAGGTTTTTGTGGTCTGTTACTACCAACACCTGATGTTTAGCCCCCAGTAAATAATGTCTCCATTCCAAGAATGCTGCCCTGATAGCTAACAATTCTTTATCAGTGATGGAATAATTTTGTTCACATGGAGTGAGCTTTCGTGAATAGTATGCTACTGGATGCCAAATTCCTTCTGGATCCTTCTGAGATAACACCGCCCCTATGGCCACATTGGACACATCCGTTCCTACTTGAAACATCCTATCCGAGTCTGGATGACATAATACTGGAGCTGAGGTAAATGCCATTTTTAATTCTTGAAAAGCTTTTTCCGCCCCCACATCCCAACAAAAACTTGCTGCCTTTCGTAATAATCTTGTTATATATGCCACAATCTGAGAAAAATTAGGAATGAATCGTCTATAGAAATTGGCAAAACACAAAAAAGATTGAATATCTTTAACACACTGGGGTTTGGGCCAATCCAAGACTGCTTGCACCTTGCTTTTGTCCATAATTATCCCTTCCGGGGTCAATATGAAGCCCAAAAACTCCACTCTTTTCACATGAAAGGCACATTTTTCCAATTTCACATATAACTGATGTTCTTGTAATTTCTTTAACACTGCCCTTACATGGCTCACAAGCTGCTTTTGTGAATTGGAATAAATTAGAATGTCATCAATATATACAATAACAAAGATGTCCAAAAACTCACTCAGAACCTCCTGCATAAAAAATTGAAATGCCGCAGGAGCATTACATAAATCAAAAGGCATAACCAAATAATCCAAACTTAGTTCTAAATGCAGTTTTCCACTCATCACCCTCCTTAACACGAATCAAATGATAAGCTCCACGTAAATCAAGTTTTGTGTACACCACTACTGTCTTCACTTGATCCAGCAGGCCAGAAATGAAAGGGAGTGGATATCTGTTCTTTACTGTCACCTTGTTCAATGCATGATAATCAATACATGTTCTCAACGAACCTTCTTTTTTAGGCACAAAAAACAATGGAGATGAGACTGGTGATGTGGAATGTCGAATGAATCCTTTCTTTAACATCTCATCCAAATACTATCTCAGATGTTGGTTTTCAATGCATAGATTCTGCTACATGGCAATTTAGCCCCGGGTTCCAACTCTATGACACAGTCATATGGTCTATGGGGAGGCAATTGTTCCGCTCCTCCTTTGTCAAACACATTTACAAACTCTTGATATTGAGCCGCAACCTGTAACCCCACAGCCCCTACCACTTGCACTGCCTGTGGCTGATCAGACAAAAACAATGCAGGGCTCACCTCCTCCTCAATGTGACCAATGCATTCTGGATTCTAAAAAAAAATCTCTCTAGCTACTCAATCAATTCTTGGATTATGCTGAGTCAACCAAGGAATTCCTAAAATAAGACCAAACTGGGGAGCTGCGATTAGATCCAGTACAATGTCCTCCACATGTCCAGACTGACACCTCATTTCTATGGGTTGAGTTTGCTGACAAATGGGTCCTGAAATTAAAGGCGACCCATCCACCGACTGCACCCCTTCCACCTGAGTCTTTTCTCTCAATGGCAACCCCAGTCTTTTGGCCAAATCAATGTCAATACAGTTTCCAGTTGCCCCTGAATCTATCATGGCTGACACCATCTGTTTTGTACAAGCAAAAAATTAAGTTACCAGAATATACAAATGAGAATTACCTTTTTGTGAAGTATTTGCTACCCAAGTGGGGAACTTTTCAACCACTGAGCCTGACACCTGTGTTCCCCCTAAGGCCGGCCCAATCCTTTTCCCGACTCGCCTTTGCTCTTGTCTCCCCCACCTATCTTCTTGGGAGTATTTGGACAAGTACGAATATAATGTCCAGGTTGACCACAGTACAGGCACAAATTATTAGCCTTCCTCTGCTCCTTTTCTGTAGCCGATAAAGGTCCCCTCACTCCTCCAATCTGCATAGGTTCACCTTCACCGTTTCTGTTCACCCTTCCTCTATCCAATCGTACAAAAGGTACCCCCTCTGGTTTCTTCCTATCTCCCTTTCGTTCATTCATCCGATGATCCAACCTTAATGCCAAATCAATCATAGCTGTACATGTGTCGGGCTGCGGCTCCACCTGCGCCATAGCGTCTTTTAATTCTTCTTTCAATCCCTGATAGAATAAAACTGTCTGTTTATTCTCTGGCCAATCTGTTTCAATTACCAGTCTATTGAAATGTGTCACATAAGAAACCAAATCTCTGGTACCCTGTTTTAGTGCCAATAACTCCTTGTCTTGTGCCAATGACACTTCCCTTCGGTCAAACAATCGACCAAATTCTGCCAGAAAGTTATCCCAATTGTACAATAGCGGGTCATCTTTCTGTACCAATGGCATCGCCCAAGCGGCCGCATCTCTTGTTAGGTATGAAATTACAAAGGCAATTCTTGCTTGAATAGTCTCAAAGGCCGATGGTTTACACAAAAAATGTAACCTACACTGAGTCAAGAACATCATGTATTTTTTTGGGTCCCCCAAAAACCTTTCGGGCGCTGCCAAGGGCACACTACTGGGAGCTTGAACCACAACAGTGGGCGTTCTTGTTCCTGCTCTACCGGTAGAAGACCCTGCTTCCTCCTATGGAGTCCCTTGTGCTACCAATCCTTGCCCTTGATTCTTCAAAGTACTAGATTCCTGTCTTAAATGTATCAATTCCACCTGAATCTCCTGTAGTGCCTTTAGCACTTCCGCCAACAAGGGAGGGTTATCAATTTGGCCTGGGTGGTTCAGTAATCCCGAAATCGGGGGCTGCTGATTTCTGTCACAACTAAATTTAGGGAGGAGGATTTCAATCCCTTCTCCCGAACCACAGAAGCCGAATGGATCGACCCCTCCCACCGTGGTTGGCACGGGCGCCAGGATGTTCGAATTACAGGTAGCCACGTGGCAGCCAATGGGGGGAAGAAGGAGTTAGGGAAAGGGGATGGACAAATAAAGGGAAGTATGGGAACAAGACATAAACAGCAAAAGACCTCTACAATTCCTGACTCGATAATGTAATACTCCTGCAACCTGACCTGACTCTACCTTCAGCAATTCGTAGAACATAACATACTCTTCATACCATACATAACCTATTACACATGACCTCCGGTGTTTTAGCACTCATGACTTTAAAGCCACAGCACTTAGATCGTGAGCAGAGAACATAGAGACATACATATAACATGGATTAACATAACACACTGCACATAGACAGACCCTTTTCTCCATGTGGAAAAGCCAATTAATTGGAAATGTAGATTAGTCGGGTTGTTTTTCCCTTGTTTTTAGAACGTGAAGAAAACAATGCGCCTGCAACCAGACTGGCGTTTATCTTGCCCAAAACCTAGTTGTCACATTAAACCTAGAATGGTAAAGCACCCATATCCGTTCTTGTTATGAGAGTTCACTTAACTCATGGTCCGGACGTTTTCCTTGTTACGTCCGGACAGAAATACATGAAGCATCTGTACACTCCGTATCACTGCCGCAACCCGGCAAAACAAACAAACACAGAAGCACTTAACTTAGGGTCCGGGAGCCTCCTGCGGCTGACCCTGACCTGTAGAACTGAGGCAGATTAAAGAGTGTTCACCGCCGCAGCCCGGGGAAAAAAGATGCTTGGAGGCATCGCCCACGTGACTCCTTCACGCCGCCAGATTACCCTTCTAGCGTTCGCGTTGCTGCTTCGCTCCTGCCGCCGCCGCTGCCAGCGCCCATGCTCTCCAACATTAATCAACAGCAACTGTGCACGGGCGAGCGGCCGTTAAGAGCCCACTCCCTAATTACCAAGTGCCGGCAGCTGAGTACCGTCGGGCCCAAGGAACTACACATTCCCCATGCCTACTGGGAATTGTAGTTTTCAAATATGATGTACCTGCTTTCTCCTGCACCACAGGCCCTTATTCCTGACACTGAAGGCACGCTTCCGGTGCCTCGACCGCACGGGAGGGGCAATGATGTATGCACCAGAAAAAGTTGGAAAAATTGTACTGTCATGTGCCATGCTGCACAACATCTGTTGTCGCAGAAATGTGCCACTGCCCCCTGATGCACATGTGCAGCCACCTGATGATGGTAGTGAGGGCGATGAAGTGCCAGAAGGTGTTGAACATGCACAAAGGGTTGGGCAGAGGGAAGGGAGGTTGGCCAGACAGGGATTGATTGATGGATTCTATTAGAAATGGATAATAGGTAAATTGTGAACATGTCACTTCAACATTAAATTGCATTTGTTACAATCACTACTGTCCATGCATAGTGTTTTTTAAGGTGATTTATTTTCCCTCCAACAATCCCCCTCCCCCCAGTGAACACCCAACAATCTCCCTCCCCCCAGTGTACAACCCCCAACTGTGCAGTTGCCTCATCAGGGCAACAACAATGTTGCCATGCACCACTAGGATGGGCGCGGGCGCTTCCCTCTCCCAGGACCCTCCGGTGTGCGTGCCCTCAGGTGGCGCATGGACCGGTGCCTCGGAGATGGGTCTAGTGAACCCTCTGTAGGTGTTGTGGAAGTAGAGGGTACGGAAGCGCTGGCCATCATGTGCTGGCGCGTGAGGTTATTGGCCTCGCGTTGCTGTTCTGCCAGTGCTGACACTGCCTCCGTGAATTTGCAGACTCGTTGCCCAAAGCCTGTCAGGGCAGCGGTGCATTGTTGCACAACTTGCCGTGTGCGCGCATTGTCCCGCGCAATGTACCTGCACCCATGCCGGATGGATTTACTCACGGCCTTTATGTGCCGGCTCTGGACCCTTGCCATTGCTTCCACCCGGGCCTGTTTTGCCTCAATGATATCCAGTCGCCCCATGAGTGCTGCCCCAGTGACAAAGGCCTCTCCATGGTGCGTCAGGTGGTGGACCGCAAATTGGGCGCTGTCGGGGGGGGCTGCATGGCGACATGCCACCAGACTGGACTGGGCTGCCTGGCTCAGATCGCTGGCCCTCTGGGCTTCCATAGGACAGAGTGTCCACATCGGCTGCGGTGTGCTGTAGCGAAGCACAGGCACATGGCGACTCCCTGCCTGGTGTCTGCCTGGGGTTGTGCTTCCATGGGGTGTTGACAATCCTTCTCCATCACTACTGCTTTGCGAGTGTAGTGTGGCGGCATGATGCCCACGTGGAGGTGTTGCTCCCACGTCGGGCGCCAGTTCAGGCCTCTCTCCCTCGGCGTCGGGGCTGTGGATGGTGGCTTCTAGTGAGCTGCCGGTTGCCTCCCTGCGGCCATGTGGCTGCCGCTGCTGTCTGGCGGGGCTGCGTTGGGGCGAGGTGGGTGTTCCCCTGTGTTGTCTCCCATGGGTGCGGCGTCTTTGGGGGGTGCTGGTGCTGGTGGAGGCACGGTGTTGTGGGCGCATTGTCGGTGTGGCCTCATCGCCATCATCACCAGGCTGTTGGGATCAACGTGTGCCTGTGGGGTACATAGGGGGTGGTTTGAGTACAATGCTACATACATTTGTGTAATGCAGGTCATACAAACAAGTGTGAATGAAAACAGTGACAATGACGCAGTCAACTTGCATTCCGTTCAGTCACCATGTGGTGCATGTTGTGGGTGTGCATGGAGGTACACTGCATGGGAACGCGTGGTTGGGGTGGACTGCGCTCAGGCTTTTGTGGTTGTGTTGATGCACAGTACCACTCTACGTAGCTGTCCTATGGGTATGGGAGTCTATCCCCTGCCCCTGTCATTCATGCACTGCACGTACGGGGTCGTCTAGGCAGCACTACCGTTCTAGGGATGTGGCCCTCACTTACGGGTGTATGCAGTGCCTCAGACACATGTCTTCACTCTCATTCAGATGCATGTATTTGGGGATGGGACTCACCTGCCGTTGGATTTATGCCAGTCCCTGCCTCCGCTCCACCAATGCCCTCAATGGTTCCGACGTCGATGAGGCCCGTCAATTTCTCCTCCCATGGTGTGAGGTCGGGTGGGAGGGTGGTGGCCCTCCTCCTGTGCCCCTGCTTGCACTCCTGTGCTGGGACAGGATGCCTCGCACTCGCACGCGCAGGTCATTCAGCCGCTTGCAGCAGTCCTCCCCATCCCGGGGCACGGGCCCCACTGCACTGACCCTTTGTGCGACGGATCTCCATATTTGGCCTCTGCGCTGGGCGCTGGTTTTACGCTGCTGCAGCTCATTATGGTACGTCAGTGCCTCCTCAACAAGTACCTCAAGCTCCTGGTCACTGAACTTGGGTTTTCTGACCCTGTCCAGTGCAGACTTGCCCCTAGTGCGCTCTTGACTCATTTTCAGGGTTCAGATCGCGTGGATGGCTTCCAGTGGCTGTGATATCCGACGGATTGTGATTTCCAAGATGGCCGCCGCTTTATTTCCTGTTCCGGCGGTGACGCGTTTCCCGCGCACTATAAGCGCAAGGTGGCAGTAGCGCACAGTGCGCCGGATTTAAGGGTTTGCGCTAATCGCGCTAACGCCTTGGACCGGGGCGCGTGCACGATGACTCGTGATCTGGCGGATTATCCACCGGGTGCCTTGGCGTTAGCGCTATTTAGGTCCGGCGGATAATCCGCCACATTTACCGCCCAAGTCGTGATGAGGCCCTGTGAAAGCAAACACTTATCAACCCCAGTCAGGTACTGGGAAAAGGATGAGGACGACAAGAGTAAAGCAGGACTACTGTTATAATCGTGAGCAGTCTAGTCCTTTTTGGAATCAGAATGGAGGTGCGGGCTTTAAAAGCTGGAATCCCGAAAGAAATGGTCACTGTCGGAGAACACCCATGAACTGCTGGGTGCAGGCAGACCGCTCCAGTGTAGCAGTGTGGCAGGAGGAGCGCTCGAGACCCGTGGAAAAGTGCAGAGCGCATGCAGCGGGAAGCAAAGGTACAGGACATTGGAGGTCGGTGGCAAGCCGTGAGGAGGAGGCTGGCAAGACTGAGGGAAAAGGTTGGGTGGGTCCTGCGTCGCAGTGGAAGCACTGCTGGGTGTGCACAAGCCACAGAAGACTGCCGGGCGAAGACGCGAGGGGCCCCGCAGGGAGAAATAAACCTTTTGCGGCAATGCAGCTTGCAACGAGCCACAAGTCTGACCATTGAGGTTAACCAGAAGGGGGGGGAACACCAGACTGGCAGGCAGTGATATAAATAAAGGTATGGACATTCAAATAAATGGAAAACATGTATTGCTATGCAAGTAAAAGGCATTTTGAATACCAAATTAAACGAAAGCAAGTTAAAGCAGAATTAAAGGCATTTTGAATACCAAACGAAATGAAAGCAAGCTGGAAACATTCTTGCATCTTGCGAGGAGTAAGAGAAATATGGTGAATCTTAATGAAAGGAAGTTTTTGAATTGCATTGAAGTACTAGCAAAGCCAAAAGAGCACAAAGAGTTTTATGCATAATATGAGAAATCCAGCATTTGCCAAAGCCAAGAAAGTGAAAAGAAGTGTGTGTTATAAGGAAACAAGCCTTGGCAAGAGCCAAAGGTACATCATAAAGTGTGACAAGCGCATGGTGGCCAGCCACCCACAATACAGTGGCAGGAGAGTGTGACACCTGTGACTGGAGCAAGCCTCAATGCTCAGGCAAAACAGTGGACTGGTGTTAATGAAAAAGCGGTTAAGGAGGGATACTGGTTACTTGGCCTTTAATGGGTGGACCATGTGCTCCGACAACTGTGCCTAAACTGGGGCCCCCTGAATGGAAAAGCCACTGAAAACAACTATAAAGAAGCTTGCGTTGTGCAAAGACCTTTTTGGTGATTTTGCAGTCAAGTGTTAATTTGAAAGCTGGGAGATCTGAACTCTTAGGGAAAGAAACCCCTTTTGTTGTGTTGTTTTGAAAGATGGAAGATTTGAACTCTTGGGGAAGGGAACCCCTTTGCTTGATTAACTACTTTGAACTTGGGAATGGGGAGCTAATTTCAAGCCAAAGAGCTAGAAGAAACTCTGAACTTTAATTTGAACACTGTTATGTCGATGCTGGCATCCCTACACATTGCATGCAGTTAGTTGTGGGGGCAAGTATAGGTTTGGATACAGCCAGATGTTTTAATTTGGACTTCCTGACACAGACTATCCTTAGTTTTCTTCAGGTAGGTAAATCCCACCTTAGCATAGGGCAAGTTAGGCATTACTTCACCCTGCCTTTTTGAGTTAATACAACTTTGTTGAAAGAAGTTGAACCTGTTGTCTGTGTCAGATACAGGGTCCAATATGGCAGGATAACCCAAATCAAAAATATCTTCTGGAGATTATTTTAGTGGGGATACCCCTTGGAGTGCCGGATAAAGCCGACTAGGGTCTTTTCTGTTTTTAGAGACTGACAAATGTGCTCATTCTGCTTTTTACTTCTTTAACTGCTATTGGAGTTTTCCTTGAGCATCTTTCAATTCTTTGGTCTTGCCGTGGAGTATGTTTTAGTAGCCTCAATGTACCAGTCAAAGAAGGGATTCCACTTTCTTTGATGGACTTTCAATCACAGGGAATTTTAGCTGGAGGTAACCCAGGTGCCCCACCGGCAAACCCGTAGTCGGGCAGTCAGGTAAAGTGCCAGTATCCACGAATACCAGCACTTTTTTACCAGACCGCCCGACTCGGAATGAGGCCCTATGTCTGCACACATTAATTGGGTTCGGAAAAGGGTAGACAACATAGACAACAAACTCACATGGTCATTTTTCGGCAATCGTGCAATACTGTCTGCTGTCGGCCTTATATGGCAAACTATTCCTAGTTAGAACATGAGGAGGACTCACAGGGTAGTGTGACAGGATGGTACTTTGAAAGCAACACTGGAAGTCTACTTCAAGGGTGTTTATTTCGGATCCTTACAATTATCATGGGTTTAAATAGAAGGGCCAAACTGCAGGACAAAACAGACTTTTGGGGAATTTCAGCTCTCGCACCGGCAATCGCTCTCTCGTCTCCCTTGGCTATCGTCACCATAGCCGAGGAGTCTGTAACCCCAGGTTAGTACTAGGGCTTTGTAACCTGTACTGTCTGTATTCTTTGTTGGACTCAAGGTGGATGTATTTATTTATTTATTGTTTGCTTGTTCGGCGCATAGAAAGGGAATACATTCTGTTTCTAAGCACCCACATGGCAGCAAGGAGGGAACATGGGATAGCAGTACAATTAAATAAAAAAAATACAGAGGGGGAAGGGACGGCTGAACCTACTATGCCTTGTATTCTGAACGTGCAAATGCAGCAAGGAAGAGGGCAGTGGGGTGGGTACTGGTGTGTCCGTGCTCGAGGCTCAGCCACAGATGAAGTGCAAGGTATGGTAAGTGCTATGCAGCCAGGATCCGTATTGGGAGGAAAGTGCGAATCTCCAGTGCTGAGGAAGACAGATGCTGGGGAGATCGGTATGAATGGTCAGAGGCCCAGAGGATGCATAAGGGTCCAAGACAACAATCACACCAACTGTGGTGTTAGCAGAGGAAGGAAGAAGGGAATGAGGAGGAAAAGAGGAAAGTCTTGAGGTGCTTTCGGAACTTCAGATAATCCTGCTCAAGACTCAGAGGGAGGGAGAGGCTGTTCCAGAGGAGGGATCCAGCTGAGGAAAGCGAGCAGCCTCCTGCTCTCTCTTTAGCTAAATGCTTTACACACAGAGAGTTCGTGCCAGAGGTCTAGAAGAAGAGTATTTGGTAAGAGAGAGTTGCAGATAGTGTGGTCCCCAGCCGCAGACAGGCTTGTGGATGATGCAGAGGGATTTGAATTTCATCCATACAGTTACCGGGAGCCAGTGGAGGCTTTTTAGGGTAGGAGAGATGCGGTCCCTCGGCTTAAGGCCAATGATAAGTCTCGCTGCTCTATTCTGGATTAACTGAAGTGGTTGCAGAGTGGAAGAAGGTAGATTGAGGAGGAGGCTGTTGCAGTTGTGAAGCATAGAGAGAACCAGGGCTCAGGAAACATTGAGCTTCTGGGGGAAAGTGAGAAATGGGAGAATCCCTTTGAGAAGGAAGAGTTGGAAGTGGGACTTCTTGGCAATGCCCAGTGGGTGAGCGAGGAAGGATAAAGAGGAGTCAAAGATAACACCAAGGATTCTGGCTTCAGAAGGAGGAGCATGGGAGAGGCCAAGGTGGGAGGCCATAGAGAAGGGAAGAAGGAAGGAGCAGGGGTCCCGATTTTGTTGCCATTGAGGCAGAGATCATTGCAAGAGTACCAAGCCTGGATGGTAGACAGGCAGTCAGTGGTGAAGGAAGGTGCGAGCGAGTCAGCAGGAAGTCTGAAAAAGAGTTGTGTGTCATCTGCATAACACTGGAAGTTGGGGGAGAAGGAGGAGATGAGGCATGCCAGCTGAGCAAGGTAGATGTTAAAGAGCCAGGCGGAGAGGATAGATCCCTGGGGGACACCACAGGTGGAGAAGGAAGTAGGAGAGGAAAAGGTGCTCTGGATGACACGGGAAGAGCGGTCAGTTAGGAAAGAAGTCAGCCATTCCAGTGCCTGATCCAAGATATCACAGCTGGGGCAAGGCCAGCTTCTCCAGAAGTCTACCCAGGAAGGGGGTGATTGAAATAGGATGGTAGTTGGATGGCCAGGTAGGGTCTTCTGAAGGCTTTTTCAATAGTGGGTGCCCAAGGGAGTGCTTGAGGGAGCAGGGGAACGAGCCAGTGGCGAAAGAGTGGTTGCAGAAATCAGCGAGTGCAGGGGCAAGAGTGCCAATGGTGTCCTCGAAAGTTCGGGACGAGCAGGGTGTTCAGGATGTCCTGTGTTTTGGTGGCAAAGTGTGTGGCCAGTGCATTGCTTAGTGCCGAGGAAGGAGGAGGGGAGGAAGAGACTGCGGAAGGGTTGGCAAGGGTATTGGTGATTGCTTAATGAAGATTGCTGAGAGCAGAGTCTGTGGTGGAGTCAGAGGAAGGGGGGAAGGCAGGATGAAGGTAGAGGCAAAGGCAGTGGCTGACACTCATTTCATCGGGTGAATGTCTGAGAAGGACGTTGGCAGGGCTTTTGTGGGTGTGGTAGGAGAGCTGAAGGGACCCAGGTGGGAGAAGAGGAGAGCATGGTCTGACCAGGAGAGAGGGGTGACCAGAGGGGTAGAGAGCGAGAGGTATGAGTGGATGATGGTGTCCAGAGTGTGTCCAGCTGAGTGGGTTAGACCGGAGGGGAGGAAGAAGAAAGAGAGGGTGGCGCAGAGGACCATGAACAGAGGCCATGCCGAGGCAGAGGCGTCCAATTGGATGTTGAAGTCACCCAAGAGGAGGAGGTTGAAAGTAGGTGAAAGTAAGGAGAAGCAGAAATCAGACCATTTAGAGAGGAACAGGGTGGTAGCGCATGGAGGCCGGTAGATAGTAGCAATGGTCAGGGTGGAAAAGGGAGAGATGACCAACTTGCAGACCAGGCTCTGGAAGGAAGTATAGAGTTGGGTGTGTACGATGGAAGAAGGAACCCACTCAGGATAGATTAAGGCGACCCCACTGCCAGCACGGTTTGGTCAAGGCTTGGAAATGATCTTCAAGCTGACAGGGAGGAGGGAGTCAAAAGCAGTGACTGAGCTGGCATGAACCAATTCTCAGTGAGAGCGAGAAAGTCTAGGTCAGTGTCTTCAAGAAGGAGGCAGATGTCAGCAGAGTGGTTGTTGGCAGAGCGGGCGTTAAAGTTGCCAGGTGGAGGCGGTCTCTGCCTTTGAAGGTTTTCTGAGGAGTACAGCGGCTTGGTAGTCCGGTCAGGGGAGGAGGGACAGTGAGAGTGTTGAGGGGAGAGGTAGCAGGATTCCCTAAGGTGATGGCTGTCTGACTCCCTCAGGATCGTCTAAAGTTTCTCTTACCTAATCCCGCTTAGTGTTCTAGTGGAGTTAGGGGATGGTGCCTTCACTCACACAGTCAGAGTCTCTCACCATGCACACCCAACCACACCTGGCCCATCTACGTTGGTGTCCCTACAGTGTTCACCTCCCCTCCACGCTACTGTCCCTGAGATGTTACACTCTGCCTTGCTACCTTCACCCTTAGATGTTACCTTCTTTCTTCCTTCTCGCTCCTCTACTATTCCAGTCACTACTGCCACTGTCTCCTACTGCCACTCTACACCTCCACCTTCTATATCTCACCACTACTACCGCTACTTCTATCATCTCTCCTCTTCTCTACTACCACTACCACTTCTCTACTCCAACTACTACTTCTCCCTCTCTCTCTTTTAACTCTACGCACTACTACCGCCACTGCAACTACCACTCACTACTACCACGTCTCACTCCCACAACCTCTCAGCTGCCACCAATACCATTACTCCCATCTCCACTGACACCACAACTACCTCTCCTCTACTCCATCATTACTTCTCTCGCTCCTCTCACGTGCGCACAACCACTCCACAGAAACTCATCTCTTCAACCAACCTCACATTCCTTCGCTCCATCCTCTCAGGTATTTGGTTGTCCTCCTTCCATCTCCTGACTACTTTTTAAATAACCCTCCCACACCTAGGATTGGCCAGCTTTCACTAACCGACCACTTACCTTATCCTTATCTATCTGGCAGCCAGTCAGAAAGCACAGTGAGCTAAGCGCTCGCCCCTGATATCTGTGCGCAGCCTAGCACAAAAATCCAAGTACTTTTTAGGGGACTGTTTTCCCTGTTTGTTAAGGTGCTCTGCTAGCCACATTTTAATGTTAATTTCCTTGGTGGTTTAGAGGGTGTTGTCCACTTCTCGCATATGCTCTGGGTGATGCTGCAAGCTGGAACTGTGCTTCTCTTCTGGGTGACGTACCGGCACGTGGCACTCCTGTGGCCTGCTTCATTTTTCTGGGGCTGCCCTGCTCCATTGGCAGACCAGCTAAAACCAGGCTGCAATAATTTTTTGATGAACACACGTCTATTCAAATTAGAACAAAGTTGGATTCTCTGTTTGAGATCACACATTAGTGGTTTGAAAGAAGGTATACACTGGGCTACCCTAATGGGTTAAAGTTACATAATGGTGTTACACCATCTGTAAACAATGGGCTATATACCCAGAGGGTTTTGTCTGATACAGAAGATAGTGTGGAGGGAGGGCGTGCCGGAAACCGGCACTTGAGAATTGATTAACCCTCACTACTACGATCCTAGAGAGTTTGAAGAATATATGGTCACACACACAAAAGTCTACACAACAACATTTGCATAGAAGGTCAGCAGATACAAATAGCCAGACGTGTCAGCGTACATGAGATCAAATTTTAATTATATGTAAAAAAGATTAAAAAGACAATATAATACATCCAAAGGGTAAAAAGACACAAAGGCAAATGTATAATCTTTGTATCAGACGCATAAACAAAAGAAAAACACAAGGCTATAGAGAAAAAAGAAAAGAACAGGAAGGGTAAATTAATACACCCTATAATCCTATAGAATAATTTTGAAAACGCCTAACTTTAGACATTTATTGAGATATGGGGTGTCGACATGTTTCGGCCAATGGTTGGATTGGACATTTTCTCAGGTGTCCGTACAAAGGTAAGTATAATGGCCATCTTCAGGACAGGTAATTTCTTCACAGTAGGCCTTATGGGTGGTTTGATGCTGACATCATGAATCTAAAAAGATGTATATACATATAATTACCAAAAGCAGTCAAGAGACATAGCTGCAGATAGAAGTATAAATATGGTTTATACAACAAACTAGACATTTAAATTTTCTCATCCTGGCAGTCTGTTCTGATGTTTAACAGATCCACAGTTCTCTATAAAGAGCATTGTTAACAGATCAAGATGATCTAAAACGGATTATTATTTAAAGAAGACAGAGAGCTGACATAACACAGTGTGACACATAAAAAAGTTCAAACTCTTACTTATTATCACTAGATCGAGTGTGATAAACTCAGGATCAATCAATGGCTTGTAGCAATTGCAACTGGAGGTCCCTTAGTAACAGGTCTGTGGCAAAGTACATCTAAATATGTTCATCCAGATAAATAACAAGATCACTCTAAAGGTAAATGTAGAAATGGCCATTAGATTGGTGCTGATCATCATAATGATAGATCTTATTAAAAACTTAATGTATCAGTCATTTAATACATAGAGAGAGCTCGGCCAATGTTTAGATACAGGCAGGGAGCTCCTGGAGTCAATAGTATTAGGAACAACAAGGAAAGGGATATTTCATAAACCCCAATGACCCACTTACATAATCAACACATTCGTTGTTGAGTAGGAGGTAGTTATTTGTAGCTTCAGGCGCTGCAGTGCCAGATATGGATGTAGGACTTGGCAAGATTGGGAAATGCTGCAGTGCTTGGTGTCTCCCTAAATCAGAGGGCACATATTGTAAAAGCCGCCTCTCATATTGTGTAGAGAAGAGGTGCAGGTTATTGGGAGTTTATGCTCAAGCCAGAAGAACGTTCTAAATAATACCTCAAAACGCTAGGAAAAGCTGGAACCATGCACATAAAAGGCTTGTGACAAAGTTTCCGGCGTATGATGCAAGCAGCGTTGGTACTCCGCTGTGTAGTGAATGAAGCGGCAAAAGCTGTCTGTTTCAGTCGTATCTATCACACAGATCTACAAAAAGAGAGGCACGTCTGGTCAGCGCAATGTGTCAGAGAGAAAACATACTCCAGGCTGAGGAAAACTGGCTCTACATGAGCGCGGGCGTGATGCATAACAAGACTCGATGGAAATAGGCTTACCTCAGTGTTAGTGGTTCCCGGCAAAACGTCTGTCCACAAACCTGTTGCGGCTCTGAATGTGGGAGAGAAGACGCATGGGATGTGGATTTAAATACATTACGGCGCTGATAATGTATTAGGATCACATGAGGGCAAAAGGGCCGTCCTCTTCTTAAAGGGATAGCACACAGATTCAAGGGAAGCACTGAGAAGTGGTGTGAAGGTCTGGGCTGACAATGCAGTCCTGGTAAAGACACAGATGAATAACTACAGTAGTAAATGTGACCCAAGATGCTGAAAAATCACAATGCTTGATGCGCAGGGGGCCAAATGAAACAAAGAGCCCGGGTCTAAAAAAACATTTTTGCGAGGGTAAATGATTGAAAAAGTGTCTGACTGCATGGAATGTACATTTGGAAGGCAGTCCAGTTTGGAAAAAAGGAGATCACTTATATCTATACGAGGAATGTCATTACACAAAAGGAGAGAAGAAATCCAAATGAGCAATAGGGACGGGGGAGGTTTTTTTTTTTTGTAAAGGCTGATGCTACCAGATGTACAATACCACGAAATAAGACTGTTACACTCAACAGAGGAATTCAAGCCATGACTCACAGTGTTAAGGTTATAGATCCACCTTTGTTCAGCCAAATTAAGAGATAAATCTCTATTGCCCCCTCTGGGAGAAGAAGATATTTTTTGAATGACAAACCAGTGCAAGTCAGTGTATTTATGGTTGGCAGATGAAAAATGAGCCACAAGGGGTTTGTTCTCAGTTTTGTTTTTCAAACAAGACCTGTGCTCACATATTCTTAGTCGTATTGCTCGACTGGTTTGGCCTACGTACAATAGGTTACTGTCATGATCAGTTTCAGATTATACTAGGAATACCTTGGTTAGAGAAACACAATCCTCTGATCGATTGGCGAGCAAGACGGTCCAGTTTCCAGAATGTGTCTGTACTTGTCACCCTCCACCTGGTGTTGCACTGGCAGCAATTTCTTCAGAGACTCCCCAGTTACCTCCCGAATACCTAGAATACCAAGATGTTTTCCGGAAGGATCAGGCTAACTCTCTACCTCCTCATAGGTCTTATGACTGCCAGATAGACCTGATACCTGGATCTACTCCTCCTTGTAGTAGAATTTATGCCCTCACCGAGCCTGAGAACCTTCACCTTCGACAATACCTGGATCAATACCTGGCAAATGGGTTTATTCGTCCTTCCAAGTCCCCTGCTTCTTCAGCTTTGTTCTTCGTTCCAAAAAAGGAAGGAGACCTTAGAACTTGTATAGATTATCGCTCCCTGAACCAGATCACCGTTAAGAATAGATATCCGTTACCTTTGATCCCTGAACTCCTGGACCAAGTCAGAAAAGCATGCATATATACAAAGCTGGATCTTAGAGGAGCTTACCACTTGGTACGAGTAAAAGAGGGCGATGAATGGAAGACGGCCTTCCGCACCAAGTATGGACTATTTGAATATCAGGTCATGCCCTTCGGACTTTGCAATGCCCCGGCCGCCTTTCAATATTTTATGAACGATGTCCTCAGAGAGCTCATAGATGTGTGTGTTGTTGTTTACATTGACGACATCCTCGTTTATTCTTCATCGGAATCTGAACATCGGAAACACGTGAAAATGGTCCTCGAAAGATTGCGTCAACACAAACTTTTCGCTAAGTTGGAAAAATGTGTTTTCAACGTGACTGAAGTTGAATTCTTGGGATTCATATTATCACCTGGCGGAGTGCGTATGGATTCAAAGAAGGTCGATGCAGTTCTCAAATGGCCATCACCATCCTCCGTAAAAGGTGTGCAAAGCATGTTAGGCTTCGCTAACTTTTACCGCAGGTTTATCCCCGAATTCTCTCGAATAGTCCAGCCCATCACTGCCTTGTTAAAGAAAAACAAACGTTTTGAATGGTCTACCGAGGCGGAACAAGCTTTCCAGGATTTGAAGACTAAATTTATCTCTGCACCAATCTTAAAACACCCTCGCCCCGAACTCCCCTACATCGTGGAAACTGATGCTTCAAGCCTTGCCATGGGGGCAGTTCTATCACAAAAGGACCCGGTAACCAATCAGTTGCATCCCGTGGCATTTTGGTCCCGCTTATTCTCTCCTCCTGAAATCAATTACACGATTACTGACAAGGAACTTCTGGCTATCAAGTCTGCCTTTAAGGCTTGGCGGCATTATCTGCTGGGGGCCCGACACACCGTTACTGTGATTACGGATCACCGAAACCTGCAATATTTGAAAACCGCAAAAGCCCAATCCTCTAGACAACTCTGTTGGGCATTATTCTTTGCCGAGTTTGACTTCATAATTACCTATCGACCTGGTACAAAGAACGGTAAAGCTGATGCCCTTTCTCGGATGGGAGTGGAAGAACACTTGATCAACCCTAAACCTGTACCAATCATTCCCGAACAAAGAATTCTGGGTGTAATCGCCACAGAATCCATAGAGGAAGTTAAGGATAAGGCCAGGCAACTTGTAACTCCAGCAGACATACAGAATTGGCATCTGCAGGGAAAGGACTTTGCAGTAAAGGACAACTTATTGTATTTCCAAGAACGATTATACCTACCCAGCACAGATTTACAGAAAAAAGTAATCTCTTGTTATCACGATTCTTTAATGGAAGGACATCCCGGTATGGCCAAGACCTCAGAAAAGATCAAGCGCTACTTCTGGTGGCCGTCTTGGAAAAAAGATATCAGAGACTTTATAATGTCCTGTGGAGTATGCGCCCAAAACAAGAGTCAAAAGGAAAGACCAGCAGGCCTCTTACGCCCTATTGACATCCCACCTCGCCCTTGGCATACGCTTTCTATGGACTTCATCACCGATCTACCTCCATGCTCCGGATACAATACGATTCTAGTAATCGTGGACTTATTCTCCAAGATGGCGCATTTCATTCCGCTCAAAGGCTTGCCAACAACAGCAACTCTGGCCTGAGAATTTCTCGAAAACATCGTCCGACTGCACGGTTTTCCTTCGGTTCTAATTTCGGATCGAGGTAGTCAATTTATTTTGCATTTTTGGCGAAGTTGCTGTCGGTCGGCTCAAATTGATGTGAGACTATCGACCAGTCACCACCCTCAGACCGACGGACAAACCGAGAGGACCAATCAAACTCTGGAACAGTATTTACGCTGCATGCTGCAACAAACTGAAAAAACTTGGAAAGACATCCTTTGGATAGCCGAATATGCCTACAATAACTCTGTCCATTCGGGAACTGGGAAAACCCTGTTTTTTCTTTTGTACGGCAGTCACCCTCGAACCTCGGAGTTGGATCCCCGCCAAGATCTTGAAACACCAGCAGTAGACTACCTGCATTCTACAATCACCCACGCCTTTAAGGAAGCTGTTTCTCACCTTCAAAGGGCTAAAGAACAATACAAGAAAGGAGCAGATCAACATCGGAAGGAAGCCCCTCAATATCAAGTAGGGGATCAAGTCTGGTTATCCACCAAATATCTACCTCTAAAAGGGCCACGCACATTCAACCCAAGATACCTTGGTCCCTATTCCATCACTACCATAGTAAACCCAGTAGCGGTCAAGTTGGACTTGCCCCCGCACATGAAGATACATCCGGTCTTCCACGTCTCTCTATTAAAACCCGTGCAACCTCAAACCCGACTAACTAAATCTCCAAAACCTATCCTAGTTGATGGAGAACTCGAGTTTGAAGTCAAAAGCATTCTGGACTCCAAGATCTCCAAATCTAAACTATTTTACCTAATTGACTGGAAAGGCTACGGCCCCCAAGAGAGATCCTGGGAACCTGCTGAATATGTCCACGCTCCTCGCCTAATCAAAAGATTTCACCGAACATTTCCTGACAAGCCAAAACCCCCGGAGAAGCCCGGTTTGGGAGGGGCCTTGAGGGGGGGTACTGTCATGATCTCTGCTTCCAAAAGGTCAGGGTTTTCCCAACTCCCTTGGAAGCAGATCCATAACCCAGGTTCCGAGTGCCAACCAGTCCCAATTGGGACCTTTTGGACCCAGTCCTGGCGCCAGTGGCACCAGGCTCATAAATATGCCCAGTCCCAGCGCTGGAAGCGCCAGGCTCATAATGCTTGGGTGGACTTACCTGCAGCAGACCATGCTGCTTACTTGCCTGCCAGTTGAGCCTCTGATCCTCTTCTGTTTGGAACTACTTTTCCTGTTGGGTGGGGCAGGAGCCACTCCCTAGATTCAGAACACTGGAACTCTTCTGGAAAGCAGGAACTCTTTTCTTACCTAGGCGTGGCTGTGGAAGGAGACACCTAAGCACTACAGGAGGCTATTTCAACCACACCCAATGGATGAATCTTGCTTTGCGTTATTCTGCATCCTCTGCAGCAGAACGTTCATCGTGTCTTCTGCATCTGATCCTGGGCCTAAGGAAAAAGGCTTACCATCCTGAATCCAGTCTTCAGCAACACCTATAAAGACAAGAAAGAACAGGTTAGCATTACGGTCTTCAGTGACAGCTCTTCACTTACCTGATCCATCGGCTGTCACCAACGCCTCGCGCTGCATTCCGGCATCTGAAAGACAAAGGCTTACCTACTCTTCGTGCGCTCCGGAGGCCTTCGGCGCTGCATCCCGCATCTGAAAGACAAAACAAGGTGCGTTTAAAGACATTGGGGAACTTTAATACTCACGTGCCATTACTCCTTTCCACATCTAACCCAGTGGGTATTCCGGCACCCTGCAGCCGCTCCGAACTTGTACCTGCAAAATAAAAAGACAGTTAGAGCGCATCGTGAAGCAGGCAACAAGCGCTTACTTACGTGCTTCCAGGCGCTTCTATTCATCACACGGGCTCCATCTTCAACTCACTTCAGCCCGTCATCCGCCATCGCCGGAACCCTGCAAAACAAGAAACATCATTACTAAAGACTTTAAAGACATTAGAATTACTCAAAACTTACCGTTCGTGCAGTAAACGACGGACAGCAGTCCTCTGAAGTCAAGAGGCCTGCTCCCCTTATCCAGTGAAGAAACTGGTTACAGCACCCTGCCCCGAGGCAGATGGAGAGCACGGCGTTCACTTACCTAAGGTGAGAGCGTTAACCTTTGGGGTTCTACAGGAGAAGAGAAAGGGAAGAAGAGAGAGACATTCAATAACCCAGTTCCTTAATCCCATATTTTCTATCTGCAGACATCTTACCCTTCAAGTCAGACATACAGTGCACAGAGGTCCAGCCCAAAGAGCCAGCCGTGTGTTACACATCATCTTTGCAGATACGGTATACGCCCAGTCAAGACCGGCGCCTCTACGGGAATCAGGTGAGCGTTACAGTTACATGGGCATTTAATGCCATAGATGAACCAGTCCGAGGCACAGTTGGAGAAAGATCGAAGGTTCCATATTTTGCCATTGAGTTCTACTGATTTGCAGTTGGAGGTCAAGGGGCAGACAGAGCAATGACCACATTTAAAATGGTCAGAAAGCGGTGGAAGGTTCCAAAGAGTGGTTTGTGTCATAGGGCTGGATATTTTTGGATACGTAAGAACTAGAATGTCTCTGACATTTTCCTGGCGTTTAAAGGAGAACCTCGGTTGCGCCGGACAAAAGTCGTCAGTGGACAGAATATGCTACTGTTGTTTAATAGTTTTCCGTAGGGCATTACTAATGGGACTGAAGGTGCTCACACACGTAATCCTTTCTTCTATAGTTTTGGGCTCTGGGTGAAGGCATCTGGTCCTATTGGCATATTCTGCTCTTTTATAGGCTCTATTGATGCATTTCTTCGGATAGCCACGGGTGGTAAGGCGTTGTTTCAGGTCTTTACCTTCTTGGATGAAATCACCAAGCTCTGAGCAATTTCTTCTCAACCTCAGGAATTGCCCAATAGGTAGATTTTCTTGTAAACTGAGGGGATGAAAGCTGTTATAACTAAGCAGGGTTTTAAAGATGGAGAGGGCAAGAAAAGAGATGGTTGTTAAATCATAAGTCATGGTGAATTTAATATGCTGGTTATGGTTATTAAGCCACTCTAGGAAGGAGTGAAGAAGGGTAGGGTCCCCTTGCCAGACCATAATGTAGTGAAGCCATTTTAAGATGTTGTTTCTGAAGGGATTAGAAGGGTCATAGATAGAAGTACATTCAAAATGGTCCATGAACAAATTTGCCAAATCCGGGGCGAAAGTTGCCCCCATACTTGTGCCATGTATTTGTTTGTAATGGGTACTGTTGTAAAGAAATACATTTTCAGTAAGGGCAATTTGAATGCACTCCATGATAAATGATGTAGGTACTTGAGAAGAGTGTCTATGCGTTTGTTAAGATATGACTCCATGATGAGCAAGCATTCTCCATGCGGGATTCTTGTATAAAGTGACGTGACGTCTAGGGTCACCAAAAGATCTGTCGTATTTAGGTGGAAGGAGTCCACCAAATTTATCATACTTGTGGTGTCTTTCACATAAGAATTCATATTTGTCACAAAAGGTCTGAGAAACCAATCGGCGTAGATGGAAAGGGGCTCTAGGAAGGAGTTAATGGCCGAAACGATTGGCCTGCCCGGAGGATGAAGCACATCTTTATGAGGCTACGGCAGGAGATAAAACGCGGGAGTAGTAGGCGACATTTTAATCAAAACATGATGTTCACCTTGGTCAATCTATTCCTGTTGTAAAGCATGGTCCATAAGGCTTTTAATTTCTTCTCGGATGGAATCAGTAAGATCATGATTTAGTTTACGATAAAACCGGGGGTTGTCTAACTGGAGCATAGCTTCTGTTTTGTAAAGTGTGGTGTCCCAGAGGACAATCCCTCCACCTTTATCGGCTGGTTTTATAAGAAAAGCCAAGTTATTTTGTTAAGTAATCAGGGCAGTGCGTTCAGTGTTACTTAGGTTATCTTTGTGATGGTTTTTATCCTTAAGTAGATGTTTAGTTTTTTCTAAGATCTTATTTTCAAAAGCTAAAATAGCTTGACTAACCATGGAGTTAGAGGGAGTGAAATTGGAAGGTGTTTTAAGCCCTGTAATACTGGGTTCTTTAGTAGAGGTATAGCCGTCTTTGAAAAAGTACTTGAGACGAATTAGAGGGAACCATTTGTGTAGTTCCACCTGAGTATCAAAATCTTTGGCTTTAGTAGTGGGGACAAAACTAAGGGCCTCATTACACGTTGTGCGGTAAAAATCGCAAATTACCGGCATGGCGCTATTAATGTGTCCGCCCTTGCAAGAGGCCGCTAATAGCGTACCATTACGAGTACGCGGACACGAGCATAGCGCCATGCCGGTAATGACCCTACCGCCATGCTGCTAAAGACCCCAAAAAGACCCTTACCGGCACCGATGAAAGCGCTGATAGCACTTCCGACCTCCCGCAACATGCAAACAGCGGTCACCGCAATTAGCGGTCACCGTTAAAAAGCGGAACCGGAAATACCGTCATCGCAACGGAATGGGAAGGAGCACGGCGGCCATCTTTAAAAACACAATCCATTGCCATCCTCTGCCCCCTTGACCTGTTTTGAGTAGTTTGCTATTGGAAAGCCACAAGGACACCCTCGCCATGCCTAAGGCTGTTAAAAAAACCACCGACTGCCAGCGCAAGGAGAAGTTCACCACGGAGGAACTAATAATGCTCACACAGACCCTTGCTGCTAATGCCGACGTGGTATTTGCGAACGACATGCGTCGGGAGACCCTTATCCTCAAGAAGGCAATCTGGGCAGAGGTTGCCTTGAAAGTGAGTGCAGTGGGCACCACCACCCGCAATGTCCGTGAGTGCAGAAAGCGGTGGGATGATCTCCGCCTCCGGGTCAGAAGCATCCTGTCTGCGAACCACAACATAGCCACAGCAGGTGGATCTGATTCGCCGATAAAATTAAAGGAGTGGGAAGAGACCTGCGACCAACCTGATTGGAGTAGAATCAATAGAGGGAGTTGGGACAATGGAGCATGGTGTGGCAACCACTTCAGATGGAGGTGAGTGTACACATGAAAGTATGCACTGTGAATGTTCAGGTCCCCCCAAACGTGAGCCCAGAATCACCTCATGGATGCCCAAACATCCACACATGCATACAACCCTGGCCATGTCAGTGTCAAACCCAAACACACACACATGCACACATCACCAGAGACAAGTGCCACACACAACCATGCATGGATGAGCCACTCAACAGACACATCACCTGCATCCCTACCAATGAAGTCCAAATGCCCACAACTGCATGATTGACGTATACTGCATTAAGTACATAGAACCGTAACCAATGCCATCCCCCTCTTTGTCCCCGACAGGCTCACATACAGACAGTGAAGATACTGGCACTGCAAATCAGGCACCCCCTGCCAGAAAAAAATCAAGGCCACAGGACACAGAGGACACCCCCACGACATCAAGGGGCAAAGGGAGAAGAGTCCCCATGCAGAGTGGCAAACATCGGTGGAGCGCCCCTGCCAAGATGAAACTGTCCACACCAGCAACAACTGCACCACCTCCTGAAGTGAACCCCCACCACAGATCCCAGCCACAGAGGGCCCACCCTCAGCTGCAACAAGTTCCACAGGAGAGGCGGCAGCCACAGCGCCACTCTCAGATGTGGAGGATCTGACAGATTTCCACATGGAAATGCACACCCCAACCCCCCCCCCCCCCCCGGGACCCCTGAGGCAACACCACAGCAGACACCTGGGTCCAGTGTCCAAGGCGAGGACAACATGGGAAGGTTCAGTAGCCCACCGGTGGCTTCACCAGTTGTCCTGGTTGCATCGGAAGGCGCAGCAGCCACACCACCAGAACGCCACAGTGCCCTTGACCTGGCCAGCATCAGGCAGCGCCAAGAGGACATAACTGTGCTGGTTGGGCAGCATGTGGAGGAGGCTGCCTGTCTCAGGGGGGAGCTTACAGAGACAGCCAGGCACTCCAGGGAGGCAATGGAGGCCTGTACCAACAGGCTGTGTGGGGAGATTGGAGGCCTGTACCAACAGGCTGTGTGGGGAGATTGTCCAACTCAGGGAGGTCCTCACAAGGATAGCGGATGCAATGGACCGCCAGTTCCCACCACCACCACCAGGACAGACAGCCACATCCTCATCCGCCAGTTCGAGGCAGACAAGCCCCCTCCGCCACTCCACACGCACCACCAGGCGCACGTCTAGCCAGCCTCCTAATGCTGGTGGTGGCAATGGTGAATAGGGACTGCAGGGTCAAGCTTCCACATGTATAGCTGGACAACAACATTGTGCCAGACACATATGGGACTGTTGTGGAGGGAGGGGGGGAAGGGTGTTTTGGGACTGTTGTGGAGGGAGGGGGGAAGGGTGTTTTGGGACTGTTTTGGGGGGAGGGGGAAGGGTGGTTGGATGTTTGGGGACATGCACTTATACATCTTTACATTCCTTAATGCACTGGTGTTTGATCAATACACAGGCTTGGACTTCTTCATTGTGTATGTGTACTTTATTTGCGACAGGGTCCATTGTGCGCTTCAAAACAGACACCAGTGCATTACTACCCATATCCATCCTACAGAAAGAAACTATGTTACTCAGAATATTTGGTTGATCACATGCTGTCTCACAGCACGTCCCTCCTGGCCATCCCCTCTTGCATGACCTGCATCCCCGTCACCTCCGTCCTCATCACCATCATCATCCTCATCAGGTGCTTCTATTTCAACTTCAGGGGCAGTGGCACATTCCGTCTGATACACATATTGTGCAGCATGACACATGCCATGGTGATCTTGGCCACCTTCTCATGACCATACAGGAGAGCACCACCAGACCTGCTAATGCACCTAAACCGTGTCTTCAAAAGGCCAAAAGTCTGCTTGATCACGACGCGGTTACGGGTATGTGCACGATTGTAGTCCTCTTCGTGCCTGTTCTGTGGGTTCCGTACAGGGGTAAGGAGCCACCTCTTCAGGGGATAGCCGGCATCACCTGTATGGGGGGATGAATGGGGTCCTATTACTGTTCACCTCAAGAGAGGCCTGTTCATATCACACAAACTGACTTTGCATTGTGATTGAAGTCCACAATTAACAGCATGCATGCAGACGATCTGTGTGACTGCAATGTACAAAGGTGAGCTCGACCCTGCAAGTAAAAATGCCCCATTAATGCCTCCAACCGTAATTGACATGTTCTGGTTGAGGCCAGGTCTTAGGTGTCCCTGAGCCCAGGCAGAATTGGTACCACACTGCTAGTGTACTGCCATTCCAACATTGATGTTGCCATGCTGAGAGGCATCACTTCAGTGGTGCTATAGGTGCGTGGTTCAATGCTATGGCTAGGGGTGATCCCTTTGCATGCATTCAAGAGCACATTGCATTATTGTTGTTGTGCTGCGCTATTTCTGTATGACTATCTTGATGGCATGTAGGATATTTGTGTTTTTTGTGGTGTGGAATGTTGTGCAATGTGGATGTGGATGGATGTTTAATGTTTCTAGACCAGGATTGTTCTCTATGTTGTGTAGCTTATACTTGCATGTCGGTTCATCTCAAGTACGTTGCGGCCTTTCCAGATGGACATTGGCGTACATCTGTATGTGCATTTGTCCTACGGACGACAAGCTACACCCATTTTGAGTATGTATCTGCCCCCCCCAATCACACCCAGTTGGAGTATGTATCTCCCCCCTCAATCACACCCAGTTGGAGTATGTATCTCCCCCCCAATCACACCCAGTTGGAGTATGTATCCCCCCCAATCACATCCAGTTGGAGAATGTATCTCTCCCCCCCAATCACACCCAGTTGGAGTATGTATCTCTCCTCCCCCAATCACACTGCCATGTGCTTGCCCTGCTACTCACCAAGTAGCCACGAACGTTGTCCGGCTTGTCGCTCCATGTAGCGTGGGATGGTTGAGTTCCGCAGGACCATGGAATCATGGGTTGATCCGGGAAATCGGGCACAACAATGTGTGATTATCTTTTTGGCGTCACATACCATTTGGACATTGATGGAATGGAATTGCTTCCTGTTTCGGTAGACTACTTCATTGTGATGAGGGACCACCAATTCCAAATGAGTACGGTCGATGGCCCCAATGCAACTTGGGATGCCTGCCAATGAATAGAAGCCAACTTTGGTGTTTGCAATGTCCTGGACAGTCCGTGGCATGAATATGTGTTCAGGTGCATGCCTCAGGAGGGCATTGAGTACCTGTTTCAGCGTGCGTGAGAATACTGGTTGTGAGATGCCATGCATGTGTCCACTGTATGCTGGTAGGTGCCTGTGGCCAGGAGGTGGAGCACAGTCACCACCTTCAGTAGAGGGGGGATGGCAGTTCTAATGTCTATGAGGCTCACAATGTCATCATGTATCATGTCCACGATGCCGGTGATGGTATCCCGGTCCAGACGGTACAGGGTGTGTATCTGCTCAGGGGTTAGGTTAAATGGACTGGCTCTGATCCTGGGGATTGGTGGCTGCCTCTGTGGTATGACTAGGTGCTGTGGTGGTGCTTGCTGTGCCTGTCTTGCCCTCCTCCTCCTGCGTCTCCTCTGTGCTGCCTGTTGTTGTTGCTGCTGCAGCACTGCAATCATGTCCTCCAGTCCATGTAATGCTGCTAGTATTGGGACCATCTTGGTGTGGGAAGGGGTGTGGTGTGCTCCTTTTGTGCTGCCACAGTCTCCATTGCCTCCACCTGTGCTGATTGTGTCCACCTGTGGCAGGTGGGAACACTGCTCAGTTCTCTTAACGGGTGGTTCGCAATGCCGGTATTAGCGCCATGGCGGTAAGGGTTTTTGGGGGCTTTACCATGGCGCTATTGGCATGTCCACTTGGCTTGTGATGGTGTGCTATTAGCGGCATGGCGTTATTTACGGGATGGAGGGTCGCGCGCACGCGGTCTGGCCGCTAATAGTGACACCGTACTTGGCGGTGCCGCTAATAGCGGTGATCCGGGTCGTAATTGGCATGGGGATTTAACGTTAACAGTATTCCATTACCGGTAACGTTAAATCCCTACCGCCTACCGTGTAATGAAGCCCTATGTTCATTTTTGAGGAGGTGATTTGACAGGTTGAAAATGGGAATCACCAATTTTGCGGGGGGCCCCTCCAGTTGTGGGTTTGCATCTGCAGGGGCCCTTGTTGCCACTGGCGTGATTTCTTCCCTCGTTCTCGAAAAAAAGGAGGTGGATGGTTAGTATTAGGCCCATTGGAGGATGAAGCATTGTCGGAGTCGCTACTATTTCTAGCGTTTGACGTGTTAGAGAAGCTAACATATTTGTTTCTCTGGCTAGCAGTATTTCTATTTCTGCTTTGTGATTGCTTATTTTGGTCATCATAGAAGGCGGTTACAAGCTAAGGATAAATAATAGTTTCTTTATAGTTTTCGGTGTCTTTTTTATACTTCCAGATTTTCTTGTCTAGAGTAAACTTTTAAAATGTTACTATTTCTTCTTCCATTTTGGTGAGTTTCTCTTTGATGTCTTTAATGAGATTATCACCTTTCATCTTGTTTTCAAGAGTTTCAATTTCCAGTTTTTGTTTAGTAGCCTCTTCTACCGAAGTGTTGATGATCAAAATAAGGTAATGACGGGAGCATTTGTTCCGACTGCACTGAATTGTCCTTTAAATTTTGGGTTATCTATAAATACCCTAGGAATATTTTTTACTTGCAGACCTTCCGGTATTATACCTGCTTTTAAGTAGGCCAGCATCATCCGGCCGTGAGATTCTGTGCAAATCAATTTTTTCTTTTTCTGTAGCAGTAGGTCAAGGTCATCGCTATTCGCAACTGGAATAGCGTTAGTTGGATTTGTTGCAACTATTGATGGTAAATTCATAAGTCTCTGATAGTGTTCGTCAGAGAATGTCAAAATATTGACACTATCCATCTTCACCTGGGAATCCACGTGAGTGGTATTCCTTACCAAACAATGAATGGCCTACAATGAGGCCTACCAGCCAAGGGCTGTCCAAATGTGCACTAGAGAAAGAGGCCGTGCGTCTTCTCTCCCACATTCGGAGCCGCAACGGGTTTGTGGACAGACGTTTTGCCGGGAACCACTAACGCTTAGGTAAGCCTATTTCCATCGTGTCTTGTTATGCATCACGCCCGCGCTCACGTAGAGCCAGTTTTGCTCAGCCTGGTGTATGTTTTTTCTCTGACACCTTGCGCTGACCAGATGTGCCTCTCTTTTTGTAGATCTGTGTGATAGATACGACTGAAACAGACAGCTTTTGCCGCTTCATTCACTACACAGCAGAGTACCAACGCTGCTTGCATCATACGCCAGAAACTTTGTCACAAGCCTTTTATGTGCCTGGTTCCCGCTTTTCCTAGCGTTTTGAGGTATTGTTTAGAACGTTCTTCTGGCTTGAGGATAAACTCCCAATAACCTGCACCTCTTCTCTACACAATATGAGAGGCGGCTTTTACAATATGTGCCCTCTGATTTAGGGAGACACCAAGCACTGCAGCATTTCCCAATCTTGCCAAGTCCTACATCCATATCTGGCACCGCAGCGCCTGAAGCTACAAATCACTACCTCTTACTCAACAACGAATGTGTTGATTACATAAGTGAGTCATTGGGGTTTATGAATTATCCCTTTCCTTGTTGTTCCTAATGCTATTGACTCTAGGAGCTCCATGCCTGAATTTAAACATTGGTCGAGCTCTCTCTATGTATTAAATGACTGATACATTCAGTTTTTAACAAGATCTATCATTATGATGATCAGCACCAATCTAATGGTCATTTCTGCATTTACCTTTAGAGTGATCTCGTTATTTATCTGGATGAACATATTTAGATGTACTTTGCCACAGACCTGTTACTAAGGGACCTCCAGTTGCAATCGCTACAAGCCATTGATTGACCTTGTGTTTATCACACTCGATCCAGTGATAATAAGTAAGAGTTTGAACTTTTTTATGTGTCACACTGTGTTATGTCAGCTCTCAGTCTTCTTTAAAAAATAATCTGTTTTAGATAATCTTGATATGTTAACATTGCTCTTTATAGAGAACTGTGGGTCTGTTAAACATCAGAACAGACTGCCAGGATGCGAACATTTAAATGTCTAGCTTGTTGTATAAACCATATTTATACTTCTATCTGCAGCTATGTGTCTTGACTGCTTTTGGTAATTATATGTATATACATCTTTTTAGATTCATGATGTCAGCATCAAACCACCCATAAGGCCTACTGTGAAGAAATTACCTGTCCTGAAGATGGCCACTATACTTACCTTTGTACGGACACTTGAGAAAATGTCCAATCCAACCATTGGCCGAAACATGTCGACACCCCATATCGCAATAAATGTCTAAAGTTAGGCGTTTTCAAAATGATTCTATAGGATTATAGGATGTATTAATTTACCCTTCCTGTTCTTTTCTTTTTTCTCTATAGTCTTGTGTTTTTCTTTTGTTTATGTGTCTGATAAAAAGATTATACATTTGCCTTTGTGTCTTTTTACCCTTTAGATGTATAATATTGTCTTTTTAATCTTTTTTACATATAATTAAAATTTAATCTCATGTAGGCTGATGCGTCTGGCTATTTGTATCTGCTGACTTTCTATGCAAATGTTGTTGTGTAGACTTTTGTGTGTGACCATAAATTCTTCAAACTCTCTCTAGGATCGTAGTAGTGAGGGGTAATCAATTCTCAAGTGCCCATTTCCGGCACGCCCTCCCTCCACACGTTTACCTATCCCTTTTTGAGAATTGCTCCCCCGAAAACAAAAAATGTTGGGATCTGGCCTCTTTCTCTGATACAGAAGATAGACAAGTATTTTCATCACGTACAACACGTGATTCCATTTTATGATTCAGCATATAGTTCCATGAGCGTGGGTGTTTGTTTAATAGCACACAGCAGCATATAGCAGTTTCCATTTATGGAATGCACTCTGCAATGCTAGATTTGCTTTTACGGGCCATTTTGCCCTATAATAAGCGCTTCAGAGAGACGTACTGTGATGAATCCTGCAGAGTCATCACTGATCCCCAGCCTAAACTCTCCTCCCATGTGGCCAGAGGAAGGCTGCCGCTGCCTGATCCTGACCATAGGGGTGGTATGCTGAGGGTGGATCCCATGGGAGCTGATGGCTGTCGGGGGAGGTGATGGCTCTGACCGGGGAGACGCAGTATTCTTCCCTTGATTGTGGAGAAGAAACCCTAATCCCAGAGTTTATAATAGCCTGCTGTCATTATTCAGAATCCTTTAATTGTAAGGTCTTAAAACCTACTTCTGTTAAACATCTTAAGCCGAAATGCATTCATCCTTTACATGTGCATAACCCCTCTAAAACTCATTTGACATCTGATGTTGATGATGATTGTTATGTAGATAAAAGTGTTCAAGAAAAGAACTCAAAACATTATGGTAATCCTTTGGACCCCAATTCCCAGAAAGCGTTAAGTATGGGGACAAAGAAGAGCACTAAAGAGTCAATGAGGATCAACAGTAATACCAAGAGTAATGTGCGGTCTAATTGTTATTCATTTAGTCAACTGTGCAGGATATTTAAATCAGAGAAACACCTATAGACGAGATTGAGCTACCCAAAGGAGACAGTGCTAGGTACTCACTGAATTTACATCATCTGAAATTGTGTCATTAGTATATGATTGTGCAGATATCTTACAGGAATTGGGTCTTAAATGAATGGTATGTTGGCAAATGAGAGCAGGCGCATTGATTGGCAAAACGTTTTTACATAATGACATCTGACCCACAAATTCAGGTATCCGCACTTAATGGCGAAAAAGGGAAAGCCAAGGCTTGCCTCACTTCAATGCCCCTTGCTCTAATTCTCTTTAGAAGGGATGTTGTGCTTTCCAAGATAGCCATGAGACCGATAGACACTGACCTAACTATCCCAATTAAACCCTAAAATGGCTGTGTTGGATTATGCCTGGCTTTCGTTCCTTCTTTACTCAAGCTGAAGGAATAGCATCCATTAAAGATAGTGATGTATTTATGTTACAAAAAACGTGCTCCTTGGAAATGGTTTACATTGATGTGTATAATATATACATAGATCTTCCACGTGTGGAAACAAAGGCCGTCTTTTTGGTGGACTAACTTCAGGAGCACGAAGCAGCAGTTCCATGTACATGGTCTAATGATAAATCCTGCTCGCGATTGGACTGTCTTTTTTATGGACCAATCTATGTGGGAATGTAGTGGGAAGGGGACCGTTACTTTTACCACACTGAGCGCCAATGCCCTACTAACGTGGACGTATAAGCTGATCTCTCCTAGGAAAAGTGGATATATGCAAACTCTGATAACTATAAATACAAGGGGCAATCGAATCATATGGAGTAGCAGAAACATTGCCAATCAAACAAAACAAGACATTTCTGATAAATTGTCTAAAACTAAACCATTGGAATATTTGTAAATTAATGATTATTCTCAACAACTTTCTACACTTAGAGCCTATGCCATTCTGGAAACAAGTGAGCAGTGACAATCGATTTGAGATGGCTATTTATTTGGCCAAAAAATCTTACCGCAGAGATGTAATATAATCAGGAATAATCCTAACTATACTTGGGAAATTTAAAAAATGTATGATTGAGCAGGAAAGCACACAGTATAAAAATGGGCTTACATATATATTTAACATTGCAAATGCAGATTGGAAATGCATTTTTGGTTTACTGAGGAACAAGGATGAAAAGAAAGACGTTTTGGGTCAAAGCTAGAAATGTTATTGATGGGAAGACTAACATAGATCTAAATCCGATTGATGCCATACTTTGGGCATTGACTATTAGTTTGGCTAAGAGGGTGAATATAATTGTTAGTGCACTCCTCCCCTATCAGTTCTGTTTTTTTGAGTATATTAAGTTCGTATTGGTGAGGACCAGTAGCTGCAAGGCTACATAAAGACTTGTATTCACCAATCTAATGGTGTTTTCAAGCAAAAGCTGGAGTTTTATGTCCGCCTGTGCGCTTAGTCTAGTTAATTCTCCAATGGTTATTCGTTCAATAAGTTACCTGCAACTATTAGGTTGTTTACAACTTTTTCTCTGAAATTTTATTAAGGTTTTTCAAAGCATATTTATGTACTACATATGACCTCATCAAGATATATGCTATAGTAGTGCCCATGTGTGATGGTATAGTGGTGCCAACAAAACTCTGCAAGGTGGCACGTGCAAGTGTTTCACCCTCACTCAAGCTTTATCAAGGCACAATAGCAGCAGTTCATATAACAGTTTGTCAATTTCAACAGTAATTATCATACATGCTGTATGCCTTATCTGCAGTTGCATTTACATTGCAAAAAGCAAATTCAAGAATTTTCAATTGGTTATTTGATGTTGAATGTACAGGTGTCCTGAAGGTTCTTGTGGGTAAGGTGGGCCTGTATCATTCATCTGTTGCTTTATTCCCAATTAGCATAGGCTCAGTGTCTCTTATGGTGTCCTGTTTATTCTTTAGTTGTTTCAGTGACAGGCCTAAGTCCAGTGACTTGGCCTTTATTGGATTCTTTCCTCTATATATTTTAGTTCCGTCGTTGCCGTGGCTTCCCTGCCAAGGTCTCTTTCCTCTTGTACTGAAAGCTTTTAAAAAATCTTTATTATGAACCGGTATGCTTGCCCAATGAGGTAATATCTTATCCTGTGAGGCCAGAGGATTTAGAGGGGAGGGTATTCTAATTGCAATAATTCCTTAAATAACTCTTGTGCCCCTGGACCAGACTCCTTGTCATATATAGTGCTGAAGGAAAACCCAGATTTATGGGTAGCTATACTAGAGCAATTATTTTTTTTAATTGTAAGTTGTGACAAAATTCCTGACAGTTGGCATAGATCGATTTTGATCCCTGTTTTCAAAAAAGGGAGAACGTACTTATCCCTCGGATTATCGCTTGCAAGCACTTCTGGACACAAGCAAAAAAAATGTGCTACATTACTACTGAAAAAGCTAAATAACTGGATTAAGATAAAGGGGCTTCTTTCGCTGTTCCCAATAGGATTTCGTAAATCCTATAGTACTAGTCATAACTTATGTGGACTCCAATTTCTCATTAAAGCTTGCAAGACGAAAGAAAATGGAAAATTATTTTTGTTTTATAGATTTTAGCAATGCTTTTTTTGTGGACTCCCGTCCACTGTTATGGTCCAAATAAAAAAAAAAATGGGGGATTGATCCCATGCTTTTACACCTTATAATAATTTTATACAATGTCATAAGGGTGGTGGTATGGCTGAGCCAAGCAAGTGATCTCACTCAAGACGTTCTCACCAATCATGGTTTATAGCCAGGGATGTGTTTTAGCACCCACACTCTATAACCTTTATTTTTGTGGTATGGGACTCGCAATTGAATTAGCCCACAACCCCCCCAACCCCGAATTGGTGAGACACAGGTTTCTTAGATGGGGAATGTCGATGATACGATCCTTATTGACCAAACCCCCATTGGCTTCAGAACTCACTAAGTGCATTGTCATGCTATGCTAAAGAAAATTAATGAGCAAAAACCAAACATTCTGGCAAGTTCTACCAAACAGAAAAAAGTGGGATGGCAGTGGTCTATTAATGATTCCCGACTAGAAGTAGCTGAAAAGTATATTTATTTAGGCTTCCCCATCTGTGGCTTTCCATCACAAGACTTTTATGGTTCTTTTAGCAGTAAACAAATCTTTAAAAAGTGGATGATAGGCGTTTTATTTGGAAGAAGGGAGGATGTAATATTCAAGGTTTTATTGCTATTTATTGTAAAAACATTTTACCAGCCTTACTATATGCTTTGGACACTCTCATGGAATCCAATATCCTGTGGATAGAGCAATTAGAAGCTAAGTTATTATGCTCAATCCTGAGGGTCCCAAATGGAGTTCCAGTTCAGGTTTTGTGCTGTGAGCTGGGTGTTCCATCAATTTGGACACTGTGGCTCATACAAAGGTGCAGTCTATTTTGCACAATTAACTTATCACTATCTAATACAAACACAATATATAGCTACTTAGCAATTATATTGAATTCAGGATCAAACATTATTTTTTTGCAGGGCTGCGTAAAACAGTTGAAGCATTTTTATCTTGCTTAGATATGACACTTAATGAACTGCTACTAATCCCTAATGCAATAGATATCTTAAAAAAGAAATCAAGAGACGTTGATATTATTAATAACATTGACTATTTAGCTAAAAAGAAAATGTATGTGACATACGGTACTCAAAGCTTCTAGAGAAACACCCTGTGTGTGTAACCTACTAAATTATGCTCATTGCAGATACGGAAATATATCATATATCTAATGCTAAATATTCTGCTTACCCTATAACATACGGGTCGTGGGAGGAGCATGCCGCGAGAAAAACAAATTTGCCGAATATGTAATTCTGCGATTGAGATGGCACGTCATTTGCTCACAGAGTGCCCTAAGTTAATATCGCTATATGAGAAAGTTTACATGTAGTTTACTATTAATGTGGATTTTATTAGCTCTGATCAGTTTTGGAACTCAATCTATGGCGCTGAATCAATTGTGATATCCGTGTCTGCATATTATGTGTGGAAAGAGGTGGTTAAATTGATAATCTTAGCAGTTGCAAAGATTTGTAATTAAGTATAACATCCTTTTATATTTGCTCCTCATTCATATTTGATGGTTTATATGTATTTTATCTATGTGTCCTCGAATGTATCTTAATTTGCAATAATATTACATGGATATTATTAATTGGTATTTTATATGTAATTTTAGCTGTGTAAAGTGTTTTCATCTGTGTATATGTGCATAAGGTTTTTGCTAGGTGTAACCATACACAATAAATAAAACAAATGTTTTTAAAAAAGAGACAACACCAGGCAGCTGACGTTTGGAGGGAAGATACCTGGCAGGGAAGTATAACAGGGGATCTGAAGCACCCAGAGAGGATTCCTCGCAGGGAAGTATACCAGATAATCCACCAGAGCTGTAAATGAAAGTTTAACAGTGATACACAAGTAAAAGAAAGTTCGACAGTGATACAAAATACCTTGCAGGGAAGTATGCCTGTCAGGAATCGACCTACCCAGAGTCAGGGGAGTACGCCTGTGTTTGGGAGGCGGCAATGCAGGATGATAAATCCACCCTTGGTATCCCGATCTAGAACATCCAGGTTGTCACCACGACATTCGCTACAGAAACGAACACTGTTTCTGACTCGCTGGCGGTTGCCGTGGCGAGGATGGTATCCCTTCCTGGCTCTTCACCATACCAGAATGAGGCACACGCATCCCCTTCACGTGACACACAGACATGTGACACAAGGGAAATAAAGAATGCCTCCGTGTTCACCCAGCGCTTCTAATTGAAGTTGTTTCTGGACTCCTACATTACTGCTTCATTCATGTTTCTCTGTGTTCTTGGTCCTTGCTACAATCTTGCCTGACCTGCCTTTGCCTGACCCCATTGCTTTGTTCATTGTCTGACTATTGCTGACCCTGTCTGCCTAACGGACTGCCTTGTCATACGTTTTAATTTCCTTGCTGCCCACCCGTTGCCAACCCAGCCTGCCTCAGGGACTTCTCTGCCTTTCGATTTGGATCCCACTTCATCTGGTTTGTCTTGTTCGGTCTTCAAACACTTGCATTGTTTGCAATTGATACCATCATTTTCTGCCTCCCGTACTGTTCTGCGCCCTTGATCATCATGCGTTTGGATATCTTCACAGCATCATTTCTTGAAATCAAATTGCCCATGGACTAGAGACACTTGCTGCTTTGAGCTGGTTTCTTCCAGGCGTCCTCGTACTGTCGGGGTAGGTCCGCTGTACGAACTTGGATCCTGGACTTCATCCTCTCCCAAAGGATTACGCTAGGTGTCCTCGTGCCGTCGCGGTAGTTCCTTGCGCCTGATTGGAACTCCAGGAATTCCTGCTGATGTCTGGCCAATTGCTGGTAAGAGCATTCCTCCGTCTTGTTGATTAAAACCCAGTTACCCTATTTAGAGAATCAATAGTGTGGGGTTTGTTGTTTCAGGAACAATCTGTCTCAGTCGGAGACCACAGGGACTCTGTATCACCTGATCCACTCCATTACCAGTTAACAGTCAGGGAATTACCACATACTGAGAGGTGGCTTCTATCTATAGTGTTCTTTTGGGGTTTGCTTCTGAGAACCAAGCTGTGAATTAATCAGATTGTTTTTGCTTGTACAGCAGGTGTGTCGTGGGTCTGTGTCCCATCTTCCAACTATTAGACCCCTCTGTCTGTTAGTTCTACACAGCAGAGGGCTACAATAGTAGGAAGAATTCATCAACTACTTTCGTGTCCTGTTCCTCTGGTCAGAGCTTCCTCCACAATGCTGGCCAGTATTGGTGGTGAGTCGTAACAGTACCAGGGAATCTGAAAAGTATATGAAAGACATTCTGACATGTAAATGCACCAAGTTTTTGAAATTGTATCAATACTTTACCATTTTGGGTGAATATCTGGCCTGGGAGCATATCAGGAAGTTTAAAAAGCCCATAAGAGGATATCTGCTAATGGGGTACCCCAAGCAATCCTTCAAGTTTACAGAACAAGAACGTTGTGAATCCAATATAAAGATACGGTTGTTCAAGACAAACACTTTTGCCACAAAGACATTGTTGGATATTATGGAACTTATGGTTGAAAAAGAACTTTCTGAATCCAATGTAAAAGCCTCAAGGACCTGTTGGATAAAGAGATACTCTTTTGATAGAGAGAAACTATTTTTTAAAAGAGACACTTTGCCATTTTACCTGACAATTCAGAGCAAGGTAACCATTCACTGGATCCAAGAGTTTCTCCTTGGAAAAACATGTTTGGATGTATTCTTATGTTTTGATTATGAACACTTTACACTGAAAATAAGTCAGAGACATTTCCTTGCACACTTAATTGTTTGTTTCTAGTGTGAGGGCCAGTTTAGAATGTTTTGGACACAAGGACAGTGTCAGAATCCTTTAATAGATTGCCTCTTGTTGAACGTGTCGTGAAGTAAAGAATTCTTTCTACCAATGTGATTCTCAGGGGTATGAAAGGACAGACTGAGAAACCAATAGGTCGAAAGATGTTATGACCTCGCTGGAACCGCGACAGCTGCACGAAGACGATGGATCCGGACAACTCCTGATGACTGCAGAAGAAATACCACTAATTACCAACTAGTATAGAAACCTCTAGTGATACCTCACATAATACAGAACACTAACCTGCAGAAGAACGTAACATTAACCACAGAAGTTTCATACAATTTGATCCTCAGGAATGATGGGTTCTGTATACCACAAAAAAGGTATTTTAGCATAGCAGATCCCAAAAGGTACAGAGAAAAAAAAAAATGGCAAAGGCAGGGAAGAGTTCTTACCAGTGTGTCCGGGAAATGATAGACCCCCAGGTGAATTCTTGTCCTTGTGCCTCTTGTATCCGGAGTCCAGTTTGGTGATAAGTGGCTCCAATGCACCATGCACCTACCCCGACGGCACGAGGACGCCTAAGGTGCCAAGGCAGTCTCTAGTCCAGCACCTAAACTGTGTGCCCGCTGGCACGAGGACGCCTAAGGTGCCTAGGCAGTCTCTAGTCCAGCACCCAAACCTGTGCCCACCGGCACGAGGAATGCCTAAGACCCTAGTTGAGCCAGACAGAGGGTAGTAGATGAGGAGCAGAAAAACAGTATAGAAGAGGAATAGGACAACAGTAGAGTAGAGCCCCAGGAATGATGGAGAAACAGGCAGAAGTATCAAGTAGTGAGCGGTCTTGAACCCACCCAAGTCCAGAATCAAGAATAAACTCACAAAATCACAAAGCAAGGCAATCCAAGAATTATCCGAGGTCGAAAATATCCAAGAAAACAACAATACAAGGGCTATCCAGGCGCAAAATCCAAGAGAAGCAATCCGAGATCAAGGTACCGGTAAATCCAAGAGAAAAAACAAACGCTGCTGTCAAAACACGATCAGAAGTGCTGAGTGGAGGGCGAGGAGGAGTTAAATACCGGACTTCCGGCAATACCCCGATCACGTGACTCGCTACGTAAGAAATCACGTGGGACATGCTGCGCCCATTGCCGTAATCGCCATGGCAACTTCCAAACAAAGCGTCCGTAAGGTGGTTTCAGATGAGCGCGTCTGCCCAAGTTGGCTCGTGGACAAAACACTGCTCCCCTCCGTATTCTACCGGGTAAGCGTACCTGCTGCTGCCTGCGAGAGGATAGAGTAACGGGAGGGAAGCGAATCTGGGACCGTTTTCTAACAGACAGTTTCTAAGTTACTAACTACTTGACACAGACTGATTCTTAGTTTTTGTTTACTAGGTAGGGAACCTCTTTATTCATATACACATTTGGTGTTAAATAAAATGTCTGACTCTGAGAATATTAAAATCGTGTGTCCGCCTTTCATTTCTGACCCCTCACAAAACACTTGCACCCAATTGGCCATGGCCTTTGGCCGTGCCCACTGTATATTTTTAAAAGCTTGCAGTCCACTGGCCATGGCCTTTGGCCGTGCCCACGGTATATAACGCCCACCCGGCCATGCTCATTCTATACTTTAAAACACTATTGTGTCACTGGCCATGGCTGAACCAGTGATTTTCCACCCCCAACGTCCATGTTGCGATAAAAATATATACTTTTTTTCTTTAACTTTTTTCTATAAACGCAGTTACATTTATAATGAACTACAGATACCCTCCGTTATTTGTAGTCATTATACATACGGTTATCGGAAAAAACTGCCAGGCACTCACCAAGTGCCTCCCCCATCTGTACTTGCTCCTCCCACTCCCCTCATGGCCTCCTCGCCTCCCCTCCCCCTCTCTCATTTCCCCCAACACTTGTTGTTTCTGTAACGCAGTTTCATCTGTGAAGTCGGGTAGCCGCAGTTATTCCTTCAATACCCGATGGTATGGGAAAGCATCATGTTGGTCCAAATCCATCCAGCGGTTTGGGTTGTGCGTTGGAGCAAATCTTGAGCTTTTTTGTCTATGGAAAAATGAATGGGGAGTAGGCCGAAAGTGCTTTTTTTGTTTTCTTGATAACATTTTTATTTTTTACCAAATTCCTCCCAAACCTTCCAGTCTGGGGGGAGGGCTTTTATTTTATGTTACATAGAACACATATACATACAATATCATCCAACAGGAGTTGGTACTCATTTATCGACCTCAGAAGGATGAAATGCAGAGTTTGCCTTGCTGCGATTCGAACCTGCGACCTACAGATAACACTTCTGATTGATTGCAGCAGCAAGCGCTCAACTCACTGACCTATCTTGCATGGTATCCCCCCTTTCCAAATACCACTGTCCCATCCTATTTTATAGGACATTCCAACTTCCCAGACCCCCACCCTTTCTTCACAAACACTGAACCGAAGAATAGGAGATCCGAGGCTGAAAGGAGCACCACCCATGCAATGCATTGAACATGTCCCACTAATAAGATCAGTTAGGGTCAGGCACTTGATCTAAATTACAAACACCTGGTACCTATTAGCTCTCCCCACATGGTTAAAAGGTGGACCACAGAGACACACCCCGAGCAAGGCGATGCATGAGAAGGAGCAGTTCTTCCAGGGCCGCATCGAACCAGGCGCAGCAGCGTGACAGGCCGAGGGATGGAACCGAGGTATGGAGAAACCTTGGGCACCCCAGCAAGAAATCGTTCCCTCCAAAGGGCCTTGAAGGTTGCACAAGGAAGCCCAGCTGGAGACAAGAGGCAAACTTCTTATGTGTTTCAAGGATACCAGCCTCCCTCACAGGTGAACGGCAGAGTTGGGGCGGTGCAGCAGCAGTTGCGGTATCAGCCTTGACTTCAGGATCAAAGCCGTGAAGGAAAAAAGGAATTAACAGAGCCGGTGAGTTGATGAAAGCAATGAAAGTCTGGTCTGTGTTAAATGAAAGTAGACAGCAACAGTATCTGATGAATGAAGGTTGCGTGTGTGCCGATAAGACGTGAGAGAAAGCAAAGCATTGTAAAGAACTGTAAATTAAAGATACAAAGTAACAGAGTGCTCTGGCGAAAGAAGATTGCCCAATCGAAAGTCTCTGTGAAATGTCTGATGCTGCAGAAGCGTTGAGAAGAGAAAGAAACTGAGATGCAAGATTGAAACTTTTGTTAGGTTTGATCCCGGCAGAAGGAAACCTGGATGTGAGAACTGTCTTTGAACTATTAGGTTTGATCCCGGCAGAGGGATACCTGGATGTGAGAACTGTCTTGGAACTATTAGATTTGATCCCGGCAGAGGGGAACCTGGATGTGATAAATGTTTTGGAACTGTTAGGTTTGATCCTGATGGAGGGACACCTGGATATGAGATATATCTTTGAACTTTGAAATAAGTACTGTGCTCAAAACTACATTTGCCAAGAGGCCTTGGTGTAGGAGAGAAAAATGTACATTTGAGGAAAGGAGGATGAAGTGGTCACGCCGAGGTAAGAGCAAAAGCCTCGCAGTTTCCAAAGTCTTCAACAGCGGAAGGAAAGTGAAAGGAGGCTCGAGTCTGACAGAGGGAAGCCTAAGGTGTGATTGAAACTTGGCGAACCGCCACCACACAAGAGGATGCTGCTGGCAGTTCGGCATCTCTGCCCACATTACCAACTGCAACTGATGTGCCGCCCACCACCACCGACATCCCCACCGTCTCCACACTGCCTGAGGAAAGACAGGTGCCACGGGAACCCATCATGGCCACCCAACCCAACACAGAAGGCTGCAGCACTGCAGAGAGGGCGGCCTGTAGTGATAACAGTGCCCCGCAAGAGCACTCTGATACTGGGCCACAGGGGGAGATGCCCACATTTGAGGACATGGGTTCCTTCCATCAGCTGGAGTTCAGCCCCACCTCACTCAGGAGTCCCATGAGGTCACCCACCCCATCTATGGCCGAGCTGAATACCCGCATGCAGAGGATGGAGGAGCAGCAGGCTACCCTCACCCAGCTGGTGGAGAGGCAGCTTGAGGAATCTAGGCTGCCGAGGGAGAGCTATAGCACCTCAGTGCGTCGCCTGTCAAGGTCTATTGGACGCTTTGCTAGCACAATAGTCACCCTTACACGCCATGTGCGGGTGGGTAATGACAACACCTCCAGACTCATACAGGCCATGTTGATTGGGCAACAGGCAAATCTTGCACGGATGCCATCAATACCAGATTCAGTGCCATCAAACACCACCACCCCATCCAGCTCCACTACTGCCAGTCCAAGGAGGCGGTCGAGTAGGCTAACGGGGCCCTCGGGCAAGGTTGCACAGGCACAGAAGCGCACACGGAAGTGATGGCATGTGTGTGGGGCAGTGCAGGACACACGTGGACTTGAAGGGTGTGAGAGGTGTGGGCACGTTTGGGTGGTGGGGGAGGTAGTTTTGGGGGTTTGAACAATGGGGCCTGGGTGGGGGTGGGTACATTTGGGTGGTGGGGGAGGTAGTTTTGGGGGTTTGAACAATGGGGCCTGGGTGGGGGTGTACAGCTTCCCTAACCAATGCACCTCCTTCCCTGTTGTGTTTACATCAATATATCACCATTTGAAATCAAGACATACATGTGTGGACATTGATCATTTCATTGGCAGTGCAACTAATCATTTATTGTCGTCACCATGTTCGTGCATTGCTGTGAATGTGCTGTGTCTCAAAGGTAAATGCGAATCAGGCCATCCCGTGCTCTCTGGCCATCAAGTGGACCCCCAGGGGGAGGTGGTGCCATCCCATCCCCTTCTCCATCCCCATCCCCATCTTCCTCATCTGCGTCTGGTGGCATTGGGATGTTCCTACGCAGGCATATATTGTGCAGCATGGCACATACGAGCGTGATTTTACCCGTCTTCACTGGGCTGTACAGCAGTGATCCGCCAGATCTGCTCAGACAGCGGAAACGTGCCTTCAGCAGTCCGAATGTCCTCTCAATCATTCCACGTGTGCGGACATGTGCCCTATTGTATGCCTCTTCTTGCCTGTTCCTTGGTCACCGTACAGGTGTCATCATCCATGGCGTGAGTGCATATCCGGCATCACCTACATGGGATGTAGATGGGGGAACATGTCAGTGTTTGTGGCATCATGTACTCATCTGATGCTGTGCAATCTTGTATCATTGTTCATTCATGCATATGTGCCATGCAGTGTTTGGAGGTGTATATTGGGCATCAGAATGTATGTCGGAAACTGGATATGGGCCAACACATTAACGTGCATGTCTACTGTGCCCTGCGGGTGAACATTTGATTGTGAGCATGTCACAGTGCAGTGCTGTCCACACATGGCAGAGTGACTCCACTGTACTGAAGTAGTAGATGCACGACGTCTCATTTACAGGCATCTCGTGCATTTTGAGGGCAGTGTTTCATTTGAGGGTGGGCGTCTGCAGTGGCACAAGGTTAATGGGACAGTGACAGGATGGGCTGTGGCAGGGTGTGCACGGGCACATTGTGGTGACCTGTCATGTCTTCCTTTGTGATGTTTGGTATCCGCTGTGTATTTGGCAGATGGAAGGGGGGGTGATGCATGTGCGGTCACAGTGGCACACTCACAATGCTCATTGGCCTGGACAGACACACACCACTTCGACAGGGTTGGTGCATTGTCAGCTGTACTCACCCAATAGCCATGTGCTTTGTCCGGCATAGCGTTCCATGTACCGTGGCAACGTGGAATTCCGCAGTACCATTGAGTCATGGGTTGAGCCTGGGAAACGTGCGTAGCAGTGTGTGATCAGTTGCATGGCATCACATACCATCTGTACATCCAACGAGTGATACTGTTTCCTATTGCGGAACACCAGCTCAATTGCACGTGGTACTGTCAGCTCTACGTGGGTGCAGTCAACTGCGCCTATGCAATTTAGCATGCCTGCTATGGCATGGAAGGCCAACTTGGTGGCAATGACCTCGGGGAGGGTGCGGGGTAGGGCTATGTGTTCCGACACATGGCGCAACAGGGCATCCAGTACCTGTACCAGGATTTTTGAAAAACAGGGTTGTGATATGCCATGCAGCTCACCAACCGTGTGTTGATAGGTGCCAGTGCCAAGGAAATGCAGTACTGCTGCAACCTTCAGGAGGGGGGATGGCGGTCGGGGTGTCAATTTGGCTGCTGATGTCCTCAATCATGGCGGTGATGTGCAGTATTGTTGCACGGTCCAGCCGGTATAGTGTGTGGATCTGTCCTGGGGTGAGGTTCCAGGGTGAGGCCCTGATGCGTGGTATTGCTGGCTGCCTGCGGGGTAGGGCCGGCTGGACAATGGGGTTTGCCATAGGTGCAGGGTTGGCTGGTTGCCGCCTGCGCCTCCTCCGCCTCCTCCTCCTCTGCGCCATTACTGCCATCATGTGCAGTGCTGCCTGTTGGTTGAGTAGGCCCAGTCCCAGTGCTACTAGAGCTGCTGCCTGCATGGTTCTGTGTTGTGTTGGGCTGGGTGTGGCCCTTTTGTAGGCTCCCAGTGGGCTGCTAGGTCCAGCTGGGCTGATTTGGTGCACCTGTGCCCTGATTCAGTTCAGCAGGCAGTGTTTAATGTCATGTTCGTGGTGGGGGCGGTACCACCACCGTGATCACGGTTTTAACACCATTTTTCTGGCAGTGTTTCCGTGTCTGCGCTAGTTGTGATGCTCGCAGTGTTTTGTGTTGCTGGTAACGGAGGGGTTTCCGTGCAGACGGACTTAACAGAACACTTATTTCCGCGGTGGCGGATGGGGGTGATGCTATTTCCGGGGCTGCGGGTCATGATTGGGCGGACGTGGAAACGGTGCCGGTATGGTTTTACCGGCAGTGTTAATTCCGGACCGGAGTACTTGTAATGAGGCCCTAGGTTTCTTTCAAGCCCTAGTCATGGCATTCGGCTGTGGCCACTGTACATGTTGCACCAATAGGTTTCTTTGGGGCTCGAAAACCATGGCCTTCGGCTGTGGCCACTGTACATGTTGCACCAATAGGTTTCTTTAGGGCCCACTAGCCATGGCCTTCGGCCGTGGCCAGTGTACATGTTGCATCAATAGGTTTCTTTAGGGCCCACCAGTCATGGCCTTCGGCCACTCTACATGTTGTACCAATAAGTTCCTTTGGCCCACTAGGTATAACATTTATTTTTCTTTTTTCATTTTCTTCGATTCCTGTGGGATTCCCCCGATAATGGCAATGAACTATAGACACAGCGGCAATGAACTACCCATGCCTGCAGCATTCCCCTGGTATTCCTGCGATAATGCGGAAATGCCCGAAAATAAAAAAAACTCTTTCCTCCCCTCACAGGTACTCACTGAGTACCCTCCTCTTTCCATGTTCCCCCAATCCCCTACGCTGCTTTTTCCCTCTCAGACCCACTCCCATTTCACTGTTTGCTTTGTGTGATGTATTTTCTTTTCTGAGCATGTCTTGCTTTATTATCGTGGGACTCTTCAGAGATTCCCCCGATAGTCCGAAAACATTCGAACTCTAACTAGCTAGCCAGACCACCCCCCACTCTCTGATTTCACATGGTCTCGGTTTCACCCTCCCCAACTCTAGTCTGATGCAATGCCATCCCTTTTCCTGCTCCAAATAGCTTTTTGAGCATTTTCATTTTCGTTTTATACCGGTATTTCCACGGCAATCGCTCTCATCGAGCAAAATAAGATTTGCATTTTGTCATTTCTGAAAAGCCTCTCTGCTGCAAAGCACCAGGAGAGATCTAGGCTTGGGAGGATAGCTCAGGGGCAACGTGCTTTCCTTGGAAGCAAGACAACACAAAGCACCACAGGTTTGATCCCCAGGTCCGCTCTAAGACACCTCTGGGTATTAAGTGCGTTATAAATAACCTATCATATCATAGCTATATTTTTAGGAGTTGGGGACACCACTTACCCGTCAAATACTTTAAAACCTACTGGATTGGAAACCCCAAACCTGTCCCGGTAATTAAGTCAATGCTTTTTGCCCAAGTTGTTTCTTATTTAGTGCAATCCCTCCAGCGGTTTTTGCGCTTCAGCTTGATAATATTTTTACTTTTTATCTCAAAATGAATGGGAGTAGGCCAAAAACTGAGTTTCTTTGCTTTCTTAATAACTTTTTCATTGCTTAACGAATTTTTCCCATAATTTTCAGTCTGGGGAGGCCTGTGACAAACTTGTTTTTGGAAAATGTCCTCCAAATCCATCCACCAAGTATAAAGTTATTAGCAAGAGAAAGTTTGGGTTGCCTATGGCTCGTGTCACTCACCTTAACTATAGGGCAGCGACTGCCGCCCTATAATATATATATATACATTATTCAATGTGGGTGTAGCTAGTACAAAACATATGGTCAAAACACGCATTCTACAACATATCCTAGCGATAAACAACAAGGATTATGTGTGCACTCTGGCCAAGCATTTTCAAGAGACACGTCAAGAAGACCTATGGACACTGCGTTAATTTGTCATTAATACAATTGAGAACAATCCACGAGGAGGGGACAGAGAAAGGAAGTTACGCCAACGAGAGTCATTGTACATCCTCGACCTCAACACGAAAGCCCCGAATGGGTACAACATGGACGAAGAGATGTACACGTTTCTAGGTGATTAACTATTAACAATCTCGTTCTCATCAGAATTGACTAATAGAGGACACTTTCACAAGAAACAGTCGAACTGCATTTCAGACTTCCACATCCCCAGATAATGCATGCAACAACGGCTCAAAACTGCGTCATTTCATGACATGAAGAAGAAACAGTAGCTCACCAAAACTACATGACAATTTGTCCCACATAAAGCAAGAGTCGAGCAACATGCATAGGAATTACATTTTTTAACAAAATATTCCTGATACTATTATTACATATCCCCTCTTAAAATTATGTGTATGAAAATTATGCAGATCCTTTGTAACAAAGACTGTGCACCTGCGAGGCAGACATTGCCATTCAAGGCAGAACACAACCATATTGCCCGGGATGGAAGAAAATTGCTGCTAATGCACAATTGCACTTTATAAACATATGGTACGGCTAGGGCCAGTTCATATTGCACTGAGTATAAGCTGTGAAGAGATGGACAATTTTCTGAGGGTATTGATACCATGATAATTTTGCTGAAGCACAATGGCACCTTATGTACTGCACAAGCACGACAGCACTTTGAACTTCAATGGCTGCTAGAGTATAGACACTCATAGAATGCTGCTGTATAAACATATAATGCAGCCAGCTCACACTGCACTGAGTGTAAGATGTGATATGCTGGACATTATTCTGTAGGTATTGATACAATGACTATGCTGCTGAAGCACAAAGGAACCTTATGTATTGTACAAGCACTATTGCACTTTGAACTTCTATGGCTGATGGAGCATAAATACTCGCATTTTGCTGCTGATGCATTTTGGCACTTTCAATGATACACATGGTATACAGCATATGGGTCAAGTATTGTGACACTGAACTTATATACTGTTACTGAAGGTATTTACACAACAACATTGCACGCATACATCGGTAATGTAATAGGATACTGTAACTTTTAAAGTTAAAGCTAAAGTTCAGGCATGTCATACATGTCCCTAGATGTCAGGATCCACCCATGGAAGCTATGGCAGAAGTGGAAGATCACGCCGCGGAGAACCTTCTGCTAGCGGGCTAGCCCTCATCCAACATGGCCGCCTTCATTATTTAAGCAAGCCACGCCCCCCTCTCAGCGCGTTGTATCTGTGTTATTCCTTTGTGATACCAGCGCTCGACTAAACTCTGTTTAACCACCTCCTGTGCCTTCTGCAGTTCTCTCCCTCGCCTGCTTACCCTTGCGCTTGCTGGCTTTGCTTTCATCCCTTTTCCCTTTCACGGCGCTCGTCCGTTTCACTTTCTTTAACTTTTCTTCGCTCGGCGTCTTGTCATTTCACACTAGCGGCTAGCCGCCATTCTCGCGTTTCTACGCGTTCCTCCCTGTGCATTTCGTGGATCTTGCCGTATCTGGTAAGTGGGGACTTTTCAGCTTTCTTTCTATCTGTACCATAACTTCTGGGTTCGGAACGTTTCCGCCTCCGGGGTTACCCCTCTTCTCTTTTCTCACTAAGCTCCTCTCATTATTTGCTTACCTACGTCCTGCCTATTAACCCACGGATCGGATCCTGCCTCCTTTCCTCAGCCGTATCCATATTGGAGGACGGTCAGTCTTACCTGATCCACGATTTCCTGGTTCACTCCGGATCACAAACAGCCACATCTACCATTGGAGTGCATAATATTCGTCACGATCTCCGGAAGACTACACAGGGTTTTTTACTGTCCATCAGTCTTTTCCCTGTTGCGGGACCTTGGCTCCTCGGGGCCCCCCGAGACAGGTCCCACTCCCTGTCGAGGTGGCCTCCGAGGGAGCCAGGCCCTACTTGCACGATCGGAAGTCCAGAGACAAGCCCGCAAAGGAAGACACCAGGAGTCCCCGAAGGCCTTCCAAGCACTCCAAGGATAAACCAGAGGAAGCCACAGGTGAGGAGAAGGGTGGTGAGGTTCACCCTTCTGACACTAGAACAAGAGCATCCAATAACCACTATTTGCACTTTATCTGCCTTAAGAGATACAGATAGATATGGGTTTTTGAATGACCAATTAGGCATCAACTTAATATATTCACCATACAGAAACCCACATGATCACAGATTAACCTCTAGTTTTCAGTGCTAGAATGCATTAGCACGAGAACACTCGCATGCAACTCCTAGCCTGACACCTTGGAATAAGGGAATTGCCAGAGATGGTAGCAACTAGATCCAGATGGCGCCCATCACAGCAACCTTATCCCGCAGGATATCAAAGACAATGGGCCTCATTACGAGTTTGGAGGTAGCCATGCCCTTAATAAGGGCATGGCTACCCCCAAACTCGTGTCCGGGTCCCTCAAAGGGGATTTACCGGGCCATTCCAACCTTTGAGGGCCCAGTAATTCCCTTTCGCGGGACCCGGAGCCGGTACGTCCCCATTCCCATTTGAGCCCCATAGGGCTCAATGGGAATGGGGAGGATAGTAGCAGCGGTACTGTTGCTACTATCCTGGTCTGCTCGTGGGTGCTGCTCTGCACACCTGGTCTGACTAAGGCCATGCACCCAAGACAAAATTTATACGTAGTGAAGTTTTAAGCTACAATGGGTGTGATATGCTGTGGTGGTTGTGGGCTGGACCTAGAGTCTTGAGTTCATGGTCGAAGAAAATTTGTAATAGTCTAATTTGTTTTGGTGTTCAACTGCAAGCAATAGTAATCGGTGTAAAGTGACACTGCCTATGTTGTAGGCAGCTAAACCTCTGGGGGCAGTCACAACAGCTGACAGTTTGTTGTTTGTCAATTGGTGAAGGAACTTGCTGATGATTTTGATTAAGAATGTTTTTCCTGGCCCAGCTTCACCACTGATGTACAGCAGTATAGGTTTGTAATTTTGGCAGGTACATTCTTTATTTTCGTGTTGTACACCATGTGCAATTTCTTTTGTTACTTCTTCAAAAATGGTGTGCTGATCTTTGTTAAGTTTTGATTGTAGTACAGTTAAGTCTTCTATTTCTTCTTCATAGTGACACATGGTGTTTTCCACTTCTGTCATAGCTAATTCTGCCTCATTTGCTATTAGTGGCTGTCCTAGTGGTTCTTGACTTCCTGTTACAGAAGGTTGACTACTGTCGGAGGTGTCCTTATCTAGTTGGGATTGAAGTTCTTCTTCGTGTTGCTGTTCATTGTGCAAGATTGTTTTGTACTGCGTAAAGTTCACATCGGTGATATTGCTTTCATTTGCTTTGAAAGCATCTTCATAGCAGTCACAATTATCTAATTTATCTAGTATCTCTTCCTCTTTTCTCCATGGTTTAAAAAGTTGTAGCAGGGACATGTAATATATTTCTTTCTGTTGAGGAGTTTCAATGACAATTTGACATGATTAATTAAGCTTTGTTTGGTAAGTTTCACTAAGCTGCCTTCACCATTTGTCACTCTATATCTACCTTTGCTTTTATTGGGTTTTATATTATTTTTGTATGCACATTTCTGGGCTATGTGGTATAGACACATGGTTTCCAAAGTGGTACTCCTGTTTGGGTAGTATGTGTCCAGTAAATTGTTTTTTAAAATGTCTTGGCTGGTGGGATCATTTTTGGCAATTGTTTCTATGTCCTCATATGATTTCAGAACTCTTCTTCTAGATTTAGCAGTACCAAGACTTAGCCATACTATGTTTTCTGATTTTCCATACAAAGCAGTACTGGTTAAACGATCTGCAGCTTCATAGGCGCCACATTCTCTATGAGAGAGCATTTTTATGCCTAGGCTGTACAATTTCTGAGATAGTGTTTTGTCTGATGATAGGTCATTCCAGAGGTCTTGAAGCACTGTTTTTTCTGCTTTTGTTAAGTAGCCTGTAACATATCCTGCAACTGCAGTGGAATTGTCTGCAATGTACTGCACATCTATGTTTGCATTCCATAAGAGGGCAATGATTGCATTGTAATCATTGATATATTTTGATTCTTCTGTTCTTTTTATGTAATATGTGTTCTTAGGTGATTTACCTTTAACACTATGTTGAACTGAAGAAATTAAGTTGTTTACTTCACCTGTTTCTGTAACTGGTCTAGGGAAAACAAAGCGGCATTTGGTGTAGTATTTCCCTTTGCTTTTGTATTTGCGACGACAATATTTGCCACATTTGTGTCTTTGAAATTGTAAAATCTGTCTATGAAGGTCACTATGTGTCCGTTGTGAAGAGATTTCACAAGTGACATATTTTTGGATGAACTGCAAAACAGTGGCATCACTGTCCTGACCAAATTTAGGTGCACCTTTGATCCATAAAAGCATGTGAATATGTGGTGCTCCTCTGGCTTGGTATTCTTTTCTCCAAAAGAAGTGTTGCACTTCTCCGAGGGGAGGAAAAGTTTTATTACAAATAAAGTGCAGCATAGCAATGAAACGATGATGGAAATATCTTGACACATTAATAGGATCTAGAGAGCAAAGTTCTCCAGGTGTTAGTATATCTATGTTGGTTTTGTTGTTGTTTGATATGCTTAGGAAATCATGTAAATATTCCCATGCGTACTCTGCACAACTTAATGTAACAAACCAAGTGGGTGGTCCAAGGTTTCTGATCATACAACGTACATCTCCGTGCCGTCGGAACCAGTATTCTTTCGTACCACGCATGTTTGCAAACAGATTTGTTATACTTGATTGTAAAACCTCATCTTTTTCTTGCACTTTTTATATTAATTGCGTAGCTGACATAGTTTAAAAGTGGGTTCCAGATTTCAATATATGTGCAACTCCGTAACATAGGGTTGCTAGTTCACTTTCAAAGAGTAGGTGGAATATGTATTCCACATTTTGTCTAAATCTGGGATCTTGAGAATACATTCGTAATGAGCGGTATTCTGATGCCGTAATCTGAGTGGGTCTATCATCGTATCTTCCGCCTTTGCCAGTAGGAAATAGCAGTGGAAAAGCATGTGGTTCTATACTTTTTTCCCATATGCTCATTGGTGACCCTTTGGTTTGTCGCTTTTGGTAAATTTCTAGTGCATCATCTATGCTCTCATTAGAGTGCAATGGATGAATTGTGTAAGGGTCCAAAAGAGTGGATACTGCAGCAGGATCAAATTGACCAGTTTCTGATGACTCTTGAATTATTTCAGTTGTTTCCCTTAAGCTTTCTTCAATATTTATTTCTTTGTAGTATTCATTATTGTCTATCAGATATTGCAAGGCTTGTCTAACTTTATGTAAAGTCCACCAGTTGTTGCCAAATTATTTTGTCTCTTGTTGGTACACCATTTACTAAGACAATTAAAGAATGCTCTATTGGACGTTGCACTCCTAGAGTGTGCACATTTTCTGTCAGATCTAATGGCAAATAAACTACTTTACCATGAATGCCTTTCACCAATTCAGAGGGAGGTGATTTTGCTGTTTTTGGTTGAAGGCGTGTTATTGCTTGAAATGGGTGAACTGTTTGAATGAAGATGCTCTCATACAAATTGAGTTGTAGCAGGGGTTTTGGTAGTGGGAATGATTCCAAATTATTTGTGATAGCACGTGAATGAGTTTGGTTGTTGTCCAGTTTTGTAGTGCAGTAACTGCAACATATGAGGGGTTCACTTATTTGGTATTTGTTTTCTGCTAAAAGGTAGAGAGCTAATTCAAACCATTTGGAATCTTCATTGTCTTCTATTTTGTATGTTACATCTATAGTTTTTGTGTTCCTTTTGTAAAATGTTCTGTGGCAACACACACACACATGGTTTGGTACTTCAGCCGATGTACTTTTAAATTTTAGGATTTCTTTTTTGTATGTGTGTAATAGAAGGTGTCTATGTGCAGAATTGTTGCTAAGCTGTTCCAAAACTATTGCATTTTGTAAGTGGCTTTCAATTCCAAAATATTTTCTCTGGATACGGTCGACTTCTTCTTGTAGGTATTTGGGTGTACCATGCAGAAGAGTGTTATTTAAATTGGCTAATTCTAAAGCTGGACTTTTAGCACAGTACAGTTTATACACTAGATTTCTTACATTTGAATGATGTATTGATATCCTTTTGATATCATGGAAGGTGCTTTTTCAAATAGGTCCTGAAATGCAGGCTAATGAATGTCCTTGGAGTCCTGTGTATTTGCGCACTGGACACATATCCATATTTTGCAGCACTTTCATTTTGATTTTGTCTTTAGCTTTCACATACTGATTGAGAAACTGACATAAAGATTTGAAAGATTTGTTAGGAATGTTACACATTGACGTGCACGGCCATTTGTATACTGGACGGTCTGCTTCAGTCGAATGGAGAAGTAATTCTGAGTTTTCAGGGGATACTTTTGTAAGCAGTGTTTCTTGTTTCATGATGGTATTATTGATTTTTTCATACCCTTGTCCACTGCTATGGATTGCAATTGTGTTTGTTTGATTTTGTTTGTATGCTTCTTCATTAAAATATGGTTCTGTGGTTGTTGGGTGACTCCATTCACCTCCACAAATATTTAATACGTTATTTTTGTTGACATTCTGTTTATTGAGACGTTTCTTTTGTAGTTTAGTACTTAGTTCTGTTAGTGGTTTCATCCTATTTAACACTTAAATAAATAACTTCCTTTTGAGAAGGATTGCACTGTCTACGAGAGCTTGTAGGATTAATTTTATACGGCAGGTTTTAAGGGTTCGAGGATGATTTTGCTCCTCTTCTTATTAAATTCTGAAGGACTCTGTGGTGAAAATGTTTTGCTAAAATACTTTTTTTACTATGGGGTCTTGCTAGTATATCAGGATTCATAGGAGCATTGTTAGCAGTACTGGTAGCCGAATTTTTGTAAAGCATTTTCTGTTTCGTGCCACATTTTGATAGAGGAGCCAAAGTTTCGGTAGTTGAAGTTTCTTTTGTTTCGCTAAATGACTGTATTAGCTGTTTTGTTTCAACGTTCTGTTCAAACTCTGCTAGAGATGGATGCTTACTTTGGACACTTTTATTTTTATTTGCTCTATTTCTGCGTTCCTTTCTACGGACTTGCTTTTTGGTAGGTATTCTTTGGGGTCTGTTGGAAAAAAAGAAGGCATGGTTTGGTCTGTTTTACAATGTATGTGTGCTGTGTACATGCGTCCATAAGTTTGATGTGGAAGCTGTTTGTGGTGGTGTGTGAATGTGCATTGGGCAGTTACAGTGAGTTGGGAAGGCTATTTTTCTGTTTGTATATTACTACACTGTGCTTCAGATGAGAGTAGAAAGTAAGCTAGTTGTGAGGAGAAGCATTAAGAGTAAACGTAATGGTATAAAATTAAAACAGCTATTTGTTTTGTAGTACTAACATTGTAAGGCTTCTGTGTGTTATTTGTGTTACAAAAATACAGGGTTGTGTGTGCCATTCTGCCTGCTATTCTTTGTTTAATAAATGGGGATTTGTGGGTAGAATGGTTCAGAAATCAATGTTTTTTTTGGTGTGCAAATTACATAAATAACCCACACAGTCTCTTTGAGGAACGGTAAGAATATAAAGGTAGTACTGTACTTACTTTTTTTTGCAGAATGACCATGTTTCTTCGGATATGTTGTTTGCAGTGTAGATGCTGTTGATTTTCAGGAGAGTAGTCTTCACTGCAATTGTAAAAGGAAGAAGTTAGTAACTTTGTGTGTTTAAAGCAGTGATTTTAATGTACACGTTCATTTTGCATCTTTCGTCGGAGTATTCTCCTTTGATATCTGAACACAGTGCATGTGTGCATTTCATTTCACTATGTGCAGCCTTTATATGTTATTTGCAGTATGTTAGTTGAACCTGCTTCGCAAATGAGTACAATTTTCAGTTAATGAAATTCCCTTGTTTTTTTTAAGCTGTGTTGTCCATAGCAGAGAGGATTGGAAGTGATAGGTCATTATAGTAGATGGGAAAAATGTGACTACTTTCATATTATAGGTACGAATGTGAAAAATCGGGAGAGCCTCAGAGGGAGATGTCACCACAGCAATCGGGAATGTTTATTTTTCTCATACAATCGCATTGGAAGTAGCATTAATTTAGGCGGAAGACAGTAAACAATTGTGATATTTTCTAATGGAAAATCGAGTTTCGCGCCTAAATCGGGAGGCTTGTTGCGTATGTATAGGTTATGCGGGAGACATCTTGCACTTAAAGGGGGAGCCTTGGTATGTATTGGCTATGCAGATTTAGTGGCATTAATTTGTTTAAATGGCATCATAAGGGTTGCACATGTCCTCTGAATAAAATATGCATACCTGTACTTTGTACTCATGCATGTGCGTATGCATGGAGCTGCAAGAAGAAATCTGTTACACTTGCACAGTAATTTTTGAAGTAGGTGCTTTGCAAGGATATGCGACTTGCATTCAGAGTGATCAACAGTATATTTGAAGTGCGGAACTCTGATGACGGAGTTAGATGTAGAGATCTTGAATGTGATTGGTGGTTGGTTGTGTGACTGCTTAGCTGTGTCCAATGAGGGAATGGATTCGCGAGTGATGTGGAAAGGGTAGAAGGACTGGCTAAGAATTACGTACCTCACGGACACCGCGCTTGTCCGCGGGTAGGGCGTGCCACATCCGGGGTTCTACAGCAAATCCAGCATGGAAAGGGGACTGTAGGCATCAGCCAATCAGATGTTCACATTGTTCATTTGTGTCGAAAGACAGTGCATGTAGTGAAGATGGCAGAGTTGGAGATAGTCAGGGTGTTGGTGTTCGGAGATATTTTTGTCCATGGTTTACAGCACTATTCCCGAAAGTAGGCATGTGACACACAATTTCGATGTCAGAGGAGTGGAGGTGGTGTGGAGCGCTGCGACTGATTGTAATGTTGCGGCAATTCTCCAAGTTTGCAGAGATATGCGTAGGATGACCAGTCCCCATGTGGTAGTTTTGCACTACGGTGCTTGCCATTTGGGCTACGTGAGTTCACCTACTTTGTTGGAAGATTTGGAACAGTTGGTGCAAGCAGTCATTAACATCCTTCCACGTCGAACGTAATTTTTTCTGGCTTACTCCCTAGAGGAAAATGGGACAACAGTTCTGTTTTTTGTTCTGATCAAAGTATTGGGAGGTGTGCCATCAATCACGGCATGCGTGCTTTCATGTTACGAGCTGGTATGTTTTTCTGCAGCCACGATAACATTGTTTCCAGTAATGCGGCTTATTTTGAAGCAAATGGTGTTTCATTATCTTCTTTGGGAAATGCCATGTTCTTTTGGAATGTAAGGCTTGCTTTGGAGAAGGTTCTGTAATGATTGAAGGAGTAAAGTAAGAAGAAAAACCCACCTTCCCTTAAAGGGGAAAAGGGGAATACTATTTAAATGTACAGTCGTCACGCTCAGATCCTCTAGGTGTCCCCGTACATGGCGGTAGTCTGCAGGCAGCGCGTATTACCAACGGGGTTTCTGGGGTGGAGACGCATGCACATGAGAATGAGCGAAGCTACGGATTGGTCAGTAAAGTTCAGTGGGTGTGTTCTGAACGGAGAGATTTAATGAGAATGTCTTTTTCCTGACAGAAGACCAGACAGATATGGCTCTGTGTGCTTGAAAACAGATTATCTGGATTTTGGGAGACTCATGGATACATTGGTTGAAGGTGCGGTATATCTGCAGATCTTGGATTTTCTCATGTGGAAGTGCACTGGCATGGAGTGCGTGAAATGAAGTGGCTGGACTTGGTACCTCTCTGTGCTACTTTACAGACAGAGCGTCATCCTGATATAATTATCATTCATTCTGGAGGAAACAGTTTAGGGCATGTCTCTGGAATTTCTTTGCAATTTGCAATGAAGGAAGGACTTGCGAAGGTCATGGACATGTTTCCAAATTGCCAAGTTGTTTTTTCCCGTATTGCACAAAGACAAATGTGGCTGCGTTCTTCTGCATTTGGTCCACAAATGGAGAAAGCACTTTCATTTTTCACAGAGATGGAGTCCATCTCACATATGCTGGCAATCAGATTTTTCTTCGAAATGTACAAAATGCATTGCAACCTTTTTTAGATTCATAGTCGCCTATTTTGCATTACGTTTTTTTGAATCCACAGTTTTTCAAACACACAAAACACCACCAAAAGGCTCTCTTTTCAGAGCCACCACTTACTCCCAGCGAAAAGTGCATTGGTTTTGCTCTGCTTGCACCCTCCATTTTTGTGCGTCCTACGACTGTCCGCAGACTTTTTGAAAAATGCGCGGGGGCCTACACCGGTCATTTGATAGTTCCATTGTTAAACTGAGAAAGGCGGCTCTGAAAAGAGCCTTTTTTGTAATTTTTGTTGTTTTCCATTTTTTTATTTTTTTACACACGACACACTAGGAGAGGAGGGTAAAGGAGGGTAAGGAAGGGACACCAACCACAGGGATATAAAAAGGGCAGGTGGAGAGAGAAAGATGTAGGGTGGGCCTTACTTAGGTAGGGATCAGTTCTTCTGGTGCTCCGTGACCGTAGTCTCAAAAGCACTTCGAAGACTTCCTCCCCTGCAGAATACTGCGTCGCAGTACATACACAATATTGTGACACTCGAAAGGTAAGGGTCAACAGCATCGCGAATGGCCTGTGAGGCAGCTGGAGGGATGCGCTCTCCCACAAGTGTGTCCCTTGTGGTGAGAGGACCAGACACAGAGGATGCTGCGGAGGAACTCAACCTACTACGTTCATTACATGGTACCACCTTGCGAATGTCTGCACTGTGGAACGAAGTTGGGTGTCGCTTCATGGTTGTCGTACCAAAGCTGTACGCACCAGGTCTCCCGCGACTCAGCACCAAGTTGCACTGGTTACACATGACCTGGTTCGCACGTGCTTTTGGTACGTTTCCAAAAACGGTAAACAACTGCCACACCCATGACACCAGGCGAGTGCTTGTAGTGCGGAGTTCCTCCACCTCATTCTCTTCTTCCTCTTCTTCCTCGCTCTCTACATCCGCACACGTATTTCTCTCTGCAGGCCCTTGGGGAGGTGGTGGCGGTGGAGGGTTTGGGGTGGTGCTGAGGCTGATGAGGCAACAGCAGCCATGGATGCCATTAGGGTTGGTCTGCTAAACTTCGCTACAACAGTCAAGGCAGCAAAACTCAATCCGCTATAGCCAGACCAGGGCTCAAGTCGAGGGTACACGCGGGTGGACGGCGTCCACCCACTATTTTCAGAGGTGTGGGTGGGTGCAGTGGCTCACGAGAGCCGTAGTGGAGGCGGACTGAAGCCACTTTCATTTTTATGCAGTGCGATTCTCTAACCAGACCAATGGCTGTGGCACTGAGCCAGGGTCACAACTTGGTTGGAGATGGCATTGGCCTAGCCGTGAAAGGAGAAAAGTGGACCTGTGCGTGTGCCACTGTGTGACCCGGCCTTCATTGCTGACGTCGTGAGTGACTGCCAGGTAAGCAAACAGCTGTTTCCTCAGTTTCCTTTCCTTTACGTTTTGTTTGGTGGGTTTTTTTAACTTTTTTGTCTCACGGTCCCACCCCCCTGTATCGAGGGGACCGAGAGTCAGGTGGATCTCCCTTCTATAATCAAACCCGGCCTGCACTGGCGACCGTAGCCTGATGCTTCGAACTCGAAGCTACTAGGCCCGGCCTCTCCCTGGAATACAAGAGCTGCATGCACTGAATGTAATCCAGAGCGTTGAGGGACCAATAGGACGGAGGTGGGGGGCACATGAGGAGGTATGTGGAGAGGGGGATCAGGAGAGGTGTGCACTGGGATGGCGAGGCAGGGGATGACAGATATGGAGGGGGCTCGGAGTGTTCAGCCCCACAGTGTAGCAGTTTGCATGAAATCATGGGAGCCGTAGTGGTAAAATCAATTCAGTGCAACTCAAAGAAAAGAAAAACCTGTGTACCAACGATGATGTATGGGCTATGTGGCTGTGCACAGGGCAGATTTGGTGATCTAATCTGCCCTGTGCACAGCCACAGAGCACCAGGGGAGTGCATTGCAATTCCATATGGTCTCATTCGCGCCCACAAACCGCCCACCCCTACCCCATTCTACTTTTTTGGTAAGATCAGTGGTAGATGGCATTTTAACACATAACACAAATTAAGCTGCAGAATCATTACAGATGCAGGAAACGCATCTGTTAGAGCTCTGTCCAGGCGCTCTGGGGCGAAATACATACAAACCTCATAATTTGAATATGTATTCGACCTACAGAAATTACTTCACAGAAAAAGACATCGCAGAGAGCATCACAGTCTTTGATACTTGGGGGCACCATGGAAGCGACTTTAGAGTAAGTTGCCATAAGTAAGCCAAGTGACGAATAACTTTGTGGTGCAAAATACCTAAATTGCACTATTGTTATTTATGGAGCAACTCTATAGTCGGGTTTAAAAAAGAATAATAATAATAACAGCATGATATGTTAACATAAGCTCTGAAGGGAATCACAGAGCTGCAGATAAGACATCGTGTTATTAAATGATCTGCCCAAGATCACACACTTTGGGTAAATGGTGAAACCGGGATGTGGACAATTTAAGCAACTAAGCACATCTTCCCAGGTTTAGTTAATATAGATATTTATTAAGGTTTCCCTTTGCATTTCATGTGCTTAAATAATACTTTATTTAAAGCAACGCCTTGGAAGCACCGCACATTACATAAGAAACGACCCTTTCATAATTAACTTTACAATATATACATCATGATGGCTTTAGTTTCATTCGCCCCATCCCATTCTGCATGCAAGGTCACAAAAGCATCATATAGATTAATGTTAGCCTAACAAATCCCCCTTGAGTAAAGCCATAGTCATTATTTCATAAAGCCTGTAGCATTATGCACCCTTCTCACTGTTGATCACTCTCTCCCATGCCTATTTCTAAATGGACAAAAGTCCCTGCTAATAGCCCCCCACCTCCCATCAGTGCCTAATAGCTCCCATTAGCTCACTGAGCTCCTTGGGACAATTTCCTGGCAGCAGAAAACCTCTCCTGTTCGGAAAGAGTAAGGTGTTCTGCTGCCAGGACAATGAATGTGCTGAGCAGGAATTGCTCAGCACATTTTGTCCTCTCAGCGGGACACCTTTCCTGTTGGGCACCCTCATTGAGGTGCCGAACTAGAGAGGTGTCTCAGTGACAAAAGTCCCGGTCAGGCTCTCGAAAGAGCCTGTGGGGGGGGGGGGCAGCTTGCCCCCTCTACCCCATCTCTGTACGCCACTGCAGAGCACATTAAATTACTATAGGTTATATTTGCTTAAGTTTTACTTTTCCATTGTACAGAGCGTTGAACTGTACTTAAAGTTTTTTTCTTTATCGTCACCTAGAACGTTTTTTCTTTATCGTCACCTAGCTAAATGACCTGTTTCTCAAAACGTGATGCTCGCAGTACTTATGGGTGTGGTGCGCATGTGCGTAGCTGTTCTGCTGACTGTACGGCCAGGTACAGTGTCCTTAGGACACCTCTATTTGGTTTGACTATGGACCACCGCGCCTGTTCTACAGACAGTTCCATCTTGGCTGCGGACGGTACGGACAGGTATAGTGTCCTTAGGACACTCTCATTTTGTTCATTTACAGACATCCCGGACACCTGGTGTGTTCTAAGAACAGTTTTATATTGCTTGTGACCATTACAGAGAGGTATAATGTCCTTAGGATGCCCCCATTCTGTTCATTTAGGGACAACTTGGACTGCTGGTGCGTTCTAAGATCATTTCCATCTTGGTTGCGAATGGTACGGGTAGGTGTATTGCCCTTAGAATATCCATATTATATTGTTTACGGCCAGCCCGAACAGGCGCGCTGTCCGTGGACATTTTAACTCTTTTTAAAAAAAAATGTTTTGATCCAAACCATTCCCCTACAACTAACATAAAAAATGTTTTAATACACACACACATACATCAATGAAGAGAAAGAGGGGGAAGCAGACACTGAAACGAATATAGGGGAATTAGGGTTCAAAACGGGCTGGTTGTGAGGGGATGAAGGGATGGATGTTTCGTCAAAACGTTTATGTTCTTCTTGAGGGTTTGGGGATGGTTCACTAGGAAATGGAGAAGGGGGACAGGCGCAGGTGGCACAGTGATATCTTATTTTTCCTCTCACGCATTCCTCCACAAATTGTCATAACCCGTTAAAATTCTCATTTAGTATGTCAATTTTCTCTTCTATCCATTTCAGGCTGTTTTGCTCTGTGTCCTTTGGTGCACTTTCTTCTTTTTTTACCTGGTCTGTTAAAAATAAATATATATATGTTAAATGCCCATGAAATACTGACTATTAATTTGCTTATGCAGAGAAGTGTGTACCATTATTATCGCTATCTTCTGACATTTCCCCATGCGGAAAATTCTCCTCCAGCCACTCCAAAGTACTGCACATTTCTGTGTCAAAACAACAGAAATACATTATTTGTTCTGCACCTCATACAAAAAAGTACACACACATATAAGAAAATGAAGTTCACTTACTATTTCCTTGTAATTTGTTTTCGTTGTGCTGTGTGCGTCTACTGTCGCTCCTGGCTACACAGTTCTTGTGAGGTAATTACGTTGGAGGCATATCTTTTTTTGTTATGGTATAATCCATTTCATTCTACATGGTAATTAAATGCATGGGTAATGTTTGAGACGTGTAGGTTCAATTGGTTACTTATTAGTACTTATAATGTGTTTGTGTTCTTTTTTAAACTTGTGCATTTTTCATATGGCACAATAGTACAATTTCAGATACGCCCTGACTGTTTGGGTAGTGTTGATCTCGTCCGCGGCCATCCGCAGTCCGTGCCTTTCAAATATCATTATCATTAGCGTGGGGGTTCAGTATGTTCTATGGTAAATGTATATAAAATAAGGGGTTTATAGTACATATCTCCCAATTTCACATGATGAAAGTGTATATTCAATAAAAAAAACGTTGTTAATGGGATGTTATGATTAAGTTGCCCTACTAAAAAACTATGAAATTCAGAAAAATTAACTTTCTTAAAGGGACGTTATGGTTCAGTTGCCCTTCTAAAAACCCATAAAATTCACACAAAAAAACTTTGTTAAGGGGACGTTATGGTTAAGTTGCGCTACTAAAAACCTGTGAAATTCACTAAAAAAACTTGACAAACATGACATTATGGTTCGAAGTAAAACCGAAAAACCCCTGAAATTCGCCACCTATGGTAGGCTAAGCAACCATAACTGCCCGCACCACTGTGCACTGCTAACACTAACACCCAGGACATCAAAGATGACATCACAAATGTCATTGATGACATGTTTGTTAAAATTAAATCTACACATGCAACCTAATTTTGCACCATTCAAATGACACATTTATGCATTTACATGTAATTGAGGAAGTCAGAATCACGGGGTCACTCATTTGGGTTGAGTTTCGATGTAATATGAATAACACGATATGACATTAGAACGTCACTAAGATGGGAATTGTCATATAGTGAACATGTGTTATGCTTGTTTATATTTGAAGGGGTGAGCTCGGAGATTTTTCCATGTCACACTGTAGAGCTCCTATGTTTTACCTCACAATGAAACCACTACAAAATGGCGGGCATTTGGGGCAGGAATCCTGCATTGCGCAAATGGTGGCAGTCCTATTTCTATTTTTACTGCTAGTCATTGGGTGAAAGATTTAAATACTGTGTCTTTTTACGTGATCGACATGTGATCAAGGTACAAGTTGTAGCGAAACGCGTCATCTCCGGGGTTTTCCTCCGTGTTGCTGGGCGAGGGCTGGAGGTTTCCACATGGATTTTAACATTTTGCATTATCAAAGAAGATTTTTTAACCTGCATCTGGCTGTAGTGAGCTTTTTGGGAGAACGCTAAGGATTGACTCTATTTTCTGTACACCACTCTGGGAGTGCGGCTCAAGACTGCACCGTGCAGACGGTGCGAAGGATTGTGATATATATATATGTATATATATATATATTACATGGCCACGGTAGGTTATGGTTAAGTTGCTGTTTCCATAGGAAGAGCACCCTTTTTGGGTGGCTTATAACTCCGCTCCCTCTGGACGAATCCTCACCAAACTTTGCAAAAAAAGTATATGGGCAACTCTGTAAAGTTTGGTGAGAAATCGTCCAGGGGGAGGGGAGTTATAGGGGGGGTCCCAAAATGTCTTTTTTTCCCATAGACTGAATGGGGGAAAAACTTTGCGCACGGCTACAGGTGAAACCGCTGGATGGATTTTGACGAAATCTGCAGCAGGTACAGGGGCTTGGTCCACAAAGAGTGCTTTTGTACATTGTGTCACCATACATGCAGAACGTTAATTTATAATTATGTAAAAGTAGGTCTGAAATAATTAGTGATATCTATGTTCGCTCCGCGGTCACACTTCCCTGTTCGGTCGACAAACAAGGAACCGATTGGCTAAGGGGCTGCCGTCATGACCGCGTACATGCAACGTCTCTGTCCATTGGCTGCTGCGAGACGTCTTCTGCGTCAGATGGTTTGGATGCGCCCGACATCTTGGATCCACGAAAAGCGGAGTAACAAACAGCGTACACATGCTTTTTTCATTACCCTGATTTGCTGTGGCACAGAGCATTGGGAAAGGTTCACACAGTAAGAAATGAGTGATCTATGCATTTGTTTCTCGGTCGTCATGATGTAATTTCTATGGGCACCTTGTACGTACAGTAAATGTGGGGGATAATAACGATAGCACTTTGTCAAGTTGGCCCGACTCGTGATCAGGAGGCCTGGTAGAAGAACTCGAAGTGTAGCCGTTGAGCTCTTCCTACCAATGTGTCTCTTTGTATTTCTAAGTAAAATTACAAAGGAACCAATTAGTCGAAAGATGGTTCTACTGTTGTAGCTGGAGATGGAGACAGACGCCGTGGAGCGTAGAAAAGCAGCTGATCAAGGAACACTGTAATGATGGCTGATGTACACTAAGAATAGAGGCTGTAGGGGTTAAACCATATATCAGAAGACTCAGAGTATAGAGCGGAAAACAAACAATTTCAGGAAAGGACAAAAATGACAATCAGGAATCAGGTAATAGGCAGTGAAACTTACCAATGGTAGACAAGGGAAGGACACTACTGAGCAAACTCTGCAAACCCAACCTATCCTAACTCACGACGAAACGAGGACGCCTAGACGGAGTTTGGCAGTCTCAAGTACACAGACTATCCCGACGAAACGAGGATGCCTAACGACCTGAGCGCCGGGAATCAGTCTCTAGTTCGTTGCGCTATTCTTTCGGGCATGCAGATTTGCTCAGGTAGGTGATGATAGTGCCACAGTGTAAACAGTTTTTGTTCCTTAATCCGGCGTGTTGAGTCCGAAATGTTGAAAAGGACTTTGCTGGAAAACCGGTGCGAACAGTAGAGGCAGAGCAGGTCCAATAACGTTCCAGGGTTCGGCAGCGTGCAGACAATAAGGCAGAACAGAATCAGCAGGCAAGGCAGGTCAAATTGCGTTCCGGGGTTCGGCAGCGTGCAGACAGAGATGCAGATCAGAATCAGCAGGCAAGGCAGGTCAAATAGCGTTCCGGGGTCTGGCAACGTGAAAGCAGTTCAGTAAGTAACAAACAGTAAACAGACAAGGAAGCAAGAGTTCAAGAAACACAGACTGCGGTCCAAAAAAAAGCCAGGAAAAGATAAGCGCAGTCAAAGGGAACGAGACGTGGGTTCGGGAGCTTTCAGCGATTTTGACGAAAATCAGAAGCAGCGAGTGTAGCTACCGGGAAGCGTTATAACGGGTAGCCGGGAACTTGATTGGCCCCTCCTCTTCCTTGCAGCGTGATAGTTTGTTTGTGGAGAGGACGCCATAGTCGCCATGGCAACATGGCAGCACGAGTTCGGAAAGAGTGTTTTGGCTTTTTATCAAAGGAACGGAGTTTCTTTGAAACGGGCAAGGGCTGTCGTCGAACACTTTGGGTTGGATGTTTTGCGGTGATCTTGACAGTTCCCCGCCCCAAAGAAGGCCTCCCTCTCCCGGACCAGAAATCGGCATCCAACCGGGGAGCATGTATATTCACAGCAGGCTCCCAGGTTCTGTCCTCCGGACCACAGCCCTTCCAGTCCACCAAGTAAAGACAAACCCCCCTCCGAACTCTGGTATCCAGGATGCGACTCACTTCATATTCATCACAACCCTGAATGTCGACCAGAGAGGGACGCAGAGACAACCTAGTGGAAGGAAGACAGGGCTTCAACAAAGAAACATGAAACATGGGATGGGTATGCCAACTGTCCGGCAGATCTAGACGTACTGCAACAGGATTGATGATCTCAGACACCCGATAGGGACCAACAAAACGAGGCACAAGGAATATGAAGATTCTTAGTTGCCAACCAGACTTTGGATCCCACCCTGTAATTGGGCGCTGGGAGTCTGTGAGCGTCGGCTTGATCCTTTTGTTGCAGCTTGGCCTTCCGCAAATGTGAAGAAACGTCATCTCGAATTTTAGCTCAGTTCCGGACGCAGGCCCCGGCCGCAGGGGTCGAGGATGACAGGTCTGGTTGTATGGGCAGGGTACGAGGATGACGTCCATACATAGCAAAAAATGGCGATGTTCCAGTGGATGAATGCACCAAATTATTATATGCAAATTCTGCCATTTCCAACAAGGGCAACTATGATTCTTGGTGTTGCAAGGTAAGACATGAAGATATTGCTCAAGAGTGGCATTCAACCTTTCGGTTTGCCCATCCGTCTGGGGATGGTATGCGGTGGAGAAACGATCTTCGATACCCAAGGAGGTGGTAAGGGCTCGCCAGAAACGAGAGGTGAATTGTGATCCACGATCTGTTACAATCGCCCGAGGAATACCAAAAAATCTAAAAACATGGTGCAAGAATAGTTTAGCCAAAGCAGGCGCCGTAGGAAGCACTTTGCAGGGCACAAAAAGAGCCAATTTCATGAAGTAGTCAATGACGACCCAAATGGTATCATGGCCTCGATCGCACGGCAATTCGACAATGAAATCCATCGAGATCATGACCCATGGTTCTCCAAGAGTCGGCAATGGTTGTAAGAGACCAATAGGTTTGGTTGGAATACACTTGCATTGAGCACATATTGCACAAGTGGCTACATAGTCCAGAACGTCCTTAGGCATTGTTGGCCACCAAGACCAGCGTCGTAGCAACTCCAACGTTTTACGACTGCCAGGATGAGCTGAGAATTTGGTCTCATGACACCAACGCATAGCAGTGGTACGAGTCTCCGAGTCAGGGAGATACACCATTCAATCATAGTAAGGAACGCCATGGACCACAGTCAGATTCAATTCTTGAATGAGTTTTGGACTGGATTTAACCCAATGTTCTAGGGCTAATCGTAAAGGTTTTTGTATTCCACAAGCACATGCTACTTGAGCAGGTCGAAGGACTGTTCGTTCGTCCCCTGATGAATGAGAAACACCATGTAATCTGGAAAGAGCATCTGCTTTAGAGTGTCGGTAACCAGGTCTGTAGTTGATCTGGAAATGATAAATGGAGAAAAATTCATGCCAACGGGCATGTCTGGCGGTAGTGCATTTTACTGATTGCAGGGCCAAGAGATTGCGGTGATCCGTGAACACTTGAACTGGTAGAGCAGTCCCCAAAAGATGATGACGCCAGACGAGGAAAGCATCCCTAATGGCCAAGAGTTCCTTTTCTGTAATAGTATAGTTTGCCTCATAAGTGGTGAGTTTCCTTGAATGAAAAGCTACCGGATGTAACTGACCACTATCCTTGCATTCCTGTGAAAGGATGGCCCCGACCGCAATGTCCGAGGCGTCAGCCTCTACCACGAATTGTAGATCTGGATTTGGATGCATTAACACAGGAGCGGAGGTGAACAAGGATTTCAGATGATCAAAAGCCGTTTGGGCTGCTGGAGTCCACCGGAAGGTTTGTTTAGAACTGGTCAAAGAGGTAAGGAGAGCAGCGATAGTGGAGAAAAAATTTATGAAACGCCGGTAGAAGTTTGAAAACCCTAGGAAAGACTGTAACTGCTTAAGGGTAGAAGGAATCGGCCATTCCAAAACCGCTTTGACCTTGTTATCACTCATTTGTATACCCTTGTCGGTGATGTTATACCCTAAGAACTCAATTGAGGTAGCATGAAATACACATTTCTCTAACTTTGCATACAAGTGGTTGTCTCTTAATCGTTGGAGGACTGCAGAGACATGTTCAATGTGGGTCTGGTATGATGGAGAATAGATAAGAATGTCGTCAAGATAAACCACCACATAAGTGTCCAACATGTCTTGAAAAACATCCTTGATGAAATGCTGAAAGGTAGCAGGAGCATTACATAGCCCAAAGGGCATAACACAATACTCATAGAGACCGTATTTTGTTTTGAATGCGGTCTTCCATTCATCTCCTGAACGCATTCTTACAAGATTGTATGCACCTCTTAGATCCAATTTCGTGAATTTCTTGGAACTGCCTAATTGGTCTAAGAGTACCGAAATCAACGGTATTGGATATTGATTTCGGACTGTGACTGCGTTCAATTCCCGGTAATCAATACAGGGGCGAAGATCCCCTTCTTTCTTGGGTACAAAGAACATAGGTGAGGCCACAGGAGACCGTGATGGACGGATAAAGCCCGTACTGAGGGCTTTATCTATGTATTCTTTTAAGATAACATCCTCTTTGGCAGTTAAGGAATACATCCTTCCGTTAGGTATTTTAGCACCAGGGATTAGATCGATAGGGCAGTCATAGGGCCGGTGGGGTGGTAGAACCTCGGCTCCTTTGGCATCGAAGACATCCTGATAGGCCGAATACTCGGGAGGCAAGGACATGACAACAAGAGCACCCACCGCAGACGCTACTTCAATAAGAGCTCGACAAGGAGCTTCCTTAGGCACTTGGTGAGTTTTACAATACTTTTCACAGTACTTAACGTCAAAAGAAACCATCCCTGCGATCCAGTCAACAGTAGGGTTGTGATTTCTGAGCCAAGGTAAACCAAGGATGATTCTGAACTGTGGTGCTGCGATAACATCAAAGGTGAGTGTGGTCATAATCAAGGGCACGGTTTGTTCAGTGACTAAGCCGGACAATAACGAAGTACCATCTACGGCATTCACTACTTCTGGGTGGGTTTTGGTCACAAGATTCACGCCTTTCTCACAAGCGTAAGAGAGATCAATATAGTTACCAGTGGCTCCCGAGTCCAGAATCGGATCACCAAACCAAGAAGAACCCGACACAGACATTGAGCGTGACCGGAGAGTACATCATGGAGTCTTGGGACACTGGACTCAGTAGGGGGACCCCTTCCACTACCGAGTCAATGCGTTTCCCGACTTCTTGGGTTTCTTTGGGCAAGCCTTCAAAAGATGGTTGGGAGACCCACAGTAGAAACAGAGATTATTCAAACGTCTCCTTTCTCTTTCCATGGAGGTTAAAGGACCCCTCACGGCACCTATTTGCATAGGCTCAGGTGTATTAGAAAATGCAGTAGAAGGGGTGACCAAGACAGGCATTGTTCTGCTTTTTTAACCCTTCCTCTCTGCTCTCCGAGCATCTATCTGGAGGATGAGGTCTAACAATTCATGGAAGGCCGTAGGCACCACTGGAAACGTAGCAAGGATGTCTTTGATATTATCCGATAAGCCCTTATAGAATAATGAGGCCTTCTTGTCCTCAGGCCAAGCTGTTTCAGCTACCAGTTGGTTGAACTTAGCTATATATGATAACAAAGACGAGTCCCCTTGTTGAATAGCCAGAAGCTCAAGTTCGGTGGCTTGGGTTCTATAGCGAGTGTCAAACACCCGACCCATTGCCTCCAGCAAGGCATCGCAATCAAAGAGCAGCGGGCTCCCTGCCTCCAACAGAGGATTAGCCCACGTGGCTGCGGTACTGGCTAAATGTGACAAGACAAAGGCTGACTTTGTAGCCGAGTCAGGAAAGGCCGTGGGGCGACACAAGAAGTGCAGGCGACATTGATTTAGAAAGGTCTGGTAAACTTTAGGGTCGCCATGAAAACGCTCAGGGGGAGCTAATGGGAAATGGGTGGCCATGACCACCGAAGGCTGTACAGCTGCCTTGGGATTCGGAGAGGCAGAACCTGAGGCCACTGCCGGTGGGGGCACTGGCGCCATGGAAGGGGCACGTGCTTGTAATTCATCAATTCTTGCTTGAGTGGCATTATGAGCGGCCGTCATATCGGTCCTCAATTCAGCCATCAACTGCATAAGATTGACCAGAGTATCATTGACATCCATCTTTCTATTTTGTAGGCTTCTGATTATGTCAAGTTGGCCCGACTCGTGATCAGGAGGCCTGGTAGAAGAACTCGAAGTGTAGCCGTTGAGCTCTTCCTACCAATGTGTCCCTTTGTATTTCTAAGTAAAATTACAAAGGAACCAATTAGTCGAAAGATGGTTCTACTGTTGTAGCTGGAGATGGAGACAGACGCTGTGGAGCGTAGAAAAGCAGCTGATCAAGGAACAATGTAATGATGGCTGATGTACACTGAGAATAGAGGCTGTAGGGGTTAAACCATATATCAGAAGACTCAGAGTATAGAGCGGAAAACAAACAATTTCAGGAAAGGACAAAAATGACAATCAGGAATCAGGTAATAAGCAGTGAAACTTACCAATGGTAGAGAAGGGAAGGACACTACTGAGCAAACTCTGCAAACCCAACCTATCCTAACTCACGACGAAACGAGGACGCCTAGACGGAGTTTGGCAGTCTCAAGTCCACAGACTATCCCGACGAAACGAGGATGCCTAACGACCTGAGCGCCGGGAATCAGTCTCTAGTTCGTTGCGCTATTCTTTCGGACATGCAGATTTGCACAGGTAGGTGATGATAGTGCCACAGTGTAAACAGTTGTTGTTCCTTAATCCGGCGTGTTGAGTCCGAAATGTTGAAAAGGACTTTGCTGGAAAGCCGGTGCGAACAGTAGAGGCAGAGCAGGTCCAATAACGTTCCGGGGTTCGGCAGCGTGCGGACAATAAGGCAGAACAGAATCAGCAGGCAAGGCAGGTCAAATTGCGTTCTGGGGTTCGGCAGCGTGCGGACTGAGATGCAGATCAGAATCAGCAGGCAAGGCAGGTCAAATAGCGTTCCGGGGTCTGGCAACGTGAAAGCAGTTCAGTAAGTAACAAACAGTAAACAGACAAGGAAGCAAGAGTTCAAGAAACACAGACTGTGGTCCAAAAAAAAGCCAGGAAAAGATAAGCGCAGTCAAAGGGAACAGGACGTGGGTTCGGGAGCTTTTAGCGATTTTGACGAAAATCAGAAGCAGCGAGTGCAGCTACCCGGAAGCGTTATAACAGGTAGCCGCGAACTTGATTGGGCCCTCCTCTTCCTTGCAGCGTGATAGTTTGTTTGTGGAGAGGACGCCATAGTCGCCATGGCAACATGGCAGCACGAGTTCGGAAAGGGTGTTTTGGCTTTTTATCAAAGGAACAGAGTTTCTTTGAAACGGGCAAGGGCCGTCGTCAAACACTTTGGGTTGTATGTTTTGCGGTGATCTTGACACACTTCAGTCCATATAGTGGGCAGGAAATTTGTAACACTTAACTGCATGTAGTGGATAGGAAATGTGTAACTCTTGAAAGCACACGGGTATAGGTAGGCAACATTGAAATTGACAACATGCCGTGACCATCTTGTTTATCGTAATGCCTATTATTACAATCATTAGTACGCCGCCATGGGTGGCACATGCAACAGTGGTAGTGGCCAGGGGCTACAGTCTTCACATATGGGTGATTAATGCACTTGTTTTGGGGGTCGGTCGTCATGATCTAATGTGTATGGACATCTTGTACGCACAGTACACTTATACCTACTTAATGATGTATGTTCTACGGCCTCCTTGTACGCACAGAAAAGGAGGGGTCCAATAAGGTCAGTATTTGAGGCCATGTGGATGCATGGCCGTCGGCCGAAGGCCTTGCCTCCAAGAATCTAGGCCCTGGCCACAACCATCGCTGCATGTACCAACCATGCATACACCCCGTGTGTTGCATTTTCATTGGCAAGTTGTGGGGAGTGCGTGCATTGTTGGGTCCATGGCCGAAGCCCATGCCCCCAACAAGAAAGTAGTAAGTACTACACTTGGAAGACACTGCACACCCATCCCATGTAAGATCTTCAGACATACACCTAGGAGGGAAGCCTCTGGGCAGAGATACAGCAGGATAACACCCCTATAGAATAACCCCCACTACCACAAATCATCGAGGTGGTTGTGGGGAGGCCCTGCAGTCTTGGGTGCATGGCTAAAGCCCATGCATGCAATACTGAAGTCATTAGCAGTGGAGTTCCAAGTTAATATGGGAGTAGTGGATTCTGGTCGTTGTTTTCGTGCCCTAGTTTCTTCACTTCATGGCTGCAGACGATGGTACGAAAATTAAATTTATAAGCAGCTACTTCACAAGGACCATGTTTCACATATGCAGTGATGGTTGTGGATAGGGCCTGTACTCCTTGCAACTTGTTTGTAAGGCGTAGGTGGTAGGGTACTCACCGCAGACGAAAGGCCACCCTACAGGCACTGCAGCATATTACTACCACACATTAGGCGAGTACATCCCCATGTGTAGAAAATGCCTGCCAATATACTTACTCCTTACTTTGTTCAGAATCCAGAAACATTTCTTTGTGTTTGGTTTACATACTTGGCGGAAGTATCACTTTTTCGATTTCTGTGATGAAAGAAAAAGGTGTGTTAGTGTTTGCAGATTTTCCACATTGCTTAATAGAGAGTGAATTTTTTTTAGACCCTCATATTTAGTTTACAAACCAGTCTACTGTGCATTGCACTCAGTTTCTGTGTTTGCTTTTCTAATCCTTGGGTCTGGGAAAAAAAACCTTGTCGGGTTAAAAAAAAACTTCATTTCTTATGCAACTAAGTACTTCATTTTTTCCTTTCAGTGCTTTCGTCATTTTTCTGATCAATGTTATGTTTGTTGCCTTCCTGCCCATTTTTATCAACAGTTAGACCTGTAGGCGTATTCAAACTGTGCATTTGTTCCTACAGATTTTCGATACCCATTCTTTTGTGTCGTTGTTACATCCTGTTTCCTTCATCTTTCCCATTAATGTTTTTTTTGTTGCCTTCCTGCCAATTTTTTACAACACTTAGATACCTATAGGCATATTCTACCTGTGAATTTGTTTTCAATGATCTGTGATAATCATTTATTTGTGTCATTCGTCCATCCTGTTGAGTAGTTAGATACCTGAAGGCATATTCTAACTGTGCATGTGTTCCTACAGATTTGTGATACTCATTCATTTGTGTCGTTGACATTTCCTGTTTCCTGCATCTTTTCCATTAATGTTTTCTTTGTTACCTTCCTGCCCATTTTCAACTGCAGTTGGATACGTATAGGCGTATTCTGCCTGTACATTGGTGTGCAACAATCTGTGATAATCATTTATTTGTGTCATTCTTCCATCCTGTTGGGTAGTTAGATACCTGTGGGCGTATTCTAACTGTTTGTAGTCTTTCACTTACTTTGTTCACAATTTTGAAGTGCACATTATTTTGTAAATTTTGGCTTCAAGAACATTAAGTACGCATTTGTTAGGTTAGCTGGCAATCTCTGCTTTAGAGTAATGGTGCTATCATTACATTCAAACCATCCACAATTCTTTTTAATGTATGCAGTGTATTGACCTGCATTGGTTGTAGCTCCTGCATGGAAGATTATTCCAACTGTTGTAAAGGTTTTCCTAGTTTGCAGTTGTTTTTGGTGCCATCTGCATTATAACATAGAAGCATAAGTATTATGTTGGCACTATGTGATTGTATCAGTAAGGTAGAGGGATTGTCTGAATTGCAAATACTACATAATCTGCCATGGTTTGCATTATGTACAAGTTGCTGAAAAGGAATGTTCTCACAATTTGGTATGGAAATATACACAAATCGCTCATTTGGGATTTCTTCCTGTATCACTTTATTACAGAGAGTGCATGTATGTTTGCACATGTACGAAATTTGGAAGATTTCATTTACAGGTATACTTTTGTTTTCCAATACTAATAGTATGTACATTAAAAATTCTTGTGGATCTTCTTGTGAGGTCATAGTGAATCTCACCATTCCAGCACAGTTGTCCAATTGTTGCCTTACTCCATAAACACTGTATGTGTTGCCAGGATTGTTTGTTGCATTTCTATGCAGTACTAACATTTGTGAACACAATTGGTCTGTGCTGTGCAGGTAAATATTGTTAACAATTGGTGGCAATTGAAATAGAATATTCATTGCTACATTTGCATAGCAACTTACCCCACTTTCATTTGTAAATTTGAATGGGCCAGCAAGTTCTGTACCTGAGTGCATTTTTCGGTTTTTCTGTTGCTTCTTTGCCGACGTGCCTGGTTCACATTCCCTAATAGGTTCTTCTTTGTTTGCGGCAATTGATGAAACTTTAGGTTCTTTTTTTTTGTGCAGAATTTCCTGTTGCATTCTGTTGCATTTCTGTTTCATTTACTTTTCTTTTACCACGTTTCACTTTATCTGGAACAGGGTATTGTTTCAGATGAGGGGTGTACAGTGAACGTAATCTATTGTATTCTAGAATGCAAGGAATATCAGCTTTGACTTGACTTGAATCAAAGTTTATTAACAAAAGACCGTCAAGTGTACGTAAGCGTGATAATGCTACGTAGCTCATGTCTTTCCTATATCTATCAATGCTTTATCTAGGGTAAGACCTTGGGATTTATGAATGGTAACTGCATATGCAAGAGTTAGAGAAAATTGCTCTCTATGCACATACATGTCTTTGAAGAGAAGACATCGAGCCATTGAGCGCCCTATCCTTTTTACTTCTGAAACTTTATCAAAGTGAATATTTACAAACTGAATGCTGTTATCACGTGGGTATGATTAAAAGCCAACAACTGTGCCCAGTGCTCCATTAACTAGCCCTTGCTCTACGTCAAGATTATGTTTAAGCATTACTCTACAATTTAATTTTAATTTCAATACTTTTTCCAACCCAGCTGTGTTGGAGATTGAATGTTCTAAACTATTTTGTCTTGTTGTTGCCTGCTCACACATGGGAACTGTCAAACCATGTATGTCTAGTTTGTCTGTGGCGCTAATTTCTATTATTGCTTGCATTTCGTTCTTTAGCATTGTTTCATTGAATTTGAAACAGCTTGCAAGAGTTGGCATTAAGGCCATACAAGACATTTTTGTGCGCTATTTGTTCCATTACATCAGTTGCGCATGCATTATCGCCATAAAGTGCATGTATATGACGCTTTTTCAATACAGCTTGTGCTTCTTGCGATAATACACCAACTCTAATACTTTTCAACATGTTGGCATAAGTGAGATCTGCAGATGGCTGCATGTTCTCAGTTAATTCTCTGTATTGGAAATGTTGCCAAAGGTTAACATTACCTATGCTACCAACAGTTTTCCGGCAGAGTTTGTGGCCTAAGGTTTTTTAAAAATCGGTTCACCTTTTACTGGTCTCAATTGTAGAAGATCTCCGAAAACGATAATGTGTTTCCCAGCAAAGAGTTCTTCCTTATTACTTTTAAGTTCTTCTTGCAATCTGAGATGAATCAAAGCCAACATTAGATTGGAGACCATGCACACTTCATCTATTAGTAGCATTTTCATTTGCTTCAATACTCTCTGTAATTCCATTGCAGCTTCTGCAGAAAGTTTGTAGTAGTCTAATTTATTTTGATGCTTTACTGAAAGCAGTAGTAATCGGTGTAAAGTCACACCGCCTATGTTGTAGGCAGCTAAACCTGTGGGGGCTGTTACAACAGCTGACAGTTTGTTGTTTGTCAATTGCTGCAGGAACTTGCTAATAATTTTGATTAGGAATGTTTTCCCTGATCCAGCTTCCCCACTGACGTACAGCAGTATAGGTTTGTAATTTTGGCAGGTACGTTCTTTATTTTCGTGCTGTACGCCATGCACAATTTGTTTTGTTACCTCTTCAAAAATGGTGCGCTGATCGTTGTTTAGTTTTCCTTGCTGCACAGTTAAGTCCTCTGTATCTTCTTGATACTGATACATGGTGTTTTCTACTTCTGCCATAGCAACTTCAGCCTGATTTGCTATTAGTGGTTGTCCTAATGGCTCTTGACTTCCTGTTACAGAAGGTTGACTACTTTCGGAAGACTCTTTATCTAGTTGGGCCTGAATTTCTTCTTCCTGTTGCTGCTCATTGTGTAACATTGCTTTGTACTGCGTAAAGTTAACATCGGTGATAGTGCTTTCATTTGCTTTGAAAGCATCTTCATAGCACTCATAATTATCTAGTATATCTTCCTCTTTTCTCCATGGTTTGAAAAGTTGTAAAAGAGACATGTAATATAGTTCTTTCTGTTGAGGAGTTTTTAATGTCAACTTCGCATGATTAATTAAGCTTAGTTTGTTAAGTTTTACTAAGCTCCCTTCACAATCGGTCATCCTATATCTGTGTTTACTTTCATCGGGTTTTACATTATTTTTGTATGCAAAGTTTTGAGCTGTGTGGTACAGACACATGCTTTCCAGAGTGGTACTTCTGTTCGGATAGTATGTGTCCAGTAAATTGTTTTTCAGAATGTCTTCGCTGTTTGGATCGTTTCTGGCAATAGTTTCTACGTCCTCATATGATTTTAGCACTCTTTTTCTAGATTTTGCAGGACCAAGACTGAGCCAAACTATGTTGTCTGATTTTCCGTACAAAGCAGTCCCGGTTAAACGATCTGCTGCTTCATAGGCCCCACATTCTCTATGAGAGAGCATTTTTATGCCTAGGCTGTACAATTTCTGTGATAATGTTTTGTCTGATGCTAGGTCATCCCAGAGGTCTTGAAGCTCTGTTTTTACTGCTTTTGTTAAGTAGGCTGTAACATATTGTGCAACAGCAGTTAAATTGTCTGCAATGTACTGCACATCTATGTTTGCATTCCACAATAGGGCAATGATTGCATTATAATCATTGATATATTTTGATTCTTCACTTCTTTTTATGTAATACGTGTTTTTAGGTGACTTACCTTTAACACTATGTCGAACTGAAGACATGAAGTTGTTTACTTCACCTGTTTCTGTAACTGGTCTGGGGAAACCAAAGCGGCACTTGGTATAGTATTTATCTTTGTTTTTGTATTTACGGCGACAATATTTGCCACATTTGTGTCTTTGAAATTGCCATATCTGCCCATGCAGCTCACTATGACTCTGTTGTGAAGGGATTTCACATGTGACATATTTTTGGATAAACTGCAAAACAGTGCTATCACTGTCAATGCCAAATTTCGGTGCACCTTTGATCCATAATAGCATGTGAATATGTGGTGCTCCTCTCGCTTGATATTCTTTTCTCCAAAAGAAGTGTTGCACTTCTCCAAGGGGAGGAACACTTTTATTGCAAATAAAGTGTAGCATTGCAATGAAACGATGATGGAAATATCTTGAGACATTAACTGGATCTAGAGAGCAAAGTTTGCCAGGTGTTAATATATCTATGTTGTTTTTGTTGCTGTTTGCTATGCGGAGGAACTCATGCAAATCTTCCCATGCGTATTCTGCACAACTTAGCGTAACAAACCAAGTTGGTGGTCCAAGGTTTCTGATCATGCAACACACGTCTCTGTGCCGTCTAAACCAATATTCCTTTGTACCGCGCATGTTTGCAAACAAATTTGTTATACTTGATTGTAAAACCTCATCTTTTTCTTGTACTTTCTGTATTAACTGCATAGCTGACATATTTTGAAAGTGCGTTCCAGATTTAAGAATGTGTGCAACTCCATAACATAGTGTTGCTAATTCACTTTCGTAGAGTAGGTGGAATATGTATTCCACATTTTGTCTAAATCGGGGATCTTGGGAATACATTTGTAATGAGCGGTATTCTGATGGCCCAATCTGAGTGGGTCTATCATCGTACCTCCCACCTTTGCCAGTAGGAAATAGCAGTGGAAAAGCACGTGCTTCTATACTTTTTTCCCTAATACTCATTGGTGACCCTTTGGTTTGTTGCATTTGGTAAGTTTCTAGAGCAGCATCTATACTTTCATTGGAATGCAATGGATGAATTGTGTAATGGTCGAAGAGAGTTGATACTGTAGCTGGATCCAGAAGTTCAAATTGTCCAGTTTCTGATGGCACTTTAATTATTTCAGTTGTTTGCCTTAAGCTTTCATCAATATTTATTTCCTTGTAGTACTCATTGTTGTCTTTTAGATATTGCAATGCTTGTGTAACTTTGTGTAAATCCACTAATTGTTGCCACATTTTTTTGTCCTTTGTTGGTACTCCATTTAACAAGACTATTAAAGTATGCTCTATTGAACGTTCCACTCCTAGAGTATGCACATTTTCCATTGGATCTAATGGAAAGTACACTACTTTGCCACGAATGCCATTCACCAATTCAGAGGGAGGTAAATTTGCTGCACGTGAAGGAGTGTGGTTGTTGTCTAATTTTGCAGTACACTAACTGCAACATATTAGACGTTCAGTTACTTCATATTTGCTTTCAACTAAAAGGTACAAAGCTAATTCAAACCATTTAGAGTCTTCATTGTTTTCTATTTTGTATGCTATGTCCACAATTTTTGTGTTCCTTTTGTAAAACCTTCTGCGGCAACATACACACACATGGCTTGGTACTTTAGCCGATGACCTTTTAAATTTTAGTATTTCTTTTCTGTATGTGTGCAATAGAAGGTTGCTATGTGCAGAATTGTCGCTACTATGCTCTAAAACGGTTGCATTTTCTACGTGGCTCTCACTTCCAAAATACTTTTTCTGAATACGGTCCATTTCTTCTTGTAAGTATTTGGGTGTACCATGCAGAAGAGGGGTATTTAAATTGCCTAATTCTGAAGCTGGACTTTTTCCACAATATATTTTATACACTAAATTTCTTACTTTAGAATGATGTACTGATATTCTTTTGATATCATGGAAGGTACTTTTGCAATTAGGCCCAGAAATGCAGGCTAGTGAATGACCATTTAGTCCTGTGTGTTTTCGCACTACACAAATATCCATATTTTGCAGCACTTTGATTTTACTTTTGTCTTTACCTTTTACATACTGATTGAGGAACACACGTAAAGACTTGAAAGCTTTATTTGGAATGGCCCACATTGATGTGCACGGCCATTTGTATACTGGAGGGTGTGGTTCTGCTGAATCGAGAGGTAATTCTGAGTTTTCAGAAGACAGTTTTGTAAGCAGTTTTTCTTGTTCCATGATGGTAGTATTGATTTTCTCATACCCACGTCCACTGCTACGGATGGCCATTGTGTTTGTTTGATTTTGTTTGTATGCTTTCTCATTGAAATATGGCTCTGTGGTTGTTGTGTGATTCCACTCACCACCACAAACATGCAAAAAATTATTTATGTTCACATTGCGTTTGTTGCTCAGTTTCATTTGTAGTTTGGTACTTACTTTTGTTAGTGCTTTCATCCTTCTTAACACTAATATGAACAACTTCCTTTTGAGAAGGATTGCATTGTCCACAAGTGCTTGCAGAATTAACTTTCTACGGTACGTTTTAAGGGGTGAAGATGACTTTGGTCCTCTTTTTAGTAGATTCTGAAGGACTCTGTGACGAAACATTTTTGCTAAAATATTCTTTTTACTATGGGCCTCATTACACGGAAGGCGGTAATGGTTAACGGCCACCGTTAATGGTAACCGTGACCGTTAACCATTACCGCCTTACTACGAGGTCCCTTAGCGGGTTGGTGCTTTAACGCCTGGTTTTTGCAGGTGTTAAAAACCAACCCGCTAAGCGACCTCGGAGCTAATTACGGCACCGCAAAATTGCGGTGCCGTAATTAGCGCCTTCCCCATTCCCATAGAGCCCTATGGGGCAGAAATGGGAATGGGGAAGGGCAAAGGCGGAAGGGGGATTTACCGCCCCACCAACCTTGGAATGGGGCGGTAAATCCCCTTTCCACCAAGGCGGTGCCGGTATTTTACCGGCATGAGCCATGGCGCTAATAGCGCCATGGCTCACCGCCTTCCGTGTAATGAGGCCCTATGGCTTCTTCTTACACTATCAGGATTATTAGGAACATTGTTAGCTGTACTGGCAGCCATTTCGTTGACATCATTTCTGTGTTTTGGGATACTTTTTGATGGAGGATGTACAGTTTCGGTAGTTGAGACTTCTTTTATTATGTTACCCAATTGCATTACATGGTTTGTACCAAGATGCTCCCCAAACTCTACAACAGGTGGAGGCTTACATTGGGTACCTTTATTTATATTTACTCTAATTCTGCGTTCCTTTCTACGGAGCTGCTTTTTGGTAGGCATTCTTTGGATTCTGTTGATAAAAAAAATATTGTTTGGTCTGTTGTCCAATGTAGGTTTGCTGTGTGCATGTGTGCCTAAGTGTGATTATGAAACTCTTTGCCACGGTGTGTCAACGCACAGTGACCTCTAACTACCACGTGAGAAGGCTACTTTACTGTTTGTATAGTAGTACAATGTGCTTTAGATGAGAATACACAGTGCCCTACTTGTGCCGACAACCACTATTAATAACCAAAATGGCAAAAGCTTGCTACCGCCACTTATTTTCACAATCTAACCTTCTACGGATTTCCCATGTCATTTCAGTACCAAGCACACAGCCATTTGTCACCCATTCCACGTGTTAATCTTTGTCCTACAATTGAATCTTTGTAGGCAGAATGGTTTACAAATGAATGCTTCCTTTGGTGTCCAAAATAAACAAATAACCCACGCAGCCTCTTTAAGGAGAAGTTACAATATGAAGGTTGTACTGTACTTACTTTTTTGTGCACGATGACAAGCTTTCTTCCGATATGTCGTCTGCAGTGTAGATGTTGGTGATTCTCAGGAGAGTAGTCTTCACTGTGAATTAAAAAAACGATATGAATTACTTTGTGTGTTTGCAGCTGTCAAGATACTGCAGCCTTCACTTGTACTTCGTTCGTCATACGATTCAACTTTCATGTTTCTACCCAATCCACGTGCACATTTCACTTCTCTCTGCGCACTCTTTGTATACTACTTTCAATATGGTACTTCAAAGTCCTTCAAAATATCTATCTTTTTTTTAGGGGTTTGGAAATGCCTTGTTCTTTACAAAGTGAAGTATGCATAGGAGAGAGGTTTGTAAGCAATAGGGCAACGTAGTAGATGGGCAAACTTTTTGTACTTGTTAATGCAAAGCACGATATCCAAAAATCGGCTGACCCTCCGAAGGACATGTCAGCACCACTATCGGAAGCGTTTGCTGTTCTCATACCATCACATTGCAAGTAGCATTACTGTTGGCAGTACAGAGGACAGAACTGCGACATTTTCGCACACAAAATTAGGGTCAACCCTAAATTATACTTCGCAACTCACACGCTTTTGGCGGGTGTCACCCGCCTTGTAAAGGGCAGACTCACCCGCCAAGCCTCCAGCACGGCCATTCCTTCCAATGGATGTGTCACCGGCCAAAAACAAAAATAAGCTAATTCCACCTGTTCTTCACACAAAAATGGTTGAGAGCTATGCCTAAATAGGCATGCTTGCAACGTATGTACAGGTTATGCTGAAGAAAGTAAGCAGTCGTGCCAATTGTTAATGGCAAATCGGCATTCTTGCACTTTACTAGGGGTACCGTTGTTATGTGCTTCCTATGGAAATTTACTGGCATTAGTTTGTCTATTTTAAATTATAAGGCTTCCACATGTACTCTGATTAGAATTAACATACCTGTACTCTATACTGATGCATGTGGTCATGCATGAAGCTGAACGTAGAAATTCACAATCCTTCCACAGTAGCTTGTGAAGTAGGTGCTTTGCAATGGTATGCGATTTCCATTAAGAATCGTCGACAGTAATTTTGATGTGCGCAATGTTGATGAGGGAGTTAAAATTAGCGAGGTTCTATGTGATTGGTGGCTGATTCTGCGGCAGCTTAGTTGTCTCCAATGATGGACTTGCTTTCGTACCACTGTAGAAAGGGTGGAAGGACTGGGTAAGAGTTACGTGCTGCACGTAGCCAACACTTGTCCGCTGGTAGGGCGTGTCACATACGGGTTTCTACATCTAATCCTGCATGGAAAGACGACTGTAGCCATCAGCCAATCAGATGTTCACATTACTCTTTTGTGTCGAAAGATGGTGCACACACTGAAAATGGCAGAGGTGCAGAGGGTCAGGGTTTTGCTGCTCGGAGACATTTTTGTGCAAGGCTTACAACAATATGCCGAGAGTAGGCATGTGGCACAACATTTCGATGTGCGGGGAGCGGAGGTGGTCTGGAGCGCTGACACTGATGCCAATTCTGCGGCAATTCTGCAAGTTTGCAGAGACATGCGTAGAATGACCACTCCTCATGTGGTAATTTTGCACTACAGTGTTTGCCACTTGGGATACCTGACTTCACGTTCTTTGTTGGGAGGTTTGGCACAGTTGGTTGAAGCAATCATGACCATCTTCCCAACCTCCAAACCTATTATTTCTGCTTTACTCCCGAGAGTACAATGGAACAACACTTCTGTTTTTTGTCCAGATCAAAGCCTCGGGAGGTGCATCATCAATCGCGGCATGCGTGCATTCACGCTGCGCGTTGGTATGTTTTTTTGTAGCCACGACAACATTGCTCCCAGCAATGCTCATTACTTTGAAGGAGATGGCGTTGCACTATCCTCTTTGGGAAATAATGCGATGTTCTTTTGGAACATAAGGCTTGCTTTAGAGGAGGTTTTGTAATGTTTGCAAGAGTAAAGCAAGGACAAAAACTACAAAACAAATACATAAAATACCACATGCCTGTACGATATGTGGCCAAAAATAAAAAGAAAACGGCTCTTCTCAGAGCCTACCTTTAAGGGGAAAAAGGGGATTAGTAATTTAATGTACCGTCGTCACGCTCTGCTCCTCTACATGTCCGCGAACATGCCGATAGTTAACTGCCAGCACATATCACCACCGGGGACTGAAGGGTGGAGCTGCATGCAAATGAGAATGAGCAGAGCTAGGGATTGGTCCAAAAAGTTCAGTAGGCGTATTTTGACCAACGTATTTTAGTAAGACCGTCTTCTTCCTCACAGGACACCACACAGCCATGGCTTTCCATGCTCGAAAACAGATTGTCTCGATTGTGGGCGACTCATGGTTCAATTGGTTGAAGGTGCATGCTGAAAGCTGCAGTTTATCTACAAATCTCGGATTTCAACATTCGGAAGTGCACTAGCATGGCGTGCGTGGCATGAGATGGTTGGACTTGGTACCTCTTTGCGTTACTCTGCAAAGAGAGCGCCCTGCAGATATACTCATCATTCATTGTGGCGGAAACAGTTTAGGCCATGTATCTGGAATTTCTTTACAATTTGCCATGAAGGAAGGTCTCGCGAGGCTCATGGGCATGTTTCCAAATTGTCAAATACTTTTTTTCCCATATTGCCTAAAGACAAATATGGTTGCGTTCTTCTGCATTTGGTCCACAAATGGAGAAAGCGAGACACAATGTGAATAAGGCTGTGTGTGCCTTTTTAAGAGATGTTTGTATGTCCTCTTTCCACAATGAAAACATTTTGTTTCTTAGCAATTTCATTTTCCGCAGAGATGGAGTCCACCTCACATATGCAGGCAATCAGATGTTTCTTCACAATATCCAAAATGCATTGCGCCCTCTTTTGCAATAACACTAACCTATCTGACAGTCCGTTTCACCCAATCCACTCCTTTTTAACCCACACAACACACCACCGAAAGGCTCTTTTCAGAGCCGCCACTTACTCCCAACGTACACTTTATTGCATTTGCTCCGTTTGCACCCTCCCTTTTTGTCCTCTACTACTGTCCGCAAACTTTTGCTAAACTCCACAGGGCTCTACGGCCTTCACTTCATAGTTCTATTGTTACACTGAGAAAGGCGGCTCTGAAAAGAGCCTTTTCTGTCATTTTTGTTGTTTCTACATTCATTGACTAACAGCACTCCACACAATAGGAGAAGAGGCGAGAGGAGGGTAAGGAAGGGACACCAGCCACGGGTATAAGAAAGGGCAACTGAACAGATAAGTATTAAGGGTGATGTTTATATAGGTAAGGAGCAAATCTTCTGGTGCCTGCTGACTGCAGCCTCAAAAGCACTTTGAAGACTCTCCCCCCTGCAGAGTACTGCGTCACAATACGTGCACACTACTGTCACCTTCGAAAGGTAAGGGTCCACAGCATTGCGAATGGCTTGTGACGCAGCTGGAGGGAGGCGCTCCCCCACAGGAGTGTCTCTTGTGGTGGGAGGATCGGATTCCGGGGATGCTGTGGAGGAACTCAACCGACTACGCTCTTCATATGGCACCACCTTGCGAATGTCTGCAGTGTGGAACAAAGTGAGGTGGCGCTTCATGGTTGTCGTACCAAAACTGTACACTCCATATCTCCCGCGACTCAACACCACATCGCACTGGTTACACTTCACCAGGTTCGCACATGCTTTTGGTCCATTCCCATAAATGGAAAACAACCGCCACACCCACGACTCCCGGCGAGTGCTCCTAGTGCAGAGTTCCTCCACTTCATTCTCTTCCTCCTCTTCTTCCTCAATCTCTACATCCTCACCCAACCCAAATATCTCTCTGCAGGCCTTTGGTGAGGTGGTGATGGTGGTGGGTTTGGGGGAGGTGCAGAGGCTAATAACCTAACAGCAGCAATGGAAGCCATAGTAATTCCTTTCCTTTTCGTCACTACAGCAATAAAGGCAACGCACTAAATCATGGGATGGGGGTGTTGCTGTGCCATGAGTATTTGGAGGCAGAGGGGGGGTAGTATTATTCCGTAACCTCCCCTTGCCAACCCAATATAGTTGCAATGAATGCCTTGATGTATGTCACATCTAAACTGCTTGACAGAACAATTGGGATACCAAAGATAAGACAACAAATAATCAACAGACAGAAATCTCAATTGAGTTAAAACAGTTCTGTATTAGGTTACACAAACAAATTATGAGGGTCACTATTTGGCTGGCGGTTGGCACCCCAGACATGTAAAGAGTGCAACCAACGCAGTGGGGGAGCTCAGTTGTGGGAGAATGTCTTTGTGTGTTGCCGTGGAATGGCACCTACACTCCCCTCACGGTTCTTGCGTTTCGGAGGTTATGAACCCAAAAGAAAAAGGGTAAAGAGAAATAAAATATTCTGCCTTCATCAGGGCAATGGTAATCAAATTCTGCGAAACAGAAAAAAGGAAAACTCTTGTGAGGAAAAAGAGAATGAAAAAGAAATGTTGGTATTATATGCGATTTAATAGGCAACAATGTCACCTTTATTGGTGTCCAAGAGGTAGGTCTAGGTTAGTTGTGAGGTTATTAGTAGTAAAAACCGGAAGAATGAAGGAGGTCTCCACTAGAATTACTTATGGGTGTATCGTTAGTCCAAAACTTTCTACGGTGGCTGCCTGGTCAACAGTGAAAGGGATAGAAAAAGGAGTGCTCTTATTCTGTCCAAACATAAAGGCAACGCACCTCTGTCTGCTATAGCTAGAAGGACAATGAATATGCGCTCGGGAGTGTGGCCTTTTGAAGGCTTGCAAGGGTTGCCTCGTGACCGTCTTCATCCTTACTAAGCGGTACACTCAATTTTACACAGCAACTCCTGAGGTGGCCTATTGTTTGGGATGTGTGAAAGTACATTTTTCCACTCCACAATACTTTGCCTTTGAGTGATGTCATTAATGTTATTTGTGATGTCATCTTTGATGTCCTGGGTGTTAGACTTAGCAATGAACGTATAACGTATATAGTGCAAGTTATGGTTGCTTAGCTTACTATAATGGGGGAATGTGCAGTGGTGTTTGGTTGCACTGTGAAGTATAACATTTCTTTAGCGAATTTATTTTACTGAATGTACATATATATGTATGGCAGGGAAGGTAAAGAAAGGGTCTAAACAAGTGTTGTTGTCATTGATGTTATCATTGACATTTGAGAAGACATCTTTCATGGTGTGGGTGTTAGTGTTAGCAGTGCAGAGGGGTGGTGGCAGGGTTGGGGGCTTAATTTACCATAACTGTTGAATTTCAGGGGTTTTTCGTTTTTAATTTGAAGCATAAAGGGAAGGAGGAATTCTTTTTTTTAGTGTAGTGTACAGGTTTTTGTTAGGGCAAATTAACCATAACGTCCCCTCAACAAAGTTTTTTTTGTAGTGTATATATATATATATATATATATATATATATATATATATATATATATATATATATATGTAGGAAAATCCATTTAGGCAAAGTCACACACTCCACAGCGCCCCTACTAGCCATCGCTGGAAGGTCACCTCCAGTTCTGAGCTACAACAGCAGGGCATTGTGGGGATGCAAATTAGCTCAAGTGCAAACCTTTTCTCCAGGAAGTGTCTTTGTCTAAGAGGGCAATGTAACTTAGCTTATTCAACCTAAAACATACATTTTGTATTTTCCAGTGATGGCTACTAGGAGCACTGTGGAGTGTGTGACTTTGCCTAAATGGACTTTCCTACTTTCACATTTCAGGTGAAAGGTTTTCTTTTTCAAACCTTTTTAAACCCACCATAACCTTCTTGGTGTTATATACATATGTATGTATGTATATATATAGTTCATCAGTTGACTTGTACCGTTTTAGCCAAGGGTTGAATAAAATGTTGAGCCAGAAGAAAACGAGTCGATACCTTAATTAAGCTAACAAAGTCATTCATTTTGCATATTTGCGAGCTTTCGTGGAATGCCTCCACTTCCTCATGGAGAGATGGAATGAAACATTGGAAAAACATCACGGCATTACAGCTTGCATAGCTCCTCTTGCAGGTTCACTGTGCCTGTCTGCACCTGATTTGAAGTTTTGCTCAGAGCTGCATGTACTGGATGTTCAACTCCCCCACACATTGCGATCTTCAAGGTCTAAATAGTGCACTGTGTTAAGTGGGGCAGAGGTCAGTAAAACTGAAGAGCAGGGAATGCTCTCCACTATTTCCATGATGCGAAGATGCAACAGGCTGCAGTCATCCTTTGTAAAACATACACGCAGTGACGGAGGCAATGTAGAAACTGCATCTGAGTGAAAATCATATTCCTTAGCACAGCAATATTTGCTGTGTCTGTTCTAAAATTAAAACACCGTCAGTAGTGACCTACAAACAGGAGATAACTGTTGACATCGGATGCTGCTGATTTATGCCGAACGGCAGCGCAATTATGAATGAACAATGCTAACCAAATGTACAACATCCAACCTTTCTCAGCGAGAGCCGGCAAAGGGACTGTGCTGGTACATGGTACTGCATTGGGGGCACTGAACGCATGTTTGTACCCTTTGTGAACAGCTCTTTTCGTCAGTGTCTACTGTTCATGCCAGTCTCATTAGCTGCGGCATCATACATCCTGCATTTCACAGTTGCACAGCAATGCCTGGATTACAAACACAAAACGCTCGTGGTTTGGACAGTGATTACACCTATACGGCTGGCCTTATTATGTGTACTGTGGTCCGGTAAAAACAGGGGTGGACTGGGAACAAAATGAGGCCCTGGAAATAATGTTCAAAGGGGCCCCATATTACATATTTTCAGCAAGCCCAACCCTTTTTCTATGTGAAAATTTGGAAATACCACTCAAAAGAGGCCCAGGAAGCAGAGGCCTACCGGGAAATCTCCAGCCCTGGTTAAAGAATTGCAGTAAGGTGCTGGAAATTCCATTATCGTCACTTTACTCCCGCATTACTGCACTGCTGTACTTCGACTTTAACGGTAAGGTTAAAGATTTACCTCCAGCAAAACGCTGAAGCTAAATCATCCACCTTACTGCCAAATATCATTGGATTTACCATGCGGTATTACCGCTCGTGGTAAATCTGCTAAAAATCCAACTCCAAAAATGAGGACTAACAACACCAGGATGCCACGCGTCCTCTGGTGAGTTAGCGGGACAGAGTGTCAGTAACAATAAATTACTTTATAGAGAGGAGAGGAGCGCCTGCTACCTTTTTTTAAATATTCCCGCTAGTGATCTTCATTGCTTGCGTCCTCTTCCTCGACACAGTACTGTCATTATCTACTATATGGTTGTTTTTTCCCTCAGTGGGGTTTACTATTGGAAGAGCAACATTATAACAGTAAATTGTGGTACTGGATGAAGGGTACATAGAAGAGGTTTGGGTAAGGTGGGAAGGATAAGAGGATACTGCGGTCTCCCTCTGGTATCACTGCCCCCAATGGGGTGACCCCTGTGAGGTCCTCCCACTGAGTACCACGCCCAGGGGGACTATCGGGTAGCGGCCTCACCACCCTGGCCTCATGGGAGGAAAGGAGCTTTCCCTATCTAAAGCAGTGACAATACCCTGGGATTCATCAGACTGGAACACAGTAACAACTTCAAACATTCGGTGAAAATACCTTTATTAAGAGAGAGTTATGGTGATCAGATTTAACGCAACAAAACCCTTGAAATTCAGTATTTGCATTTGAAGTAAGTGCACCTGAACTTTGTGCCCCACATGACCACAATGATGACATTACAGAATGTCAAGGGTTTTGTTATGCTATCATTTCTTTGGGGCCCACTAGCCATGGCCTTCGTCCGTAGCCACCGTACATGTTGCTCCAACATGCTTCTTTGGGGCCCACTAGCCATGGCCTTTGGCCGTGGCCACTGAACATGTTGCACCAATATGTTTCTTTGAGGCCCACTAGCCATGGCCTTTGGACATGACCACTGTGCATGTTGCACCAATAGGTTTCTTAAGGTTCCACTAGCCATGGCCTTCAGCCCTGGCCACTGTGCATGTTGCTCCAATATGCTTCTTTGGGGCCCACTAGCCATGGCCTTTGGCCGTGGCCACTGAACATGTTGCACCAATACGCTTCTTTGGGGACCACTAGCCATGGCCTTCGGACGTGGCCACTGAACATGTTGCACCAATAAGTGTCTTTGGGACCCAGCAGTCATGGCATTCGGACATGGCCACATCTTGCACCAATATGTTTCTTTGGGGCCCACTAGCCAGGCCTTGGTATATCACAGTGTACATGTTGCACCAATAAGTTTCTTTGGGGTCCACTAGCCGTGGCCTTCGGCCATGGCCAGTGGCCACATCATTCAGCTGTAGCCGCTGTACATGTTGCACCATTGGGTTTATTTGGGGCCCACTAGCCATGGCCTGCAGCCGTGGCCACTGTACATATTGCACCAATAGGTTTCTTTGGGGCCCACTAGCCATGACCTTCAGCCGTGGCCACTGTACATGTTGCAGAAATACGTTTCTTTGGGTCCCAATAGCCATGGCCTTTGGCAATGTCCAGTGGTACAAAGACCCATTACCTCCTGCCTTGTAGATGTGATCTCTGTAGGTGTTAAATTGCCTTTTCTTTCATTCTCTCCTGATTCCTGTCGGATTCCCCTGATATTCCCCCGATAATGGCAACAAACTACACATACAGTGACAATGAACTACCCATGCAAAATGAGGTTTTGAGGGAATATATTGCTATATTTGTTGTTGTCCACATTGATACAATTCCGATTTACGCTGACAGTAAGCACAATCACATCCATCATGTAAGGTCTGTACCTCAGAAGCTGAGTAAGAACTGGTCATTTGCTAAATTGACGAACTGTCACTTCCTTTCAGATGTCATCACATTTTTAGGTATTGTCATCTGTGATGGAAAATCAACAGAACACAAAGGACACTTTAGTGAGGTTCAATAGTACATTCACTTGAACAAAATGTGTGCGGTTTACTCATATTTGGTCTAGGAAAACTTATCTAGAAACAAGAAAGGATACTTTCTCTGAAGGTATCAGGATGGGCTAGCTCAAGGTATGTTTGATTTGATTTATTACATTTTTATGGTACAGAACCCACCAGGGTACTGGGCAGAGTTCACTTCATCTAAAGGTTTAAACGTCTGCAACGCCATTTTGAAGTCATGCAGAAGAAAAGACTGCTGTATTTGACTTCACGGCAGCTGACTGTGGAGGCTGCCAGCCTATTTTGTTCCCATGGATGAAGGTGCAAAAATGTAGGCGTGTTTGCCAACTTGTAAACACAGGCCCTCCAAGGTTGAGCAGCAGTAATCCCTTTCTTACTGTGATGCATTCTGATGCAAAGGGTTATTGCTGATCAATAAACATCTTGCTAAATCAGAACTTATTCTGTGAGTGGATGAAGGATTACCATAATGAAGGGACATTTTCTGTGGGGAATGGATCATCACTCTCTTTACTCTTCCTAAGTCTAGAAGCATGGCAAACTGGAACCATATCTCTCAACCTTTTGTGTCGCCACAGCGGGTATAAACACCCGATTTGTTGGGGTGGGTGAGAGCCCATTAAAGTGTATGGGCGTATACGGGCGTGGTGGGTGAGCCAACTGATTGCAAGGTGGGTAACACCCGCCAAAAGAGTTGAGAGCTATTCCTGGAACACAAGTAGGGGGAGCTAAGGGCATCTCTTGGGTACCTCCTACAGGTAGCGTTCCATCAGGGATTTCCTAAACCCTGAGTGTTGCATAGTGTGACTTCATGACACATCACTCTACCTGGTTTTTACATTGACTCTGACACGGTAAATGCAATAATCCAATGGCCTTCCCCTACATGTCTAAAAGACATCCAACTTTTTTTGAGATGAGCAAACTTTGAGCAACACTTTACATATAATGTTTTCATTCATGGTGGCATCTATTACCAATTACTATGAAATTGAGTCAGGTTTTTGTGGTGAGAGAATGCTGAAAAGGTTTCAGTTTTTGATAAAGCAATTCTCATTTACTATTCCGCCCAGACTGCTCACATCCCTTTTATGTTGAGACAGATGCCTCCAAAACAACTTTGGGAGTCGTGTTGCCTAAGGGTCATTATTACTATTTTTTTTTTCCTTTTATTGTATATTGGTTTAAAAAAACCTTTACAAATTTTCATTATCAAAGCATAAAATAGTAAAAATGCAGTTATGATTTAACACAAACATCTTAAACCAACATTTTACACATCAAATAAGCATTCTTTTCAGTCCACAACTACATAAGCATTTTCTTTCTAAAAATAGACTCAATCAATTCTTCAATTCAATACATTTCTTTCACCTAAAAAGACCGACTTGAAACCTTCTATGCAACTTTGCATACATTTGCCAAGAACGCTATCACCCTTATTTTCAATATGATGTTGCGACCATGTAACATTTCAAACCATATTTGCTCTCTGAATACACACGAAGTATCAGTTACAAATTCCGCAAAGTAAGCAAGTCTTTCTTCCTTTAGCATAGGACAACCAAGTAGCAGGTGTAACAATGATTCCGGAGATTCTTCATCCATACAGAATAGGCACACTTTCATATTTTCTGGAATCAGTTTTCTTACTGCACCTATTTCATTAGTATTCATAACATTAAATCTAAATCTCATGATACTACAGCGCAATTTCCGCGATGGACATTTTACCAGATACTGCTCAGGTTCAGGAAACCATTTCCAGATGGAGAATACTTGTGCATACATTTTTGAGTTCGTTATTACATAATTATTCGCTAGCCAATCGAAAGCTTTAATCATCATTTTGATTTTGTCGGGTCTTTCCAAGAGGGAAATCACTTGTTACTTATCATCTTTTCCACCTCGGCTTTCAAATCAGACATATATCTCCCTGTATCATTCATACAAACTTGATATATTGAGTTATGCTTAGCAAGCACACATTTTCGATAAAGCATCGCTTTTTTACAGTCCATACAACATTTTAGAGAATTAAAACCAAACTCGTATCTTATTAATTCCATCGGTATGCATTTTGGCAAAAAGAATAATAGCTTTTTCCAGATTTTAGATTCAATACTTTTTAACTGTAGTACTTCTTTCTCTGGATAGAATTCCAAACCATATGCCAACCTTGGAATCACCTTCATGCGGTAGAAATCCCTACAAGCATTCATGGAGAATTTCCCATATTTGCTTTCAATTACTCTCATTTGATTCGCTGCATCGATGGCTTTCACTTCCAAACTTTGTTTCACAAAGCTATATGACATGTTGCTAACAAAAGAGTAGCCCAGATACTTGAATGCTTTCTGTAGGCGAACTGCGGTTCCCTCTACGTACCATACATGATTTGCAGATTTTTTATTGCTTTCCCCTAGGTTAATCACCACTGTTTTATGTGGATTGGATTGATTTTCAGCTTCAAATCACTAATAAAACTAACAAAGGCATCAATAAGCCTCTGTAGGCCGATCTTAGTTCTATCAAGGAGCATAAAATCGTCCGCATAGGCTAACCATCTAATCGCAATTCCACCGACCTTGGGAGCTAATAGGCCCGCAGATTCCAGTCTAGCATTTGCTCCAGAGACATACAGATTGAATAAAATTGCTGCCAAGGCACAGCCCTGTTTCAAGCAATTCTTTGATAGAATTTCCCTGGACATCAGGCCATCATTATTCAGTCGAACCTTTAGCTTTGTATTTGAATATAGGTGAATAATCATTGCGAGTAGGCCCCCCTCTATGTTTAACGTTACCAGTTTCTGCCATAGAAGTGGCCTATCCACCATATCAAATGCAGCAGAGAGGTCCATAGATGCAGCATATATGGGGCCATTCCCTATTTTAGATCTTTGATTCTGCAAGATAGTCACTATAAGACCCCCAGCATCGGTTCCCAGGTCTTTACGAAAGCCAATCTGACGGACATCTAAAATATCCTTTTCCTCCATCCAATCAAATAAACTTTCAAGTATTATAGCTGAAAATATCTTTGTTTCAATGTTTATTAAAGAAATCGGTCTGTAATTTAACATACTCTGACGATTACCTTTTTTTTGAAGATCAGTATTACATAGGAGATTTTCCAGGATACTGGCATAGTTTGCGTCTCAATTACATTTTTAAATAACATATGGAATATTTTCGCCCACAACAAATCATTTTGCTTTATCAGTACCATAGATAAATTATTGGGACCCGGAGTACATGAGGCTTTCATTCTCTTTATAATCGCTACTATCTTATTCACAGATACATCAAGAGTCCAATTGGGAGCCTTTTTTTCAAACACAAATTCCTCATTACAAGAGCTTGTGTATAACTTCTCGAAATGCTCACACCATTCTTTTTCACTTATCGGATTGGTGTTTAATTGAGTTTGTGTAATCTCGGTACTATTGATAAGGGCCCAATAATTTCTCGAGTTACTTTCCTTCATAGCTTTCAGCATTTTTTCACCATCCCTCTGTAATAAAGAGGCTTGATGATGTAGCCTCCAGTTCCTGTAAGCTTGTCGCCTCTTTCTACATAGCTCTCTGTTATCCTCAAGGGGTAGCTTTTGTTTTTTTATGGCACGGAGGTCCTTATTCAACCTGGCCCTTTGTATCTTGATCTCAAGGTCAAAAGTGTGCCTATGGTTTTTCCTTTTTAACAATACTCTAGACGTTGGTTGCTCTAACTTGTCCATCATTTTGTCCAAAAACTCGCCAAATTTATCAACCGAGTATTGAGTCTTTTTTACCTCTAGAGCACATTTCTCAAAATCATGACTCATCATGCTATTGAATTTATCTGTTTTGTTCATATTCCACTTTATTCTCGATCCTCTAACATTTACAATTGTTTGCGCACAATATTCTTTATTAAGCCTATTTTGTTTCTTTATATTTAAATGTATAGATAACATTGCATGATCGCTTACCGAATTGATTTCCACATGCATATTTGACCTATTTCCAATTAGGAGATCACTAGCAAAGATAAAATCAATAAGAGAAGATACTCCACGCGCATTCCATGTCGGTGAATCATTAAACAACCGTGTCAAGCCCCAAGAATTAGCAAAATTACACCATAACGCTCCTCTATTCTGTTTGTTACTAGGCCCCCTTCCCTGATTACCACCTCCACTTAGTATTGCCGTTCTTTCATCACTTGTTAAATCACAGTCTGCATTTAGGTCGCCTGCCAAGATTATCAAGCCCTTTGGATTGGAGACTGTCCACTCTTCTAGCAATGTATTCAACTCTAACAACAGCTTTTTAAGCATAAAATAATCCTTTTCCGCATCATTCCAATAGATATTAATGATCATCAGATGAGTGTTCCCCTCACTGGTTACAATTCGGAAATTTGCTGCTTGGCATGACTCCTGAACATGTCTCCCTTTTATCAATGCTATATCATGAGCATTACGATACGCAAGCGCTAAGCCACCCTTAGGTCGCCCTCTTTGTCCCTTTGTACCACATAGGCAAAGTACAACAAAGCCATCCCATAACAGTGGTCCACATGCCCAGGTTTCCTGTAACAGGACAAAATCGAATTTCTCTAAATTCATGCATACTTTTTTGTTTTGTACCAGATGTGTGTGTCCTCTTGAATTCCACGACACCAAGTTTAAAAAAACTATCATCACTAAAGGGATTTACCCAAACCTTTTAGTTGTTCCAGGGTATCCCTAAGGGAAACCGCCATTACTCTCCATTCATCCATTTCACTTCGTGTTAAGTGCTCACCCCCTACTTGATTCATCACCCTTTGTTTCTCTACTATATTCTTATTTCGAGATAATTGCTCCTCATTTCTCTCTTCCATATTCTCACCCGAATCCACAAACTCATACGTGTCAAACCCCCTCTTTTGCAAAAGCCCAGCTTCCTTAAGTATATTGGTGATGCAATCACTAGGCGTACAAAGTCCAACCTATTTGGGTCAATGAAGTCCACTAGCTGTATATCACAAGATGAAACAAGAGCTAATTCAGGTATCTCTCTAAACAGATTCAAGATATAAGATCTATTTAATATAGGGTAGTAGCCATCATCGAACACATAGTATAGAATCAAGCATGGTTCAGTAGATCGATTGGTCCGCCGCACTCTATCATATTGGTTACTACTCTGATTTTTCCCATTCACATAGTTTTCATATGCCATATCTTGCACTCTATAAGCGTTCTCCCCTCGCTCCCTAGGAGCATCATCATACTGAGAACTTATCACCACCGGTGCTCTCGCTTCCTGCCTAGATTTCAAGCTGGAGCCTTTACTAAATTCATTATATATGTCATCCTTCCGTATACCACTCTCGGTGATTGTATTTTCTATCATCGCCGATCCTCCAGATTTATTTGACAATAATTCCTGTATTATTTCTCGCACATTTGCCACAGTCAAAGGCCGCTCTTTATCCTCTCTGTCCTCTTTTTTGGATAGTATAGTGTCTCTCTTTATCAATGTCTCTGATACCGGCATTCCAACTATGCCATCCGTACCACTCTCCACAGTGTTACAGATGACTTGCGTCCCTCTAGAAATCGGCGCCTGCTCTATACTCGTACCTTCTTTATGAGTTCTCTCAGGGCTTCTCTCATGATATCTCTCTCTCCTTATTCCCTCTCTTTGCTCACCCATTAGCTCTGTATGTATTTGCCTTAATTTACTGGTATTCTCAGTAATTTCGTTCGATTTTTCAGACATCCTCGTATCACTGAGAGGGATCTTTTTTCGCATCTGTGCTTCAGGGTTCTTGAATAGATCAAAAATGTCAAGCATCCCCATTTCCAGGTTTTTCAGATTAGCATCAATTCTGTCGGTGACTCTTTTATTCTTCATAGCCTCCGATAGTTTATTTACCGCATCAGAGTAGCCAGTCTCCTTTAAATCCTTATCTATCCCTATATCAGACACCAGGATCGCCCTAGGTTCAGTACTTTTACCATAATCATTCCCCATCTGGGCAGTGTATTCCTGCTTTTTGTCAGCAGGATTTATTAGGGGGCTCATTGTCATCGTCCCTCCTTTCGCCAGTTTACCATCCTCCACACACACTTCCATCACAGCTTTCGACTGTTCAGTATCTTTTTTTTCTGTCGTTGCCACATCAGGGTTGTCTATATTAACCTCCCGCAAAAAATTTTAAGGAAGATGCATTCAGGGCCTTTTTATCCCGCATCAGTTTTTGTCTATTTTTTTTCATTTTTTTTTTGGATATCTTGACATTAAATATATCCGCCACCCTGATAGGCTCGTTGGCTGCAGCAGGAATTAACAAATCATCTGCTAAGCTACTGCTATTTAATGCGCTATGTACCTCAATGAGACTCTGCTCAATATCTACATTGGCCGGTAGTGTCAAAAGCAGATCCGACTCACTGGAGTCCTGTGGCTCAGTACTTGCTCTATTAGGTAGAGTCTTAGGCAGCCCTTCACCTAATATTACTTTCCACTTAGTCATATTTTCAGCTAACATACCAGGGAAAGCTGTCAAGGCAAGTAGTATTTCTTTTAGTATAAAAGTCTGCGACTTCACTTCTTTTAGTATATCAACATGAATCCCATCACCAATCCTCCTAGACTCACTCAGAACTTCCTCTGTATTCACCATATTACCCACCAAGTTGGAGCATTGTGTGGAGGAATCAAAATGTTCAGATATTCCCAGTAAAGTTATTTCTCCAGAAGCAAATATATGAGGTGTATCTATAAATGAGACGGTATTTTGTCCTTGATGTGACTGTTTCGCCACATTCCATCCCATCTCAATCCCTTCCCTTCCTCCCATTCTCGGCTCCTCATTGAACAGAGACTGCGAGGAGGCAGGGATTACATCATCACTCTTTTTATTAGCCAGTCTAGCGGATTCATTTTGGGCGCATTCAATTAGATCCTCATCAGAGTCAGAGGGCAATGGCATAGCGATTGCATTAGCATGCGCTATACTCATGCGTCGGGTTTTTATATTATTCATTGCCATTGCTAAATCTTTTTTACCTCTCACAAGCTTTCTTTTCATTACTTCACCAACAAGCTAAAGAAATAAAGGAGTATCAGCTAACGCTCGTATACGGGGGTACACAGTTTTACTCTTCACGTACCTTGCACAAACCAGCCTCCTTCACCGCACACCAATCATGTGGCTATATTTCCATGCAACCATGCCTAAAGATATTTTTTTCCAAAATTCCGGCAAAATGCTACTGACTGCACACTGCGCAACGCAGCAAACAGCCAACAGCCGTACTTCGGGTACGTCCCCAGGTGCGCAGTGAAGAGCGTATTTAAAGGCTTCCAATGGCCAGGGGTGGGGGCGGGCTTGATCAGGAAGTGACCAATAAGAGTCTCTGTAAGAGGAGGGGCAAAGAATGAGGGTTAGACACACTGCTTACTTTCTTTCACCTTTAACCATTAACAAGGCAGGTTATTTTAAAGTATGTACTTGGTGTTCAGCAAGGACAGGCAACTTCCATGTTGCCTTTAAAGACGTCCTGTCAGTTCGAAAAAATGAAGGCTTTCAAGTCCCGGCGAGCAGCGCCAAAGCAAGATTCCACAGCAGAGATCCCCAGCCAACAGCCGTACTTCGGGTACTTCCCCAGGTCCGCCCGCAGGTGCGCTGTGCAGAGCGTATTTAAAGGCTTCCAATGGCCAGGGGTGGGGGAGGGCTTGATCAGGAAGTGACCAATAAGAGTCTTTGGTGTTCAGCAAGGACAGGCAACTTCCGTGTTGCCTTTAAAGACGTCCTGTCAGTTCGAAAAAACGAAGGCTTTCAAGTCCCGGCGAGCAGCGCCAAAGCAAGATTCCACAGCAGAGATCCCCAGCCAACAGCCGTACTTCGGGTAATTACTATTATTATTGGGGTTTCATGACGTGCTTAATCCGAAGAGGTTACTAAACACGGGCCAAGGATTCGAACTTGTGTTGCTCTGCATCGTCTGGTTTCCAAAACAAGCACGTTGCCACTGAGTTATACTACCCGTGCCAAAGACATCACTCTTTGGGCCCATTTACATCCAGTGGTTTATTAAAAGCTGCTAGCCATCTAAGCAGCTTCTTAGATTCGGAGACTCTGGGCCTCATTACGACCCCGGCGCCAAGGGGTTAACGGCGCCGTAAAAAGGGTGCGGCGCCGTTAACCCCTTAGCGCCTAATTACGAGGTCCCTTTGCGGCTCCCGACCTTAACGGCTGGTCTGGACCAGCCGTTGAAGTAGGGTCCCGCAAAGGGACCTTGAAGGTAATTACGGTACTGCAATTTGCGGTACCGTAATTACCGCCTTCCCCATTCCCATTGAGCCCTATGGGGCAAAAATGGGAATGGAGAAGGGCCAATGGTGCATGGGGAATTACCGCCCCGCCAACCTTGGAATGGGGTGGTAATTCCCAATTGCACCATGGCGGACTCGTTACAATACCGGCAGAAACCATGGTGCTAATAGCGCCATTGGTTACCACCAGTGTTGTAATGAGGGCCTCTATCTTCTTGGGGCTAACTGTGACAGCGTCCACATGGCATTGCAAACTCCAATTCCTTATATCTGGTTGCTTGATGACAGCTAGATTGTTGCGATGGTCGTCGTACTTTGCAGATTATAATTTTATTACATTAGCTCAATGAAGAAAGAATTGTAAAGCAGATGTGCAGTCCAGACTTAAGTAGCTAATTTGAAATGAACTCATAATTTGGCGGCAGGGAGTCGTTAAGGGTAGACATAGATGTAGGCAGCTCCCAGCTGCCAAATTTAAGCCATTTACACAGCAGAGCCCAAATGTGCAGGGCAAACGGTGTGTGTGTGTACGCCAGGCAAAATACATGAGGGAACGCTGCCCACCATGTTCGCATGGCAGGCAGCATTTACACTTAAAATTAACACTGCCTGTCTTACAAGTGGCTGGCAGCGTTTAATTGTAATTTTAAATGCTTCCTGTCATGCGCACATGGTTGACACTGTTTACAATGGATCCCTATGGAGTCTGCGTGCTTCATAGGGGTACCAAGCATATGCGCAGGCATCAAAGTTCATGCCAGCACAACTGCTGGGGCATTTGTATGGCGAAGAGGAAGGGAAGCAGTGGAAACACAAGTTGCGATCTGCCCCGCATCTCGACCATACAATTGATAGAAAATCTGGCGTGGCATGAATGAAAGGTGTAAAATCCTTATGCAAGGCTTTCACACCTTTCGTTCACCTTACACGAGGAGTAAAACTAGCCCCTAAGTAGGCCCAGTAGCATGGGCAATGTAAAGCAGACAGTAATTCTTCATTTAACAGTGCTTTGAACAGATCAAGAGGGTGCCTGTTCCTTTGATCTAGCCAGCTAGGAAGTGCCTTCAGATCATTTGAGAAGATGGCCTACTAAGAGCCCCCATCATATTTTCAAAGACAATTTACTCTGTCTTAACTGTCTATTTTTCCCCACTTAAGACCTGTGGGACAGGGGCCTTCGGCAGCAACATGATTGCCACGTGGCCCGAATACTCGGGAATCCAAAAAACTATACAAGTACTCTACTGCTATTTTGGGTGTCATATTGTGTGAAAAGACAGTGCTAAGTGATAGCATGAGATAACTGTGTCTGTGCCATAGAGATAGGCAAAAAACTGCATGATTGCAAAGCTTTCTGCCTGTTCCGCCACAAACATGGCATACATTATCTATGGTTTTATATCTGATAACCCTAGGGGAGAGGGATAGGATAACATATTAGTAGTATTAGATCTGTCGGCCAAAACCATTTATTTTATACCACTTGAAACTTCATTATCTATGATTTCTTAAAAAAAATGTGTTCAGCTTGATGGATTTCCATCTGCCAGACAGAGGCTCACATATCCTGACCAACTTCTGGAGAACCTTTCGTTCATGCACAGGCATAGACATAAAACTGTTCTCCTCGGCCATAGCCTTTACAGTCATTTCCTTGAATGGACAGAGGAGCAGGGTAAATGGGAAACAAGACATTGCTCTTGGTTTTCTTAAGCAGAGAAATGTGGAAAACCGGATGAATATGGCAAGAGGCCGGCAAGGCAATTCCACAGCCAAAGGATTGATAACCTTGGTGATAGTGTAGGGTTGAACATTCTTAGGCATTCATTTCCAATATCCCCGGATGTGGAAATTCTTGGTGGACAACTATACTCTAAAGCCTGTTGCATAGGTAGGAGTGTCAGTATGGTGTTTCTCTCTTCGAGCTTTCATGTGTATTCGTCCATTACGCAACTGTTCCCGTACCTGTTTTTGTACTCGTACCAGATGGGATGTGGAGTCGCCCACTGCTGGAGCCAGGTTAATCAGGGGAACGTACACCAGATGCATGCAGGGATGGTACCCATAGATGCCGCAGAATGGGGAAACCCCACTGGAAGAGTGATATGCATTGTTGTAAGCAAACTCGGCCCTGGGTAAAAGTGACAGCTACTCGTCTTGGTGTTGTTGGCTAAAACACTGAAGGTACTGCTCCAATGTGTGATTGAACCTTCAGTCTGACCTAAGTGTGGTATGCTGAGGAAAGCCGATGGTCTATGGTAAGACTTCCAGAAACGTGCAGTAAACGGTGACCCGCTATCAGACACAAGAACCGACAGTAAGCCATGGAGCCGGAAGACGTATTGTATAAAGAGGGAAGCTAACGCAGGATCAGAAGGAATCCTTGCACAAGCCTTGAACTGTCAATTAGCACCAGAAAAGTATTAAGTCAACAGTAGGCAGATCTGTATTAACGTTTAAAGATACAGTATGCCAGGGCAACAGTGTGATGAGTAGGGGTTAGGGGAAACCCCTCTGTTTTGTCCCTTTGTGCCTTACAGTGTGCACAGATAGAAAATGTGCTGACATAATCCAGAGTATCCTTTCAAATGGAAGGCCACCAGCACCAACATTGGAGTAATTCCAGGGATGTTTGTCGACCTGGATGTTCTGCCAGGGAGGAATCGTCATTCCACTTGAGGGCTATTGGCTGACAGAATCAGGGAGATACAGGGATGTCTCTTGCATGTGTAAGTTCATCCCGCTGTGTTAACTGTTGAGTAGATATTTCGGCATGGCACGAGGCCCAAGTGCACAGGTCCTCCAACAACATGGATGGAACATCACAAACACAGACCATTTGCCCTTCTGGAAGGATCAAAGGTGGCAGTTCTCAAGTATCCTTTTGAGGCCCATACATTCTCGAAAGCTCGTCAGCCTCAGCCGTGGTGTTTGAAGCACCAGAGTGCTACGTGACTATGAAATCAAAAGCCAAGAAAAACACGTGCCAGCATGCTTATTGTGCATTGATGCATGTAGCTACGCTGGTAGCTATTCGGTTTTGATAGTCAGTGTACACAGTTACTCTATGTCTGGATCCTAGCAAATAATGCCTCCACTACCCGAATACCACTCTTATAGCCACTCATTCTTTATCCATAATGGAGTAATTCTGCTCTGTCAGGCTTGGTTTTCGATAGTAGAAGGCTACTGGATGTTAGTCCTCTGTTGCCAACATTGGGACAAAATGGCTCCTATGGCATCTGCTTCTTCTGTGTACGGTAGATCGACGCTGGGATGTTGTAATACTGGTGCTATAATCGAGGCAGCTTAAAGATTTCAATGCCTGTTTTGCTGATGAATTCCGATGAAAAGTGACCGCTTTACTCATAGGCACCATCATTGGGGCCAACAAGTTTTAAGAACCCGTTTAAGAAAAGCCTGTGGAAATGTGTGAAACCTAGCAAGGCCTGTAAAGCCTTCAAGGTTAACGCAACAGGCCACTGTAGGACCGCCTTGACTTTGCTATTATCCATGCTGGTCCAATGTGGGCTAAACACTTAATCCAAAAATTCCATGGTGCATGCATGAAAGAAGCACTTCTCTGCTTTGGCATACAAGTAGATGTGTCACCAGCGTGTTAGTACAGACTTTATATGTTTTACTTGTTGGGGTAATGAAGAAGAGTATATTAGGTTATCTTTGAAATATACAACAACACATTCATCAAGATTGTCCTGTAACACTTCATTGTTCAACGTGGCAGCTGAAAATGTGCTGCCGCGTTGCATTGGCCAAATGCCATTATTTGGTGGTACTCGTAAAGAACATAACCGTTCCCAGAAGGTTGTCTCCCCAGACTCGGATGAAATTATACACTCCCCTTAGATCCAGTTTGGTGGAGATGGTTGCCAAGCTTATCTGATCCGGTAAGGCTGTGATGAGGGGTAAGCAGTATTGATTCTTAATCATAATGGCATTTATTGGCCTGAAGTCCATGCACCCTCTTAATTCCCACCTTCATGGGCACAAAGAATAGAGGACAGGCTGGTGTTGATTTATAATGTCTGATAAACCCTGTACGAATATTGTCCCTTAAATACTGTTGGCAGTTTGTATCCTCTGCTTCACTGAGTGGGTACACTCGACTGCAGGGAATCTGAACCCCGGGTATGGGGTCAATCTGATAGTCATGAGGACAGAGGTCTTGCAATTGTTCTTCCCTGCCCAGGTCAAAAACATCAGCAAACTCTACATAACATTCTAGAACAGCAGGTGAAAGAGAAGCAATGTCATGAATTGATGAGCGCCAAGCTGAGAGTCCACCTGGCCAGATCCTTCTCAACTTGGCCTAGGCATGAAGAAACACGATGATCATAGGAAAAAACGATTGTGCCTGCTGTCCAATCTATCAACCAGTTCGAGGGTTTCAACCAGCTCATCCTTAGAATGATGCCATAATGCAGTATCTCATTCAGGTCTAGCCGTAACTACTTTTTATGCTCCTTCATACAAATCAGGGTCAGATCAGATGTGTTAGCAGTGATAAGGCCAGAGGACAACTAACTCCTGGCCTTCCACTGCTCTCGCAGGCTCTGGTATAGATATCAGAAATTGATTCAAACCTAGATTATGGGCAGGGGTTTCAGCCATAAAACACCAGACGCACCAAGTCAATATAAGCAGATGCTTCTAGAGAATCTTGTTATTCATAATTAATTGTATCTCCACGTGTAACAGTGGGAAGACAGGAAGTGGATTCTCACAGGAGTATTTTCCGATTTACGTTTGGGGTTCTGTGTACAATCATAGAGGTAAAGACCAGATTGTACGCACTATAAACACAGGTTGTGCTTTTTGTTGTCTCTATTTCTCCTCTTGGGTAAGGGGTAGGTGTATTACACCTCTTTTCATGGGTTCTCCCGTAGATTCAGGAGATGCAGTTGGAAGTAGAGCACAACCAGCCATTGTGATACAAAGTTGGGGTTAGAGAAGACACGTTTATGCCCGCTACATCTTTCAGTGAATTTAGCATCAACCAGAAGAACAAAGTCTAATAAGGTCTATATAAGCTAATAAGTCTAATATCAGGTATGGGGGTCTGGTCTTGCGGCCAGGGCATCCTTCAGCTCTTAGTGTAAGCCTTTATAAAACACTGCATTTTTCCTTTCTTCTGGCTAATTTGTCTCAGTGGCTAACTGATTAAATTTGGCGACATACCCTCACAGATATCTGCATCACTGTGATAATTCCAGTCCAGTCTGTAGCCTGCCTTTGTGTTTGCTATCAAAAACACCCTCCCCATTGCAACGGTCAAAGCATCAAAATCATAAAGGAGAGGGTTGTTCTGCTTCAACAAAGGATTGGCCCACATAGCTGCCACTCCACCTAAATAGGACAGCACAAATCCTGCCCGGGCTGCAGCATCTGGAAAGGCCGAATGATGACAGAAAAAGTGGGAGTTTGCAATGGTGATAAATGTATGCTACGTATATGGATCCCTCATGAACCGTTCTGGAGGGGCCAACAGAAACTGCATTTGTGTGGCGACAATCGGACCCACCAAGGTGGGTGCAAGAGTTGCTGGGGTTAGATGTGGAGCTGCAGCAAACTGGCTGGGGCTAGACAGCCAGCAATCCTATGAAGGAAACAAAGGAAGATGTCAGAACAGTCAAATTAGTGTTTCTTAGATATGCAGCAGATAGGATATATTCCCATATACATGTCTCATGTCTCAGGGAATTCGTAGACAGAGGGTAGACAGGGGGTAATGTAGGGAAGGCATGGTATCTCAAGTATGACACTGACACAATAGGTACAATTTGCAAAACCTTTATTGAAGTTTCTGGGGTTAGAAAAACTCATACTTTGTCCTATAACTAAGATGGGAGAAGTCTCGACCATCAAACGATAAACAAAACAGTCCTAGTAGAGTCCGTCAAATCAAAGTGGCCTATGCTAACATAACCTAATGTCTGCCCTATCCCTTATACAAACAGTGTATAAAGGAGAAATGTATGTAAAGGAAAAGTCAGTGTTCAAAAGAAACAAAATCAGCTCTCCTCCCCACGTTAGATCACACAGAGTAAGGCAGTCCCTGGAGGCAGGATGACACACTCTGGCTCGGGGTTTCAACACAATAAACAGTCCCAAAACGAGGATCGAGGCCCACCTGGCCTGCCATGTTAAAGTCTCTCTTTCTCTAGACTTCCAAATAATGTTTCAACAAAAAGTTCACGTAGGTCCCCCTCTGCCGGGCTCAAACCTCTTCAGCACAAAGTTCAACAAAACCTGCAAGGGGCCTCCCTTCCCCGAATCTACGTGACCACAAAAGGTTCGTACATTTCCCATGCGAACACAGGTACAAAACCCCACATACCAACACCCCCACCCACAACACACCCACGACACACCCCCCACCCACACCCCCAACATAAACAAACCCTACTTACCTTCTCTTCACACTGTTTCCCTGCAGCGCCAGTTCCCTTTCACTTCCGTGATCGGGAACCGGCGCGGCAGGGTCCTTTTCTTTTCTTTTTTTTACGGGGGCTGCAGGGGTTTCCCCCACCACACAGTATAGTGAGCGGGGTGTTACGGGGGACACCCACATCACCGCTGCAGTCTTTTTTTAATACTTACCTACAATGCTACCACCAAAGGTTCAAACTTTTGGTGTTCGAACCTTCGGTGGTAGCATTTCTTGGTCTTTTTGTACGGTCAGACCTTTTGTTTTTGGTCCAATCGTACAATACCCCTTCCCCAAGCTTATTACACTTCGGTTCTCCCTCAGTCGGGCTCAGACTGCCTTCGGATGTTGAAGACTTTAGAATGTGTGGGGCTTTCTTTACAGACCTCAGCAGGACCACTTTGACTCAAAGTTCAAGCTTCAACTTTCACGCCCCCCTTCTCTAGGAGTTAATTTTGCTTACTTCACTTTTACAGTTCATTCGCTTTATCGTTTCAAACAATGTACCTTTCACAGAGACTTTCAAGTGGGCTACTTCCTTTCGCCAGACCACTCCGTTACTTAGTATCGCTGATTTCACAGCTGTCCTTACTTCAAAGTTCATTTGCAGGTCTGCCTTTGTTCACGTCTCATCCACAGGCATGCAGCCTTCACTTGTGATATACTGTTGCTACTTCAAACTTTCTGTAACACACCAGTCTCTCAGGTCGCTTGCCAACTGACCGGCTGTGTGTGTTTCTTTCTTGGTTTTACGATTTCCAATTCACGAGTCAAGGTTAGTACCACAGGCTTGGCATAGCCCTCCCAACTCTGCCGTTCACCCGAGAGGGTCTCTGCCATCCTTGTAACAGAATGCAGCCTTTTGATGTGGGATCTGGCCTTCTCCACATGTCTTTTGCGGCCTGTCTGAGGCAACGACCTCGCTGTTCTCGTCCCTTGGTACGTTGCTCTGCTCAAGTAGGTTTGCCTGTGCCCCAGAAGTTCTGCTCATATTTGTGTTCCGCCTTGCTCAGAGTGTGTCTTTAGGTTCTGACTTTTATCCGTGTCAGGAGAGATAATTGGTATCAGGTGTATGCACTTTAAATCAAGTGCCTGATTTTGCCTGACCCGATTAGCGGGACATGGCCAGTACGATGTATGATAGTTAGTGTTGTTACTCTCCGTCATCCTCTTCCTCAGCAGAGTGTTTGTGTAAAAAAGTGGGGGGAATTTGGGACCTCTGGGAATCCTAAAACATAGGATGGGCTAGATAAACAAAAAAGGGGGGAATACCGCATCTCACCATTGGCTGCCTCACCCCCACTGCCCAAAGACCCCTACCCAGGTGATCCTCCCGCACTGGTCCACCCCCAGGGTCTGGATCCAAAGGCAATGGCCATGCCCTGGTCACCTGAGAGAGATCCCCGGGGACTAGTGGGTGAGACACCCTCTGGTTACTCACATACCCTTCCCCTATGCGATGTAGCCGAATCTGTTTCACAGGGAAACCGGGAAAGGATATCGACGTTCCCCTGTTCTTTACCTTTTTGGTGTTCCACAGTGAAACAGTAGGGTTGCAAGTCTAAAAACCACTGCATGACTCAAGGGTTAGAGTCCTTTTGTTGACTTATCCATACTAAAGGTGAGTGGTCGGGGATAAGTGTGAACTTTCTCCCTAGAAGGTAGTACCTTAGATGGACAATTGCCTATTTGTTGGCAAGGGCCTCCAATTCCAACACAGAGAAGTTCTTCTCACGTGCAAAGAGTTTACGACTAGTTAATAGGATGGGGTGTTCAAATCCATTGTGGATTTGCGATAAAACTGCTCCTAACCCTGTGAGGGAGGCATCTGTTTGTAACACAAATTCTTTTGAGAAGTCTACTACTTTTAGGATTGGGTTCTGACACAAGGTTTGTTTCAGGTTGTTGTAACATTCATCGTCCTCATCAGGCCACTGAATTATCTGGGGTTCAGCATTTATTAGCTTGTCTGTTAATCTGGCTGTTCTATCTGAAAAATGTGGGCTAATACTACGGTTATAAACTATTAGTCCTAGGAATACCCTGAGGTCTCTCTTGGTCTTGGTTGTGGGGGCATCTAGGACGGCTTTCACTTTTTCTTGCTGGGGCTGCACACTGCCATTCCCTACAAAGAAGCTTAGGTATTTCACAGCCGATTGAGCCAGCTTACATTTTGATGGATTGGTAGTTAAGCTGGCCTCTGAGGGCTTTCATAATAGAAAAAAGATGAAAAAGATGGTCTTCCCAAGTTTTACTATAAATTACTATGTCAATATAGGCCCCACAAAAATCGGAGTAAGGCTCTAATATCCTGTTCATAAGTCGTTGGAAAGTGGCTGGGGCCCCATGCAGTCCAAAAGGGAGAACTTTTAATTGTAATAGTCCTATTGGTGTCGAGAAAGCTGTCTTTTCCTTATCAGGTCAAGTACAGGGACCTGCCAATATCTCTTGGTTAAATCTAGGGTTGATAGGAATGTGGCATTTCCAAGTTTATCTATTAACTCACTGATGCGTGGGATAGGATAGGCATTGAAGACGGAGATGGCGTTAACTTGCCTGAAGTCTATGCAAAACCTCCAAGAATTATCGGGTTTAGTTACCAACACAATAGGGGAGGAGCATGGACTTGAAGCAGGCTTGATAAAGTTTGCCTTCAGCATTTTCTTAACTTCCTCAACTACTTTTTGTTTCCGTGCTTCTGGCAGTCTATATGGTTTCAAATGGACCACGTTTCCCTTTGAAGTTCTAATATGATGATAAGTACCATGTACTCTACCTGGTTTCTTGCCGAATACATTGGGGAATGCCATAATAAGGTCATTCAAATCTTTTCATTTCTGTTTAGAAAGATAACTCTGAACTTATTCACGAAGAACTATCTTCTCGGGTACCAAACAAGACAATATAGAGGAGGTGGCAGCGGATGGATTTTCTTTCCACTCCTTTAGGAGATTTATGTGGTAGAGGTGGGTCTTTTGATTTTTATAAGGTTGGGCTATTTTATAGGTACAAGTTCCTGTTTGCTCTAAAACATCATAGGGCCATTGCCGCTTTGAGAAAAGGTTATTTTCAGAGGTGGGTAAGAGGACTAAAACCTTCTGTCCTACTGAAAAAGATCTTAAATTCACCTTCTTGTCATAGTTGGACTTCTGTTGGGCTTGAGCCTTCTCCATGTGAGTGTGGACTAGACTCTGGGCGAGTTTCATGTGCTCTCGTAATCGGGTAGCGGTGTGTGAGAGGGGAATAGGTGCATCTTCCCAGGTCGCCTGGAGCATGTCTACCGTATAGTTACTCAAAAGGGGAGAATCCGGTGGATACCAGAGGGGTCTTTCTTACTGTAAATAGGGCCCATGGGATCATGCAATCCCAGTCCTTCCCATCCTCATCTACCTATTTTCTCAAAATCGTTTTAAGGGTTTTGTTAAATCTCTCTACCAATCCGTCCATTCGGGGGTGGTAAGCTTTCCCTTTTATATAGTAATCCCTGTTTCAGGAAGAAAAAGGGCTTCCCCTTTTCTTGTCCTTCTCCCTCAGGAATCACTTGTAAGAAAGCCTCTGCAAGTAGTGTATCATTTTGCTGGGTGAAGCCTAGATCGGAAAGGATGGTAGGTTCTTCTTCCATTTTTGCCTCAGTGATACATGTCTAATCAGCCTCTCCAAAGCCGAAGATACCTCTCTCAGTTTTGTCTGGTCCAATTTATTCCTCAAAATGGGGAAATAGAACTTTCTCAAGAATTTGCAATTTTGTCCCCAAGGTGTATTTCAAACTGAGTTTTGCCATGATTCTGTAGGAGAACCTTTATTTCTCCCTAAAGGTCTGGACCTATAACACTTGCTAGGACATCTATGCCAAACTTCCAGGCCAGATTCTGGGGCCAATCTTAAGTAACAACCCACAGGGGGGGTAGAGAGGGGCGTGGCTATCGGCCATGTAGAAGAACGGAAGCTCCGGAGCTCCCAGAGATCCGCCGAATATCCTATGAATACCTGCTTCCCTAACGCAGCATACCCATTGCAAAATTAGGTACATGCGTGGGAATATGAAGTGTGTGCAATCCATACAAAGAAACAGAAATCCGACTCCGGCTGAGGCAGCAGCATCGAATTCTAAAATGGACCGCTGACCAGACAGGCATCCTTTAAAAATGGCTGCCGCACCGTGAGACAAAGGAGCATCGGGCCGGCACAAAGACGTGGCCGGAATCAGCCCAACAAAGCAACACTACAGACACCAGAGAACCAGAGCACCGCGTAAGCCTGAAGGACCGATAAGCGAGGTACAGCCTGCTAATGTACACGGACCGCTGTGCTGAGGCGCTAAGCAGGACATGCCGAGGGGCAACCTGAAACGAAGCGGGACCCCAGGACACCAAGGGCTCGAGCGGAACACTGAAGGCGCCTGAGGCAGCTGTGAGCCGAGGGGCACAATCACGCACCGCCGGTGTGTGGGGGCTGCCCACACCGGGTGGCTCCGCACGCCAGCTGCAGAAGCAAGGAATGGCCTCAGAGGGACCACGCCCATGGCACACAACTGATGTGGAGAGTGAGAGGCGGAGCGTGCATGGCATAGTGCCCAGAGCCACGGCACAGCGCCTGGCTTGCTGGGTGAACCACGGACTACCGCTGCACTGCAGCAATCCGGGGGAGTAGAGAGGTAAAAGGCGTGAGAGCCTGCCCCCCACTGAACCACTCTACTGCAGCCCCTGTAGGGAGGGGAAAAAAGGGGGAAAGGGGGACAGTAAATACAACAAAAAATGAGGATGAAATGAAAAAAAACAAGGCGAGCCCCAATGCATAGATGCAGAAATAGGACGCTCGACCCCAGGGGAGGACAGCACAGCGGGTAACAAGCCTGCATATGACAAAGAACACCCACAGGGCACACCTTTGAATGGACATTGGCAGTGGGCGAGCGGAGGATAGGCTGCACAGCAATACACTGGGCCCAGGAAACAAGGGCGCCAAATGCGCTGCAAAGGACCACACAGGAAGCCATAATAGGGCGCAGAGACAAGCCCAGTCGAGGTGCCTGAAGCTGCACCATGACCACAGACAGCCCAGGAAGGCAGGGAGGCACCACCCCACTTCCGGGGGCAGGCAGGGAGTAGACCTCGCGAGATATGCCACGATACCCGCAGCACTGCCCCGAGATATTCCTGCAGGAGCCTTACTGCACAAGACTGTAGCTAAACATAAGGAGTGGCACAGGAAAGCGCAATGCAAGCTGAGGCTGCCCCAGAAACAGGCCGAACTTACCCTGGTAGTACCACAGCCAATTTGCCCAAAGGAGATTACAGCCTGGGATACAGACAACGAAGCTGGAACACTTGAAGGAGATAGCAATAACCCCACACGTAAGGCTGAGTGTTTGATAGCAACAAAAGGTCGCACCATCCGAACAGGGGGCCCGCTTACTCGGAATTGCTAAGACATGGCAACTAAGCTGAATAAAACAAAAGGGAAGCAATCCACGATGGAGGACTTCACAAAGACCCCGCAACCAACGGAAGGTGCTAGAAGCAAGGACAGAAGCGCCCAGCAGGACGTATCCCCAATGCGAGGAGACCGGCAAATCCTGGAAACCATTGCAGACCTGAAAGCGGCGTAGGAGACAAAAATGGAAGCAGCCATGACCACACTGAAAGTGGCGCTGGAAACAAAAATAGACGCAGTACAAATAGATCTAAACCTTCTGAGACAAGATGTAAGGGCAATAGCGGACCGCACAGGAGAACTAGAAAAAGAAGTGGCAGCCAACACAGTGACCTGCGCCTCGCACGCTTCAGAGATCCACACGCTACACCAGCAGGTAGGCAACCTAGAGAGCAGAGCTGAAGAGGCCGAAGGACGGGCACGCAGGAACAAAATACGTATTGTGGGGCTCCCGGAGGGAGAAGAGGGATCGCACCCCACGGAGTACATTGAATACATGTTGCTGCAAGAAATAGAAGGGGGAACACTCACCCAGGGATTTGCAGTGGAGAACGCACATAGAGCCTTGGCAAGGAGGCCCCCCCTGCTTCTCCCTCGAGACCCATCATAGCCAAAAATACTAAAGTACCGCGACAAGGAAAGGATCCTGGAATACTTTCGCAAAGGAGGCACGATCCAAAGGTCATCCGCCTCAATTAAAGCATACCCTGACTATACACTCCAGGTGCAACGGCGGTGGCTCAACTTCGAAACAGTAAAGAGAAGGCTATGGGAGGCAGACCATAGATACATGCTAATGTACCCGGCGAAACTTAAGGTATTCCACAAGAACAGGACACTATTTTTTGACACCCCAGAGGAGGCATTGGATTGGCTTCCCTTCTGGAAGGATGACCAGAAGGGAAGCAGTGTGGAGAAATGATGAAGAGACTTCGGAGAGTGAGGTGCTGTATAAGATGCGTAAATGGGACTTGACTATAGCTGTGTTACACAACGGGAAGGCAAGGGAAATGTGGCACATAAATGGGAGATACAGAGCACCCGATCTCACACCCCCTTAGATAGGTTAGTTGAGTTACCAGTAGAGCGGTAACCTCCTGCTGTCACAGATTTCCCCCTTTCTCACCTGAGTTCTAACCTTGCAGGAATTCTTGGAAGCAGCCTTCTTGCGTACGGATAGGGTTTTGTACAAGCCCGCGCGAGCCTCTTCTGGTTTCAGCGTGCGTTCAGCGTTTAGCGTCCAGGGGTACTCAAGGCAGAGTAAGGAGGGAGGAAGGGAAGAGGGGGAAATCGAGGGTCCGGGAACCAGGAAACAAGAGATTAGTTACAGCGAAATACAGAGCACTCGTCTAGCCACTGCAAGCGGTAGCATTGAGACGCGCTGGGGCGTGGTCTCTTTGTAGAATGAGCTACGTCTGACGTGGATGCTGGTGGAGAGTGTACCACGTTAGACGGCCATGTTGGACGTACCAAGGAGTGCAAGCCCCGTTGTGACAGAGACCAGGAAGTCCAAAAGGGACGCGTTCTATGGATCATGACACCTGCTGGGTACCCGGTACCGGCTTAGCTGGACGGGACCAAATGCGGGATCGCCTGAGATCCAGGGATGGAGCTGAGCAACAGTTGGGGTTGGAATGAGAGGCGGAGGGGAGGGACTTGGGGAGTTTGCAGTGATAGTTGTTAGGGAACGAGCATGCACCCGCGAGCCTCTGTGCATAATCCACGCTAAGTATTCTCGGGTGGAAGGATATGGAGGGAGGGATGGGGAAGAGGACCTGAAAGATAATGGGTGACCTCAGAATAATAACTTGGAACGTCAGAGAAATAAGGTGATGATGTACTTGAGAAGACAAAAAGTAGATATAGCTCTGTTGCAGGAAACGCACCTCACCAAGGAGAAACAGGAGGTAATTAAGAAACAGTGGAAAGGTACTATTATAGGAGCAATTTATTCAGCATACGCTAGGAGGGTGATCATTTGGGTGGCACCACAGGTGCCTTTCCGGATACTACAGACCATGGTGGAACCGGATAGGAGGATGGTAGCGCTCCAGGGGCTTTTGGAGAACAGGGAAGTAAGCATTATAAACACATATGCCCCTAACCAAGACACAGTGACCTACTATAAAACGTTATATAGAAAAATCAGCCCCCTCAGAGGTGGAGCGATCATATGGGGAGGGGACTTCAACTGTACGCTAGACCCTATACTAGATAGATCTGATACGAAACTAGATAAACCCAACCCCGCAGCAAGAGCGCTATGAGCCCTGTTAAGAGACTTTGGGCTAGAGGACATTTGGTGGTGACAACATCTGACAGGTAGACACTACTCACACTACGCGGCCCCACATAATCTGTACACGAGGTTGGACTACGTGTTCGCTACCCCCGAAATAGTGGGGGAAGTGGTGGGCTCAGAATACAAAGCGAGAATACAATCAGACCACTCCCCTCTGGTCTTGGAGTGGCAACACCAGCCCCCTAGAGCTAGAATCCCAACATGGAGGCTAAGGGCTGAGGCACTGAGGGATACCACATTCCAAGAGGACCTACGGGAAGAGATAATTAGCTATTTCGGGAATAATACTGGCAGCGTGAAATCAGAGGGAACTCCTGTGGGAGGCCTTTAAGGTGGTAATAAAGGGGTGGCCATATCCAAATCCAAAGGGCCACAGGGGGTATAGAGCGAGAGCTGCAGGAGATAGAGAGGAGACTGGAAACAATAATGAATAAAGAGGGCACCTCACAGGAGCAGGTAGAATGTGTGAGCCAGTTACAACTGGCTGGCGAGGAGCTTTGGGAGAGGCTAAGCAACCTGAATTACAAGAAATATATCGAAAGACAACATGCTGGAGGGTACAAACCAGGGAGGCTGCTTACGTGGCTATATCCAAATGAGGCACCAAGACCTGCAATTAGAGAGATAGTGGGAGAGGCGGGACAGGTTTGGAACACCCAAGAGATGGTGAACGAGAGATTCCTCAGATTTTAGAAACACCTCTATGCAGATACGGGAGAGAATACGGAGAGAGAAACTCAGGAGATCCTAGAGGACATAGGACTGCCCAAATTAAGCGTAGAAGATAGAGAGAACTTAGAAGCCCCAGTTACACTGGAGGAACTAGAAGCAGTGGTGACGCATCTACCCACGTGCAAAGCCCCAGGCACAGATGGGTTCCCCAGCGAGTTTTATAAGGCATACAGGCAAGAGATTCTCCACCCACTACTGGTGATGCCGAACGAGGCATATGAGAAAGGGAGACTGCCGGAAACTCTGAGAGAGGCGGTAATCATCCCGCTCCTTCAACCAGACAAGCCTAGCGTAGACTGTGCGTCGTATAGACCATTATCCATGTTAAACCAAGACAGCAAAATCCTCACGTCAGTACTAGCGAATAGACTTAAGCTGGTGATAAATAAACTAATAGACCCGGACCAAACTGGGTATGTCCCAGGCAGAAGCATATCTGATAACCACAGGGGGCTCCACCACATCATAGAGCAGACGAAGGGTGACCCAAACGAAATAGCAGTAGTCTCGCTAGACGCAGTCAAAGCCTTTGACTCGGTCAGGTGGCCATGGCTGATGGCGGCTTTAAAAGAATACGGGATGGGACTTTGGTACCTGCGGTGGGTGAAAATGTTGTATAGCTCCCCCACAGCAAGGGTAAAAACCGGAGCAATAATCTCAGATAAATGGCAACTAAGCAGAGGCATGAAACAGGGCTGCCCATGGTCTCCGATGCTGTACATCCTCGCATTAGAGCCGCTGGCAATTTATCTGAGACAGCAATACAGTGAGATAGGAGTGCGCACCAAAGAAGGACCGCACTTGATATTACTGTATACAGACGATATGCTCCTGTACCTGCAATACCCGTAGGAGAACCTGCAATACATCCTGGAAGTGATGGAGCGCTATGCGGCTCTCTCCGGGATAGCGGTCAAATCCAAAAAATCGAGTATGTTCCCCTTAGGTAGATACAAAGGCATACTACAAAAGAACCTACCCACCCTGCAGATAGTTTGGCAGACCAAAACATTCAGATACCTGGGGATCAATATTTACCATACCGTAGCTGCTGAGCATAAGTATAACACAGAGAAAGCAATGGAAGGCATCAAGAATAGCATGAAGTTCTGGGCAAAACTCCCCCTGGCCATGGTGGGGAGGGCAGCCCTCTTGAAAATGGTGGTCTTACCTAAGCTACTGCATTTTTACACAAACATCCCACACATGGTGCCCAGGTCCTTTTTTATCAAATTGCACAGCCTGTGCACAGGTTTTCTATGGCACAATACAAGAAACAGAGTGGCCCTGTGGAAATTACAGAATGCGTACGACAGAGGGGGGATACATTTATGGAACTTTGAGATATACCACCTGGCGGCGCAATTACAACAGTGGTTGTGGAAGATGAGACAGCAGAATCCAGTCTGCTGAGGGATTAGAGCGCCCCATACTTCCTACGAGAACTAATATGGCTACCCAAGTCAGAGATGCAGGGTAGACCACGATTGGTAACACTGGGCTGGGAGATTTGGCATAAAGCGTGCCGGGTCATGTGAGACCCGACCCGTGCTCCCCGCCGGCACCACTCGTGGCGCTATGCGGTGCAGATGACCAACTAAGGAAAGGAATCCGGAAATATTGGGAGCCAGTGGGTCTGGCTACCCTAGGGGATATCTGGCAAGAAGGGGAGGCCCTTGAATTTCAAACGATAATGGACGGAACTGGGATACATGCGAGGCAGCATATTACATATAACAGAATGGTCAAAAGGGTGAAAGAAACGTGGTCGGAAATAGCGCTAGCAGAACAACCGGATACAGCCATTGAAATGATGTATGACATGTCGTAGGGAGGGCATGAAATATCCAGGATATACGAACTAACAATGTCAAGATTGGGAAGAGAGCCGCTCAAACTGAGTTGGGACTGGGAGGAGGAGGCGGGAGAGACCATGCAGGATGGACAATGGGAGAGAGCTCAAAGATACCACAAGAAGGTGTCTAGAAACGCGAGGCTGCAACAGATCCAACTATACATTACCCACAGAGCATACATGACCCCCCCCAAATGGTTGCAAAATTTGGAAACCCAGAAGCACAAAAATGCCCCAAGTGTGGAGAGGTGGAAGCAGGGATGATCCACATGTTCTGGGCATGCCCGGAGAAATTCTGGGGGAGAAATTAAGCACAAGCTATCTGAAAAGGGAATTAAACTAGATGTGGAATCCATATGGGCATGCATGCTGGGGGGATTCACCAGGCCACGCAACTTGAGACACGTATGTAAACTCAAGGACCTAGCATATATCCTAGCCAAAAGGAGAATTGCCATGAGCTGGAAAGCCGCCCATGGACCCAGACTAGAGATATGGTGAAGGACCTCCTAAAATGGGCAGACGCCGAGACAGTGGCATGGTATGAGGTGGCAAACAGAGGGGAAGGAGAAGATGCGGGACCATTGACAGAATGGAGTCAAATGATAGCCTCGTTGTATGGGCCCACCCAAGGTGACCCCAGTGACGACGGCACGCCCGAGAACGAGAAAGAGAATCAATCCTGAGCAATGAGAGCCAGAGGCATGGGGGGGGGGCTTGAGTTTCAGGGGAAGAGAGGGGGGAAGACAAAGTAGAAACATGTATTGAATGCATATACCTGCAACTGAAAATGTCAGGAGTGAAGGTTATGATTTGTTTGTTGTAAAAACTAAAAAAATAAAAATGTAAGAAAATAAAAAACCCACAGGGGGTATTAGGACTAAGTCTGTGGGAATCATCTCTCTTTTCCCGGGAGGGATATTTGCTTCTCTGCTGCTACAAATATCAATATCAAAGCCTATGGATTTTTTTTGCCAGTAAAGGGTTCTGAGGCTGTGTGATTAAGTTTCTGGAATGTTTAGGGTCCCCCTATTTGTCTCAATTGAGTCCTATCCCACACATCTGACACCATATGTAGGAGAGGCATGGCATCACAAGTATGGCACTGACACAATGGGTACAATTTGCAAAATCTTTATTGAGGTTTCTAGGGTACAAAAACTCCTACTTTGCCCTATAACTAAGATGGAAGTAGTCTCGACCATCAAACGATAAACAAAACAGTCCTAGTGGAGTCCGTCAAATCAAAATGGCATATGCTAACAAAACCTAATGCCTGCCCTTTCTCTTGTACAAACAGTGTATAAAGGAGAAATATATGTAAAGGAAAAATCAGTGTTCAAAAGAATAAATGTGGCTGAATCAGCTCTCCGCTCCTCCCCACATTAGACCAAATGGAGTAAGGCGGTCCCTATAGGCAGGATGACACACTCTGGCTCAGGGTTTCAAAACAATAAACAGTTCCAAAACGTGGATCGAGGCCCGCCTGGTTTCCAGGTTAAAGCCTCTCTTTCTCTAGAGTTCCAAGTAATGTTTCAAAAAAAGGTTCACGTAGGCCCCTCTCTGCCGGGCTCAGACCTTTCACAGCAAAGTTCAACAAAACTTGCAAGGGGGCTCCCATCCCCAAGCTTATTACACTTTGGGTCTCCCTCACTCGGGCTCAGACCCCTTTCGGATGTCGAAGACTTTCAAATGTGCATTGCTTTCTTTGCAGACCCCCACTGGCAACTTCGACTCAAAGTTCATGGTTCAATTTTCACTCTACCCTTCTCTAGGAGTTACTTTTGCTCACTTCGCTCTCACAGTTCATTCGCTTTATCGTTTCAAATAGTGTACCTTTCACAGAGACTTTTGAGTGGGCTACTTCATTTCGCTAGACCACTCAGTATCGCTGATTTCACAGCTGTCCTTACTTCAAAGTTCATTCATAAGTCTGCCTTTCTCTGCGTCTCATCCACACGAGTGAAGCCTTTGCTTGCAATATACTTTTGCTATTTCAAACTTTCTGTAACACACCGCTGTATCAGGTCGCTTGCCAACTCATGGGCTGTGTCCGTTTCTTTCTTGGTTTTACGATTTCCAATTCAGAAGTCAAGGTTAGTATCACAGGCTTGGCCTCACCTCCCAAACTCTGCCATTCACCCAGGAGGGTCGCTAAAGTCCTTGAAACACAATGAAGTCTTCTGATGTGAGATCTGACCTTCTCCATGTGTCTTTCGTGGCCTGTCGAAGGCAACAACCTCCTGTAGGGAACTCTTGGGGTTTTCGACCCGCTGCTCTCATCACTTGGTCCCTCGCTTTGCTCCAGTAGGTTTGCCTTCGCCCGGGAAGTTCTGCTCGTACTTGTGTTCCACCTTGCTCAGAGTGTCTCTTTAGGTTCTGCCTTTTATCCGTGTGAGGAGAGCAAATTGGTATCAGGTGTATGTACTTTAATTCAAGTGCCTAACTTTGCCAGACCCGATTAGCGGACATGTCTAGTACGATGAATGAGAGTTAGTGTTGTTACTCTCAGTCACCCTCTTCCTAGGCCCAGTGTTTGTTCAAAAGAAGTGGGTGGGGGAGAATTTGGGACCTCTGGAAATCCTAAAAAATAGGATGGGTTAGATAAGCAAAAAACGGGGGAATACGGCATCTCACCATTGGCTGCCTCACCCACACTCCCCGAATACCCCTAACCCAGGTGATCCTTCCGCACTTGTCCACCCCAGGGTCTGGATCCAAAGGCGATGGCTGTGTCCTGGTCACCTGAGAGAGAGATCCCTCGGGACTAGTGGGTGAGACACCCTCTGGTTTCTCACAGTAGGCAGAATAGTCCATAGACCAGGTTCTGTGTCCCATTGCTAACACACATAAAACAAACAAAATGCTGGGGCCTCCCAAATGGCACGAGGGCACATACTATGGAAGATTCAAGTGAGAAGGCAGTAGAAGGGACTGTAAGGTCCAGTAAGTCTGAAGGGCAACTAGGCCAAGCCCAATAGTCAATTCAATCATCTCACGGTTCCAGGACGATACCCACATTAGCGGTTCTAAAGGATAGAGAAGCAAAACACAATCATTCCATAGGTCAGGAGGGAAGTAGCACTGTCATACAAGGGAAAAGCAGGGCAATCCAAGAGACTGGTTGTGGTCTGGTCTACACAGATCGGGTCTCTGGTCTCGCGCTCTGAAACACTTGTGTTCGCGCTCTGAAACACTTGTGTACGGGCGCGATAGAAATAAAATATCAATCAATCAATCACTCCAATACCATTCAAGCAGAGAAGCAGAGGCAGTCCAATGTGCAGGCTGGGGCCAGGTTAAGGGATGGGTCAAAGGAAAAAACCTAGATGTGACACGCAAAAGGTCACTCAATGATGAAGTTGTTGAGCACTAATTCCTCCGACATTTGATCTGTGTATGCTGCCACCAACTCAAACAGGTCTCATGGGAATTGTACTTTGGTTTCTCAGGTGCCACAGCAAAGCCTTTGTGCCAATAACAGTACTTGCCCCAAGGCACGCCTTTGGCCTGGGATAATGATACTTTTAAAATCATAATCCATACACCTAGTCTTGAAAGGCTTTGTCCCTCCATGGACACCCTATTCTACAAATAATTCCCAGAAGGCTGAAGGCAACAAAAAGCTCCAAAACCTAATCTTGTTAAGTCTTTGTCTTCGAGATACCTTAACATATAAAGAAATGTATTGCGATATGATCAACATGAACATTTTGTTAATCTATTCTTTAGAAGTCCATCCATAGGCTATCCAAAACTAAAACCATACTGTACTTTCTACGAAGGCTCTTCATGGGTCTACTCACAGTAAAGACTTCCCTCAATCTTCGTGCTTTCTCTCTGCTTCTAGAAGGACTCTACCGGGTATCAGATTCAACAGTTATTTTTTATCATGGTACTTCTTAACAAGTTCCTTCGAGATTCATAAGAGGAACTATCGGGCATTGGCTTCGAGCTTTGCAACAAGTCCCGTTAGGACCTTCGTTTCAAGCTTTGCAAAAGGGCAAACCCTCCTGGACTTTGATGTCAAGCTTTCTAGCAGATCCCTCGTCAGACTACTATGTCATGTAGAAAACAAAGTGTGAGGTAAAAGAAGAAGTTGCCGAGCTCAACAAGTGAGGAGCAAATGTGAATCCAGCGTCTGGATGAAGAAATGGCACAAGCAGAAGATTCAATTTTTACTAATATGGAAAGTCACAAACACCTGATCACTCTCAGAAAGGATTTTAAGATGGCAGCAATTTTACGAGCTGCTTTTAAATATGCTGATGGAACCGGTGAACAACATCATCTCATAAATCAGTACAGACACTAAAGTGAATTTGAAAATCTGCAGGATGAGGATGTAGCGAGCCCCTAAGCAAATCTAAAGTTACAAAACAAGCCCACAATGGCACCAGCCAATCCATGGATTGAGACTTACACTTAGACCCCGGAATGATTTTAAATTGGAAAGGATTATTTCAAGACGAGGGGGGTGGTATTGGAAGACTGAAGGAAAGCCAGCGAGATTCCAGAGGATCTCTCGACACACAGGAAAACCACTCCCTGGGAAAAGGTACTACACATTTTGGAAACCTTACCCCAGCAGCTCTGGAGAAAGGTAGCCCAGACAACCAGCCCACAAGAGGGGAAGCTGAATGAAGGAACGACCCTCGAGGAGGGTTCTCAAGCTCAGCAAAATAAACAGAATGAAGACGAAAGGTCAAGGGCTTCCTACAGACTTACTAGAGAAACCACCCATGGCCTTAGGGATATAATATAGTTTGACTGAAAAAGACAATGAAGGAGGGTAGACAGGGGAGAAATACTCATCGATGCTGAAGAGAATGCTGAGAAACCCAAGGTTTGGGAGGGATCTAAAGTAAATGCTCTGAAACCAAGGTCTCAGGAGCCAAAGTGAATGCTGCACAGCTGAGGCAAAGCCTGAGAAGAGAAACCTGAGAATCCTGAAGCTTATGAGAGTTCTTGAGAAGTACTGTGAAAGAAGGAAGACCAAGAAAGGGTCACGATTGTGAGCAACCAATGCAACATGTGGCAACTGGCGTCCCTTACAGCACTGTTTGATTTGGAGTGAGAAGCCAGTAAAATCAAGAAGAAGAATCCACATACCTAACATTGGGAAGACTAAGAGATACAAGAAAACAAAAATAACTTAATAGAATTTCTACACATTCGGCCGCATCACAAATTGGGCTGCAGCCCTTAAATGCAGCAATAATGGTATTACAGCTGCATTTAAGGGCTGGCCCTGTCACTAGTTAGGTGCTAAATGGGCTGTTTTACCTGCAGCTTTTGTCTGGAGGTGATAATCCCATTTAGCACCCTGCTTTCGCCGCAATTACCACCGGCTGTATTAGCGTGCAGTATTTGCGCCACAAATGCCCCATTAGGTCAGTTGGACCCAATTGGGAATGGGGATTTACTGTTAACGCCCAACCTGTGATCCGACACTAATAGCACCGGACTGGTTGCGCTAACGCAATTACAGTTGGGCAGTATTACATCCGGGATACCGCCCAACTCGTGATGAAGCCCATTGTTTACAGGAGAGGAAACCAAAGGAAGTCACAACAACATGATATTTTTGAACAATGAAATAATTTATAAATACTGATATAATAATTTGATGTACACACTGCATGTTACCAGCAGCACACTGATTTGAAGCCCTAATGAAGAGAAGATGGCTTGACAAACGTGGCTATGGTCTGTGTGGTAAATCTGAATCAGGTGAAGGACAACATGACAGAATTGGAAGTATTGTTTTATTATTTGTCAGGTTCGCTGTTAGACGTGACCCCAACAGACCCAAAGTGCACGAACACCGCCCTGAGAAGGGAAACAGAAACCCCAGGGCAGAGCTGGTAACCCCAGGGAAGAGAGAATCCTCAAGAAGTGACTGCTCTCAAGAGCCTATTGGGGAGGGGCGGTGGGGGCGAACAAGAAATAGATTTAGAACCAAGATGTGGATGTATGTAGAATTTGTGGGTGTATGAAAGGAATGATACCCGTTATCTGTCTCATAGATTAGCAGAATGGAGGCTGGAAGGGTTCAGTCTTCTGATGACATGCAATCCAGTTACACCCGACAGCATGAGGACGCACCCGGTGGAATGATGAAGCAGCAGCCATAGTCAATGATACAGGTAAGTAATTCCAGGTAAGTTCAGATTCAATGGTGGCGTGTTCCAGGGGCGAGATAAAAGGGTCCCAGGAAGAGATTCAGAAGGGAAGAGCAGGTCCCAAGAGGCGCCAAGGTTGCAGGAATAAGGGTAGAGCAGGTATACAGCAATCAGGAAGCGCAGATAGTAGCACCCAGTGGAAGTAAAGAACTGTAGGAACGCTCTAAAAGCAGCGCAGAGGAGCACCTTGCAAATAGTAAAGACCACCTATAAGGGCTGCCATATTTGTCTTCCATGAGAGGATGATGTGAGATGTAGTCTCCACTCACAAAAGCCATGCACCCGGTGAGGCTGTGGTGCCAGACAGTATACCCTCCCACTCCACTTCTGCCTGGAAATAATCTGCCGGGCAGGATTTATATGGGTTCAGACAATGAAAATAGATAACAAGGTGCCATGCATTAAGGTTTATTGCAAGCTCTCGGGAACGATCTTCAGGCCTGTAACCTTTCCAATACACCAGGTCTTGCAACCTGGAATGCACTACATGTCACTCAAGAAGAGCGTTCACCTTGTATTCAGGTTGGCCTTGTACGTCAATAGGAGGGAATTAAGCAGAAGTGTGTGTACCTTGCACACAGGGCTTGACCAGTGTGAGGAGCCAAGAATGAGACACAGACACAGAGGGTTTATCATGATTGCTATACACTTGTATTAAATTAAAAAAGGGGGTTAGAAAATGCATAACTGTCCCTAATTTAGGAGGTATTTCACTACCTAAAACAACACTAAGGGTCTTTCTAATGCCAAGATGTCGAAAGTAATACATCCTGTGTCCAAAGGACTATTACGGCCCTCACATTCTAAAAATCAACTCTAAGGTCAAAAGGGAATAATGTCTTTGGCCTTGAGTAGTGTACAAATGTTCAAAAAGGAAATGAGTAACTCCAACACAAAAGTTCCAGAAGGATAAAGTTCCTTGTTACAGGTGAGATGGTATTTCCCTTCCCCTGGATTTCTCTTCAGTCTGGTTTATACTTTCAAGAATATCAATTCCTTACGTTTCTCTTGATCACCAACACAGCTGGTATACAAAATAACTTTGCTGTTAGTTTGTACCTTGGTAGGACACCTGGTGTACTCTTCTGTCAGGTTTTCTCTCCATTTTTGATATGTTTTAATGCAGCCTTTTGCCAGTCCTGCTGCATCCTTATCAGGACTTAATTAGGTGATGTATTTTACACATTGTTCAACTTGACCTTGCCTGGTATGCTTCCTTACCAGGACTTTCCTATATGAATACTTTTGCAGCTTGCATCTGCCGGTATACTCTCCCACCAGGGCTTTCCTACCTAAACACACTTGCAACTTGCATCTACCTGGTATACTCACCCGCCAGGGATTTCCTCTTGCAACCTGAATCTGCTTGGTATGCGCTCCTGTCAGGACGTTTCTCTTGTAACTTGTATCTTCCTGCTATACTATCTTGCCAGGGCTTTTCACATATGTATAGTCTTGTGACTCTGCCTGGTATACTCTCCTGCCAGGGCTTTTCTCATATGTATAGTCTTGTGACTTGAATCTGCCTGGTATGCTTTTCTGACAGGGCTTTTCTCACATGTGCACTGTGCACACTTACAAACGTGATAGTCTCTTATGCTTATTCTGTTCTGTCTTGATTCTGCCTGGTATACTATCCTGCCAGGGCTTTTCTTATAGGTATATGGCATACACTTACAAACTTGACAGTATCTTATATTTCCTTTTGTTCTGTCTCTAAGTAATATTCACTTGCTCGCACTTTCTCATACATTTCATTCAATATTATTTGCTTTTGGGAGGGTTTCCAACACGCCTGTGTCCCTGTTTCCCTTGGGTGGACTCACCAGCTCTTGATGGCATGTATAGGCCCTCCCATGGCAAGCCTGCAGCTCTCCAGCCTTTTGTTCCCTCTCACTGCTTCGACTGCATGGCTTCTGTGCCTCTCGCGGCTCCTGTACTTCCTGTTTGGCATCTCTCTGGGTTCAGGTTTGTTTGTTTGTTTATTTATTTATTTGTATGGCGCACCTGACCTGAGGGTTTCTGGGCGCCTTTGCACAGTAAATTACAGGAATACTTTCAGCTTGGTTACAAAGGTTACATAGAATAAGGTGAAAACAGTAGAATACAATAGGAATGAAATAAACAACACACATACATGAGTAGATATACATATATACAGGATGAAGCTGTCAGGTAAGTCAACTTCAATCTCTGAATCGATTGTTTCACACTCTTTCTCACCTGAGGATATCGTCGGAGATGCTTTCTTCTTTTTCTTTTCTCTTATCGTTGATTTCTTTTTATGCAGGTATGGCCGACCGCGGAACGACGCCAGAATGGTTACCGGAAGAAAATCCGGAAACCAGAGGCCCCGGATCCGCCAGAAGGGGAATAAGCCGTGCAGGCAATAAAAACCAAAGTACACTTAGCAATCCAAGTGGTGGTCTTCCAGACGTGCAAGAAGGCTGTAGATCCACAAACAGAATGCTCCGCTCCGTACGGTCGAGGGAGGAGTAGGAGAAGAGAAGAGTGCAGAAGTCCAGGTAAGTGAAGAGAGGGCAGGATTAAGAGCCAGTACGGGAAGCCAGGGAACGAGGGCAAGGCGGAAAAAGTAGCCAAGAGATAACGAAACACCCAGAGGAAGGGTCATCAAAAGGAGGACTGAGAGAAAAAGAAGGAAGCAGCCAGAGCCGCCAGAGAGAAGGGCTCAGCAGAACCAAGGGAAAACTCACGGGAACGCTGGCAACTAGGAAGGAAGAAAACACAGTTGCAAAACGTCCGCTGCCGGCTGAGAGCGGCTGAAAAGCCGGCGGCGGCCATGACGAAAGAAAAGACTAGACCGCTGCTAGCACTACGGCTCAACGTAGTGGAGCAATTCTATGGCGGCTGCGTCGCCATCGGTCCCATACCCTCACATAGAAGGGATATGCCCCCCTCCAGTACGGGAGAAACCTGGCTTCCCCGGATGGGCTCGGTAAAACTTCCTCAATAACCGTGGAGCCCGGACATGTGAACTTGGTTCCCAGGAGTCTTCGGATGATGGATAACCTTTCGAGGAAATAAGAAATTCCAATCTCCCCCTGTGGTAACGTGAGTCTTTCATCTCAGCCACCTCATACTCTTCATCCTGAGTGGTTTTATCCTCCTGGCGCCGTTTAACAGGAGCTGTAGGGATGTCCTTAGAGGCCATATGCAATAACGAAGAGTGGAAAACAGGATGTATCTTGCTCATGTTCCTGGGCAGGCAAAGGCAAAAAGCCACCGGGTTGATGCGGGATTCCACTGTGAAAGAACCTATAAACCTAGGGGACAACTTCGAATGACGTATCCATCTAGGTAGGTATTTGGTGGACAACCAAACTCTGGAACCAGGCCCAAAAGATGGAACCTCTGTTCTTTTCCGATCCGCCGATCTCTTGTAGCCCGAATGAGCCTCTACCAGGGCTGTTTCGGCGTTCTTGTGAGCTTCCTGAATTTGCTGTAAGCGGGCATCGATGGAGGGACAAACGGAACTGTAGGAAGGCACCGGTAGAATGCCCTTGGGGTGTAGACCATAAGTACAGAAGAATGGACTGAGATCGAGGGCCGAGTGTTTAGAGTTATTATATGCAAATTCAGCTGTGGGCAGTAAATCATACCAGTTGTCTTGAGTATTGTTGACATAGCACCGTAGGTATTGCTCAAGAGTGCCATTAAGTCTCTCAGTCTGTCCATTAGTTTGTGGGTGGAAACCTGAAGAGACGGCCCTTTCTATTCCTAACTGGCGATATAAGGCTTTCCAGAATTTGGAGGTGAATTGACTCCCTCTATCCGAAATGATTTTAGAAGACAATCCGTGTAGGCGAAAAATATCTGGGATAGATACTTCTGCCATCTCAGATGCGGAGGGTAACCCTGGAAGTGGAGAAAAGTGAGCCAACTTAGTAAGCTAATCCACAGTAACCATTATGCAGGTGTGTCCTCGGGATGCTGGTAGTTCTACAATGAAATCCGTGGATATCTGCTCCCATGGAATCGTAGGTAACGGGATCTGTTCTAGGAGTCCCATGGGCCTTTAATAACGATGTTTACTGCCTGCTCATTGGACACAGGACTGGGCATGTCTCCTGACATCAGCAGATATTTCTGGCCAAAATAATGTTCTCCTGACTAGGTCTTCAGAGTTTTTTATGCCTCAATGCTGCGCCGTCTTGTGGTCATGACACCACGACACAATTTTGAGACGTTGGTCAGGTAATGGTACATATAATTTCTTATTAACAAAGCACAGCCCATCTTTCTTCACAACCTTAAACTTGGATGAATTAAAGACAGGTAGAGGCAATCGCTTGATGGCTGACCATATTTGGGAGAGAAAAGCCATTGTGGCTCCAATAAACACCTGATTCGGAAAGATCTTCTCCTTGATCTGGGACGAGAATCCTTCACTGGTCCATCGACGGGAGAGTGCGTCTGCTACCACATTCTGGCAACCCAGAAAATAGGTGATCTCAAAGTCGTACTGGGCAAAAAAGTGAGCCCATCTTGCGTGTCGGGCATTAATACACTCCATGTTCTGTAAAGACCATAAAAATCTAAAATGTTTAGATTTTTATGGTCCGTCCCTATGGTGAAAGGCCCGACCCCTCCTTGAAGGAGATGCCTCCAGTCCTCACAAGCAAGTTTAATGGTTAGAAGTTCTCGTTCAATTACAGAATAATTTCTTTGACTGGGTGTTAGAGTCTTAGAGAGATATGCCACAGGATGTTCTACTCCTTTGTGCTCTTGAAGAAGGACCACTCCCACTGCATCTGCCGAAAAAAAGGGAAAACTCACGGGAACGCTGGCAACTAGGAAGGAAGAAAACACAGTTGCAACACGTCTGCTGCCGGCTGAGAGCGGCTGAAAAGCCGGCGGCGGCCATGACGGAAGAAAAGACTAGACCGCTGCTAGCACTACGGCTCAACGTAGTGGAGCAATTCTATGACGGCTGGGTCGCCATTGGTCCCATACCCTCACATAGAAGGGGCGGATGACAGAAGCTAAAGGCTTCATAATCAATTTGGGAGGCTGTTTGGAATCATAGTAGGTGAAGGCATAGTCTGTATTCTAGTATGCACATGACTAATGCTGACCATGGATGTCATTGGTGATGAGTCAGTTTATAATGTTATGCCTGAACATGTAGAAGGGTTGGTCTGCTCTCAGTGAAGGGGCTAGGGCATTCCATGCCTGGGCTGCCATGACAGGGAAGCTAGTTCCCCCTGCTTTTTTTAGCTTGAATCTAGGCACTGTTAGGCGTGCAGAATTGATAGTCCTAGTAGGGTGGGTCGAGAAGTGCTTGGTAAGTCTCTCAGCAAGGTATACATGGCTGAGGCATTTATGTGAAATGGATAAGGTTTTAAGCATGATTTTATCTTTGGTACTGAGCCATTTGTTTTGTCTCCTTAGATGTGAAATGTGTTCTCTCCTGGGTATGCCAAGAGCAATTCTTAAGGCGTTATTTTGCAAAGCTTGGGTTTTCTTGATGAGGTTTTTGTTGGCCCCCAGATAAAGAGCATTACAATAATCCAGTTTGGATAAGATACGTGCTCTCGCTAGGGTAGTGCAACTTTCCTTCGACAAGAAGGGCCTGCATGCTCTAATCAGCTTACATGTGTAAGCTGTGGCGGATGCCAGGGTGCTAACTTGTTTGTTAAGTGTAAAGGCAGAGTCTAAGTAAAAACCTAGGGTTTTTACTTCTTTTGCCACTTTGATAGAATTACCATCAATGTTGAAGGTGGTATAGTTCTGGCTTAGTTTGTGGAGGTTGGATGTGGAATCAAGTATTAGCAGTTCGGTCTTGTCATCATTCAGGCATAGTCTGTGTGCAGCCATCCATGCCTGGATGATGAGGTACATTTTATTCACCAGGTCCAGGTCATCGAACAATGGCTTTGTAAATATGATATACAATGTGGGAGAAACACAAGAATCTTGTGGTACCCCACAGGTTATAGGTATAGGGTCGGCAGCCGCCAGTGGCGAGAAGACTCACATGGTTCTGTTATTGAGAAATGATTTGATCCAGGTAATGGCATCTTGTGAAAAATGCGTGGCTAAGGCCAAATGATATACAGAGAACTTGGTGGTCCACCAGGTCGAAGGCGGTCGAAAGGTCGAGAAGAAAGCTGTTTTTCCCTTATCCTTCAGTTCATCGATCTGTGTTTTTAAGTCTATTAGAGCTGTCTCATTAACGTGACGGGGTCTGAATCCTGATTGACGGACACCAAGGAGGTGATTAGACTAAGTAATCCTGGATCTGAACATAAGCCACTTTGTCAAGGATCTCGAGTAAGAAAAGGTACAGTGGTGATGGGTCTGTAATTGGTCGGGATTGACGGATCCAAGGTCTGTTTTTTCAGGAGGGGTAGGACCCATGACTCTTAGGTTGCAGGGGACCGTGCCTTAGGTGAATGAGCAATTGATCAGTTTGGTTATGAGGGGCGCAAGGTCGCTGGCGGCATCTTTGAAGATTTGTGCCGGACAGCTGTCGCCTTGGCAGTTAGACGGTTTGAGTGATAGAATAACTTTTTCAACCTCATAAATCGAGACTTGAGAGAATTTAAACTGGTACGTGGGTTTTTGTGGTAATACCCTGTTTGTCTATGTTAGGAAGTGTGGCTTTTTCCTTAGCGATTTTACTTTGGAGTAGGGAGAGTTTATTCTGTAGGGCATTCTTCATGCTTGTACACCAGGATGTGTCCTTGATGCAATCATCTGTCTGTGGGATAGGAGATTCCAATTCCTTGAGAATGGTAAATAGTTCCCTACAGCTTGAGCTGGCTTTGTTAATCCTCTCATTGTAAGACTCTTTGTTTGGCGCGTATAATTTCCTTTTTGTAGAGGGCTGCTAGGTTAAGTAGATTTGTTTTGTTTTCTTCGGTGGGGCTGACTTTCCATAGGGATTCAGATTTTCTTTTTTCTTTTCTCAGGGTTTTTAGAAGGTGGTGTGGAGGCTGCCTTTCGGTACCTGTGAATGCTCTGAAACTTCTCGTCTGCTTCCGGCATCCTCGCAGCATACCATCCCCTGCAACAAGACCCCTTTGGTTACTTTGGCGAGCTGGTTAGCTCCACGGACCTCGCACCAGCCCTAAAGTCCCTCGATCAACACTGAGAGGACTAGAGTTCTCCAGCCAGCCTCTTTCTCTCTTGCTATCCCTGCCTCGTTCTGCACACCATTCTCTGGGTTCCTAGCTCAAACCAGGAGGAAGTCGCTAATCTTCTTTTCCGGCCAGTCTTTTAAATGGATTGAATGTATTTTACCCAATTGGATAATGGAAAACACTATACCGTGCTCTCTGGTTCTTCACTACTCGGTTCTTCCTCTTTGTCCCAGTATCCTTAGTCGATCAAAATCAAGGAGAGAATAAAGATTCTTATTTTTGACTTTACAATTTTATTTAATTTGCATTTTTAAAGCGCTCACACAGCCCGGGGGCATTGAGGCGCTATTACAGGAATATGTCTTAGTTGCATATTCATAACATGCTTAATACCCAGAGGTTTCTACGCGCGGACCCGAAGATCGAACCTGTGTTGCTTCGTGTCATCTTGTTTCCAAGGCGAGCACGCTGCCGCTGAGCTATCCTCCCGGGACAATATAGTATGTAGTATTGTGGGATTACTGGGAAGTTATGATCTTCATTAAGACATCCGGTCTTGATATTACCACGGAATTTAGAGGTGAAGGATGTTGGACCTATGTTGTTCTTTTCATCTGGGTAAGTTGAATACCACGTCTCATCTGAGAAGTCACCCTTATTTCCAAGAGGGTTGTCTCCCTATTTGTGATCCTCCCACAAATAGCCACCCCAGGGTTCAGATCAGATAGTGTCTGCCTCACCTTGGCCACATTAGGTGAGGTTCCCCCCCATGGAAGCAGTGATGACATTGCCAGATTCATCACACCTTTGACACATAGAATATGGGGTGTATATGCCATTGCCATGGAAAAATCACCACAGAATATTCCAGTGGATTGGTGAACAATGTATTAGTAAAAAGCAAGCAGTAGGACAAAACAAACCAATGACAGGAACACATGCATTTCAATGGAAGGGGAGGTCCCGATAGGGTAAGGAATCATACCGAAACAATCTTACAAATAAGGAACAAAGCCCCTCTGTCCAAGTCTTTGATACCAGCTCCATTCTTATAAGTAAGAGTGTTATGAGGAAGGACGACATAAAGTGATACGTTTAGTGGAGCTGAATATACTCCTCAAAGGTTCACACATGATCTTAGGCAGGCAAGCATGCTTACAGTGTGATGACTTCCATCTACTAAAGCCATTTTTCCTAAGAAAGTGGGAGCCTAAAACAGGCTTAGATGTGCCAAAATGGAAACACATCAGAAGCGAGAGATGTGAAGGCATGCATAGCCACACACTAGGCAAAGAGCCTTTAATGCTAAGACATGCGCAGGAAAGCCTAAAGCCTCACTTCACGCAAGCAAGAACAGTTGTTTAAACATAGCAGTTTGCAGTACCTTTTAATATTATAATGCAGCAGTATGCTAGGAGAGTACACAACATTTTCCATTCCAGATTTCCCCCACACCATCTTCTGGGGAGTGCCAGCTCCACAGCTACAGGATTGATGAGAAGTGAAATAGCATAGGGACCTATGTATCGCACCAGAAGTATACTTGGTCCAGGGATATGCACGTTTTGGGTGGATAACCAGATCATCCACTTTATACAAGGGGCACTCCTGTCTATGCCTGTCTTCATACCGTTTCTAGGTGAGATGCACACCTGATGTTTCAGGGTTTTGGAAACGCAGAGGCCCGACCAGGATTAGGCTCCAGTTCAGGAGAATTGAAATAATAATTTGATGCTGATGATTCACCCTAAATTTTAGATTGTCTAAGGAGAAGGATCCAAACAATTGAAGAGTATTTATCATTATTTGTTTTTAGTGTGCTGATAATAATCACCCGCATTTTTAAAGTGGTCTAAGAATAAGAATCCAAATAATTGAAGAACAGTTATCGAAATGTAATCAAGGGTACTTGTGACTTATCTCGCAAGACATTAGAAGCCGAATACATCTTTGACTGTAAAGAGTAATGTCTTGTAATAGTAAAGACCCGAGAAATTAATGAGAATCAATGTGGGATAAATCATACTCGTCCCAGTAGAGATAAGGCGATCAGAATACTGAAACCTAAAGTAGTAAAATAGAATGATTATTAGAATACTCTTTGCCATGATAGTCAAAGAAGAACCTCTCTCAGTAGAGAGAACAAAGAGGAAAGGAATCAGATAATAAAGAACAGAGAAGAAGCAAAACCAAGTTAAAGTTTTGAACGAGTTGCATGAACTGATCCAAAGAGTTACCAGTTTTGAAAAAAAGCTTGTGGAAAGCAAACATCCCAGGAGAGGGGAGTCATTCTCATGTCCTTAGTTGTTATCTTAGTGGTAGGGAAAGTTGAGGTTAGTTTGGACAGTGGACAGATTTGTTAAAGACATGCACTGACAACTGACAAACACTGTAGTTAGTTTTGGTAGGTAGGGATGCCTTATAGTATAGGGAGAGATAGGAATTTTTTTTTTCCTTTGGTTAATAAAGAAGATAGTGAAATGTCTTATCAGAGTCTGTGTCCTTCTTCTGATCCGCCACAGGGTTTAACAGCCCTCAAAGTCTAGTAGGAAGGGTTTCTGAATGTATACACACAGCAGAGGTTTGGATGTAGGAAGAGATCCTGCCCGAGGTTAGGCCACCAACACCAATGTTTTAGAAGATCAGTGGTCTTTGTGAGGCCGAAGTGACCAGCTGTCCTGTCGTCATGATACTATTTGATTGCCCTTAAGCGTGCAACTGCATTTGGGAGATAGACCAGTCCTTGCTTGTATGGAAGTCCCCCTTCAATAACCAGATTGCTAGCCGGTCTCTGATCACTGACGTAGCGGGGCCCCTGCAGCCACCGCCGTGCAGGAAACCCTGCTACACCATGTCCTAGGGGCAGACCCAGCCTCCAGAAGCTTCTGAAAGAAATGGTTTCTTTACGAAGTTGGAGCTATGGTAGTGTGTAGAGTAGTGCTGTAAATGGATTAGGGGAAATCAGGTGGGTGAGACAGATTTTCTGTGGTGTTGTTGGGAGACTGAGGGGCAGAGCTGGGTGTTGAATAATGTTGGTGCCCTGAATGTAGGATGCTAGCTGCTTTGCATAATAACAAAATACATTTTTGGAACTTCTCCTCTACTCTTACTACCGCTCTCATCCTATTCACTCCTACCACTAGTTCTCAGTCCCTCAGATGTTTCCCTCCTCCTACCCTTTCCCCAACCCTTTGATGTTACTATTCCTCCCATTCTGCTTGACTACTCCCCTCTCCTCCTCCCACTACCATTCTCCTCCTCCCACTACTACTCTCAACCTCCTGTCACTCTCCTTCTCCCATTCCACAAACACCCTCCTTTCACCCAGTACCATTCTAATCACAATCACTCCCTACACTAACTTCTCCTTCTCAGTCGCCACACAAACAAGCATGCTTAAACTGCAGAACCACTTTCACTCCTAAGGCAATACCTGACCTGCCCAAACAAGCACCTCCAACAGCCACAGCACCTTCCTTCCTACAGCTGGTGACTTGGTCCACCTCCACTGCTGGCTTCACCTGAATAACCCACGCTTCTTGCTTTCTGACCTTTGTTTATATAACCGTCCACTTGTGGGGATTGGCCATCTTTTCCTACCCCATCTGTGCTCTCCCTGAGGTGTGTATGCATAGGGGAAGTATTTAAAATTGGGCTAAACCATGCCCATTGTTTTCATGTGGGGTTGCCACATGACAGATATGGCAGCGTTGATGGTTAAATGTTCCCGTTTTTGATTTGGGGCCCTACTCTGGAGAGGCTCTGGATAAGTTAACTTGGTGTGGGTGTGTCCCATTCCTCTGGGGTCCTGTCATGACCACGGGCCCCAGAACACAAAAACCACACCATCTAGTGATGTGGGCAATGGGTCACTTGACTCTCTTATATCCCTTTGGGACTCAAACACAGAGGCCCTTGCGCCAGGCTCATATAGAGATGTGAGCAGGAACACTTTATTTCAGTGCAGGAGTGCTTTTATTTTACTTCAGTGCACACTATATTTCAGTGCTGGAGAGCTTTTATTTTACAAGAACTCTCCAGGTGCTGAAAGCCTTTATTACAGAGAATATCCCCATGTGCTGACTCATTGGGCGTGGCTCCCTAGGCCTGGTCTTCAGGTGCTGACTCATCGGGTATGGAAGGGCATGGCAGCAGGCAGGCCAGAGCTACTGGGCGTGGCCAGGAAACAAGACTATATAAACCCACAATCCCTCAAGCAAACGCCTCACGTTACTTTGCACCTCCATGCAACGTGACGCTCACTGCCACCTGGACCAGCTACTTACCTTGTGATCCTGCAACAACAGCATCCTTACCTGACCCTGGCTCGCATCTCACGGCAACGCTCCATCTTCTTGGCAGATCCCGAATTGACGCTGCAGCACTTGCACTCTCTGTCCCACAAAGCCGAAGTCCTGAAACGAGAAAAAAAGACAAGACAAGGTTAGAACTCCCAAAAACACCCAACCCAGGGTCGCGCCGCATTTAAAACCCAAGGCACACCCTAAGGCACCAGTAAAGGCTACTTACCAGCTGTCTAACAATCTCAGCCCCGCTCCTCCATACCGCCGGCTCCACTTCTTCTACCACAGCTACCGCCGGCATCGCTACACCACCTGCAAGGGGAACAGCAGAGAAAGGAGACATTATATACAAAGGACAGAGAACGAACTTTACAAATACAATTACAATAGTCGGAAGACAAGCGGGCAAGTGGAAACAAGGGAAACACTTACCTACAAGAGAACAGAACTAGTCGCAGCTGGCCTGGACTTCCACGACAAAGGACCAGTGAAGGAACTCGGTTTCCTTCAACAAGTGCCCCTGCCAGAAGCAGCAGGACAGAGAGCTCATCATTATCATTCAGCAGGTGAGCCTCAAGAGTAGTGCAACCGCAGAGAAGCCACATCCAGGGAAAAGAGGTCTGGAGAAGGGGTCAGGGACCACAGGCTGCATACTCGTACAACCCCCCTTATATTCACGCAGGAAACGCACTGCTCATCACCACAGTTCCCCACACAGACGCAGAGGGAGGAGCAGACAAGAGGAGTTTCATCCCTGGGAGGGCCGCAACCATGCCCCAACACCTCTGCGGAGACCAGGTGAGCGTAACAGGTCCCTGGTGGTGTAGGGGGCTTCTGGGGTGGATTGCCAACCCAGCAGCTCCTTTTAGCAGCTCTGCAGGGTTTTTTATGCAACTGCATAGACACTCTCCCTCGCGCTCGCTCCCCTAGCATCTGCACATTCGGCTTGGTTTGGTGTGGGCACTGCTTTTACATCTCCCCTCAGTGGCTCACTTTGTGCCTGCAGTGGAGCTCAGTCTTGTTAGAGGCTCTTGTTGATTTCTTTCTGGTGGGGCTGTTCTGGGAACAGAGGAAAGACACAGGTGAGTATCTCTATAGTGAGGTAAGGCTGGAAAAAAGGGTCTGAAAGCATGTATACTGGCATAGGGGGCAGGAATTAGGGTATTTTTGTCAGGTTTCACATTCAGGCTGTGGTCTAGCTCCAAGCTTCCTCAGCGACCTCCCTCCCTTAGGTGAAAGTAGTTTTCCCTTCCTCTTGACAAAGCCAGAGTACAGGCCTTGTCACAGGTGCAAGAGTGCATGAATGACTAGCAAGTGTGATTAGAACAGGGAGTGTAGGGAGTGAATGTGAGACTGTCAGTCAGTCAATATGTTTATGTAATGCTCACCTGACTCCCACGGGGGAGCTGGCCTGGTTCGCGCTGCTGTGACCTCGTCTAAGGCGATGCGCAGGGTTCGGAAGACGGACTGGACCGGGCCCCAGATCTGGCTTGTCTGACTCGCAGAAGTATCCTTCTGTAGGTGAGAATAGGTGGTTAACTGTCTGCGGGGTAATGCAATCGGCCTCCCACTTCCCCCTCTCACCCTCCTCAAACCCTTCTGTGCTTCCCCGTAGCGTCTCACCTTAGGGTCTGGAAGGACGAGCTCTCCATCCTGCTTCTGATGCAGGGGCGCGTTGGTATCCAGTTACGTCACTGGATTTTCGGATGGGTGAGAACCAAACTTGCTTGGCTTCCAGGTAAGTTTTTCTATAAGTGGTTCCCCTTGTGTCCATGCATTAATGCTCTAATGCTAGTGTCTTTTTCCCCATAGGGGCCGGGGTACGGAATGCCGGGGAACAGGCACCGACCCGAGGTGAGCGGTGAAATCCTTGAGGAAATCAGGTAAGTCTTTAATGAGTGTTTTGGTAATGTCTTTTCATTCACTCATTAACGCTGATGTCTTTTTCCCCTTAGGGGCCGGGGTCCGAAAATGCCTGGATGCGGCGCGGACCCGAAATGAAAAGGGAATGACCCAACAGGTAAATCTTGACTTGGAGTTTTAGCTTCCCTTTTCCCTTCTTTCTCTCACCTTTGTTCTTGTCTTTTTCTCCCTAGGCGCGGGGGCGCGACTGCGAATCCGGATGGTCGCTGCTGAACATGGAGGCGCCCTGTAAAGGTGAGTAGAATGCGGCGCTGCAGCGATCGATGCGATGTGCTTTTAAAAATAAATGTCTTCCTTTTCAGGATTGTCGGCGAAATGTCTCTGGGATGCAGATTTAGCAGGTGAGGCCTTTTCCTTCTTCTGTTCTCTTGTTCCCTTCCTTTGCAGGTGATTCAGGATGCTGGCAGGTGTGGTAGAAGTCAAGATGCAGGAGCAGACACGGTGAACGTCCAGCTGCTAGATGCAGAACAACGCGAAGCACGTGTGGCTGATCGGGTGTGGTTTAAATAGCCTTGGAAGAAGTTCCTAGAATGTGTCCTTCCTCCAATCAGGTATGTATCCTTCCCCGACCACGCCCGGGTGGTAAATGAGTCCCACAGGTAAAGTAGTTCCTTTCAGGCCTCAAGGAGGCCGGGGTTCTGCAGCATGGTCTGCATCAGGTAAGTGCACCCAAACACTTTCATAATGAGCCTGGCGCCTATGGCGCCAGGACTGACATTTTCTATGAGCCTGGCGCAATAGGCGCCAGGACGCTGTCCAAAGGGCCCCTATAAGGGGTTGCTGGGACCTTCCCCGGGGACTTGATGTCCTCGCCGGCTCCCCGGGAGCAGGCATCGTGACAGTTTATTTCGGATTCAAAATCCATCAAACACATAAAAACATAGCACACAATTAATTACAATCGATCAATAAAATCCCTTCCTCTGAAATTCCATTCAAGTTCAAACCCACAAATACATATCATATACAGTCCAAAAACAAAGCCTGATACTAAAACATGGAATACGTGTCAAAAGGACTTTCACAACGGCACCATTGAGATGGCAATGTCCTATTAACATGACCCCCATGCCTCGGAAAAATAATACAAGAATACAGATAGCCTGACCATATCATTCGCCTAACAACCTCTTCCTAATGTGCAAAGCATTCAAAAGGAACAGGATAGCAGGTCTATAAAGGTGAATGTTAGCCTCCCTTAGGACTAATCGGATCCCACTATAACCCGGGCAAAACAATAGCAGGTGCGCCAAATCTTCTTTTATATAGCCACACACTGGGCACCCTGCCGAGTCCGAATAACCACTCCTATTAACTGTGTTTCCCTGTAGGAGAAGACAGTCAAACCTTGCACGAGTGATTAACCAGCGATCTTTCCTGGAGGTGCCCCAAATTAGGTAGGGTTGTATCTCGTTGGCCCGGCTAATCACTGCATGCTGTTTATCAGAATTTGTCACATGCTCCATAAAGGTTCTGTTCAATGCAAACACTTCCCCCAATAGGCATTTATAGCTACTCAACTGAGTTTTAGTCAAAAGTGCATCTGGGGGAGAAAGAGAACTCTTATATTGCCTCTACTGGGGCTTTATCAATATAACCGAGCTATGGAATTCTTCTCCAGCCGTCCCTGGCCATTACAGACCTGATTATAAAGTGGCAGAGAGAAGCACATTAATTTGCCCATATCCTGACACAAAGAATTATTAGGGCCAATGCCCACTGGTCCTCCCAGAATTCCATACCCAGTTCTCTATGGATAGAGATACAGGGAGAGGATCTCGTGAGCCCCAGTAGTCTTCTAAAGAACTGATTCTCCTTCACTTGGAGCTCATGAACCATTTGGAAACCCCATAATGGGGCACCATACAGAGTGACAGCCTTCGATTGTGCCAAATAGATTTTAACCACGGCATCCAGCAGTTGGCCCTCACAAGACAAAAAACAGGATATTCCCCCAATTTGTTGGGTCAATTTAGCGGATTGTTTTTTTTAGATGCGCCTCCCCGTAAGGGATTCAGAGAATCTAATCCCAAATTAATCAAAATCCTTCACCCTTGGGATAATTGCTCCATTATATAGCATGGGCCGGATTTTCGCTGACTACTTTACACCTACGCAGGCCATTACAGCCGATTTCTTGGTGTTAATCTTGAGCCCCAACTTTCCCATGAAAGACACATACGCATCAATAAGAATCTGTAGTGCTCTGGGGGTCCTGGCTAACAACACGATTTCATCCGCATACGCCAGCACAGGAAAGTCTGTACCACCTCCATAACCAGAAAATTAGCCTTTGTGTCAATCAGTTCCTTTTGGAGCCCATTCATGTACAAGTGTGAAAGAGGGGTGTCTGAGAAAGAAGGTACGGTGGATTTGTAGTAGTAGGGTGGAGGAGGGAGCATAGGGTGGAGGAGGGAGTATATTGTGAAGAAGGGAGAAGTAGTGTAGGGGAGTGAGTAGTAACATCAAAGAGTGGAGGCAAGGCATAAAAGACACGAGAAATATTGAAGGGATGGATGAGGAAGACGCAGGGAGTGAAGGTGAGTGGAGTTGGAAGTAGACTAGTCAGAGGAGAACATCAGCCAGAGGAGAGGGATAGGTATACTGGGCATGACAGGAAGGAGGCTGAATCAAGCAGCATGTCTGGAAAGCACACTCTATAATTCCTGATTAGTCAATTTACTACATTGGTATTGTGGGAATAGGCTAGGACGTCCCTGGGGGAGTTTGGCCGTTGTCTCACATAGTGAAGACAGAACCTAGACAGTAGGAAAAAACCTGCAGCATACACTCACCTGGAGAGTAAGGTCGACTGGGCTTGGGGCGGGGTTGGGAGGGGTTTGTGCTTTATAGATGAGAGAGAGAGAGGAACGCCCCACAGCCTTGAGAAACCACCATTCAATAAAAACCTTTAAACTGTTATTGAGACTCAGAGTATTCCTTGAGCCATCTGAGAGACCTCTCTGGTGGGGTACTCCTGTACAGGCCCAGTTTTGTGTGCAACATCATCCCTGCCTGTTGTTTGCTACATAACATTAAAGTGTGCGGGGGCATACACATTGAACAAATTCCTGCCCTCAGGCACGTGTCAGTCGACTATCACCGGTGGACAGTTGGGACAATGTAGTCCGAGTTTGGGATCAGCTGTTTCGCAGCTTCTTTATCTGGGCATACATGGGTTGGGATATGTCAAGTGGCAGCTGGCAAGTTTGTGTCTATAATGACAGGAGAACTGGCTGATGCCACATGGCCACTTACAATATCCTGAAACATGTACCGATGTCTGTAGACATCCAACCACATACAAAGGACACACATAGGCAACACTTCATCCCCTCGACCCGTCAACAGTTGTCCCCCTGTAAGACAACTTGACCCATGCACACCTGCACCAATGCTACTAAGACAGCACAACACACTGACTGGACATATCCACATGCACAAACGTGCTGGTTCACAGATTGTGCTGGCCAAATGAAAGCAACCATGGTCTGCTAAGGATCTCCTGCCGGTAGAAATTGGCCAACCACCACGGCTCACACCAGAAGAGGATGCCATCTCCAAGGTGATACACCCACGCTCGACCTAGGGATGATGGCCAATGCTGCATCGACATCAGGCAAGGGAAGGGCAGGAAGTATCGATCCTACACCATTGACATTAGGGTGGTACAGGTACACTGTCCAATTAATGACATCCAGTGCAATCTGTAACGATGGCCATCTCAGCCCAAGAGCAAATGTGCCAATCAGCTAATGTGATCAGCACCATCACAGAAAAAGATCACCAAGGTAGTTCTGATGGGCAATTGCAGTCCGTTGCACAGAGGAAGTAGACATTCTTTGGGATGTGTATGCCACAACAAATACGCAGCAGCATAGGCATACCTACAGACATGGAACAGTCAATTATGGAGTGGGACAGGACCCATTTATTTGCACACATTATCCCATGAAGCCATAATGCAATGGATAAAGCAAAATAATCGCCTTACTGGATGGAAACACCGCCATTGTTTGTCCAGTGACCATCTCTAGAGCCTTGGTTGTATCTGGTTGTATCTGGAAGACATGTGGGGACATTTGCACTAAATGATATTAAGGGACATGTTACTGGGGTTGGATTAGTATGTTAATGTATCAGTTAAGTGCAACTCAGTCAATTGAAATAACATCCTGAAATAATATGCAATTTTAAGCATGTGCTCTTTGCTCTGTGCATTTTCAATTATGCGCCTTATGTATTAGCAACCATGTGCCTTGCACATTTCTGCATTTCTGTCTGAGGCTCGGACTACAGCTACATGTGCACTAAAATGATAAGCCCCTACAATTCAGAGCCCCTACTCCGACACTCCCTCCTTTATTGTTTTTTACTGCTGGCATATACTCCGTAATCACTGCAGGAAAAATCAAACGTTCTAAAATGCATGTGCTACTCCCAATTCAATACACTTCAACACTTGAAAATAAATAACACATAGTTTTCTCTTGATCACCTTTATCTTTTAGAGCTTTCTTTTTTTGTTCTTGTTTTCTTTCAATTGGTGATCTGTTTTTATTTGTCTTCTTTTGATTTTTTTTTTAAGAGAGCTTATCTTTTGATCACCCTTATCATTTCATCTTTTAATTGGTGATCCACATTTTTTTAAAGGAAAAAATCAAACCATTAACATTTTCAGAAAACATACATCCAACCCAACTGTCTCATTGGTTCCAGCCAAATGCAAAAAAAAAGAAAGAAAAAAAATCAGTTTATGAAGAATAGTCTTTGTAAATACCTCCTGTAATAAAACAGTTTGTGACAGGAATTGTAAAACATTTTGTAATAGAAATAGTCCTTGTAAATAATAGTTTATGGTGAGAAAAAAAAAATATTCACATAGGAAACCGTTGGTGGAACTCCTCCATTCCGGCACTCCATGGGACCTCCTTCGGGGTCCTCATCTCCATATCTTTTGGGGTCATCATCTTCACCCTCTTTTTCAGTCCAGCGGGCCTTCCAGAGGACTCCAATCCAGTGGTATCGCCCAGGGGTCCAGTCCTCCAAGGATCCAGCGCTGACAAGGAAAACAATTTTTCTACAGTAAAAAGAAAAGACACCTCATGTATCAAGCACATCAAACTTTGTTTTCCTTTTCCACTGGAGCATCTGAAACCAAATTTGATTATGCACACAAATGCAACTTATAGATATAATATGCCATGCCACCAAGACAATAGGTACACAATAATCACGTGGTATTTTTCAGATAACCCCCCTTGTACTTTTGTGCACTTTCTACTTACACCTACTCATTTGCTATGGCAACCTTATATATTTTATTATTTTTTACTCTGTTAGTTTCAACTTGCTCAAGTCTTTTTAGCTCATGTTTCGGGTGATCAGGCTTTATTTGATTAACATGGACAAACTGTTCCACTGTTAAGTCACCCTCCTTTTTAGAAATTCTGCAAACCTTATCTACAATTCTATATGGCCCTTGCCATGCTGTAAGATATTTAGAGTTTTTGTGTTTCTCTTTCCCGAAGTTAAATTTATATACCTGGTCTCCAATTTCATATTCTTTCACAGATGCCTTCCTATCATAGTATGTTTTTGCACCTTCAGCGGCCTTTTCCAAGTTCAGCTATGCAAATTCCTGCTTTAAGTGCTTCCTTATTTCTTCCACATATTCATGAATTGTGGACGCATTTACAAGGATCTGTTCATTTGTTCTGAAAAGTAATTGTTGTGGCAGAACCATTTTCCTTCCCGTCAATATTTCATAAGGGCTGATATTTGTCGATTTAGCGGGCGTCGACCTGATAGCCATTAGTACCAATGGAAGCTGCAAATCCCAACTAGAACCTGCTTCAGCTACAAACTTTTTTGACATATTCACTATTGATCTGTTACACCGTTCCACTTGCCCTGAAGAGGAGGGTTGGTAAGAAACGTGCAGGTTCCTTTTCATACCCCAGATTCGCCATATTTTTGTCATCAATGCACTATTGAAAAGGCTTCCTTGGCCTGACTCTATCCTTTGAGGTAAACCAAAACTTGAACAAAATATGATTTACAAGTAAAGTGGCCGCCATTTGCGCACTGCAATCCGGGGCTGGAATGCACTCCACCCATTTGGACATTAGACAAGTTACTGTTAGCATGTACCCGTTTCCCTTTGTAGATCTTTTTTCGAACCTGACAATATGTAAATCAGACCATGGGAGTGTCAAGTCCCTTTTCATCAATGATGCTCTATGTGTAGGTGACGCAGGTTGAAACTGTGCACATACTAGACACCCTCTGGTGTAGGGCTTAACATCTTGAGACATGTGTGGCCAATAAGCATAATCTTTTAAAATGTCCAAAGTTTTTTGTGAACCTCTGTGTCCTGCTGTTATGGCATTGTGGGCATGATGTAACATCAATCCCCGACATGGCAAAGGCACTACCCATTGTATTTGGCCTGTCACAGATTCTCTAATCATCAGTCCATCTTGTAATCTAATTTAGTTTTTGTTTTTTAGTAACACTCTCAATTCCTCTTTCCCCTTGCAGTTCTCTTCAGTCAGAGGATTTTGTTCTGCATCTAACAAATGGTTATAATATAACCGTCTGCTTAACCAGCTAGACATGTTCTACACCTTTCTTACCAAGATGGCCCACCAGCTATCAACCAAGATAATCCACTGGGTTATCAGCACCCACCCCAAAACTCAAAGTCACCCCATAGTCCTTAAGTTGCAGGTGCCAGCATTCAATGCTGGCCAGAGGGCTCAGCGCTGAGCCAGACATGAGAGGTATTTTAGTGGTCAGAAATGCGAGACGGACACAAAGGTAAAGGTTACACAAGGTTTGCCATTTTATTAAATTAAAAGGGTGAGATAAACCTCGGTCTTTACCGATCCTAACAAAGTCCCTATCTAGCAAACTAACTAAAGGAAGATGATCTTGCGTCGAAATGTCTCTGACCCTCACACTAATATATAGAACAAAATAACACAAGGAATATTTGGCCATCTTCAATTTAAAAGTTCATACTTATAAGCTTTGACAAATACTGCTTGTGACCTGGTTTGGGTTCCCTTCCCCTGAATCAAGACATGAATACCTTTTAGAGAAGTTCTTTTTCAATAAAGTTCTATTCAGATCAACACAAGATATTATTTTTCAAAGGCGACCTTCCGCTTGTTAAAGTACATGTCTCTTTCATAAAAACTGGTTCCACAACTTCAAAACAATTGGTCTTTCCCAATATCCTTCTTCGCTAAGCAGAAATGTCTTTCTCCAAAATAAAAGAAAAAACCACAAGTTCATAAATCATAGCAACTGTCAGCATATCACCTTTTTCCTTCAAATGAATTACTTTTATTGAACTAGCACAGCAATTGTTTCTGATAATGCCACACTTGTTCTTCAAATGAAATATACTTAACAAGTTATTTTCATTACACTTCTTTGCCACCAAAACAACATCTTCTTTCCTGGTCCACTCGCCTGCCAGGACTAACTACTATTGGTCCCTTTCCTGGTTTACTCACCTGCCAGGATTAAAAAAAACTACAACAATTATGCTTCGTGGCAACACCTGTTCTAACATTCTCCATACCAGTATCCTTTGTGGGGAGGTTTGAACAATGTCTACCTCTTTATATGGTTTCTTCACTTTTGGTAATGTGGGTTACAAGTCTCTCCCAGTTGGTGTCGCAAATTAGGGGAGTTGCACCCTTGATGATTTTCTTCTGCTCCTTTACAGCCTCTTGGCTGTTGTCAATGTGGGTTACAGGTCTTCCCCAGTTGGTTTCCTAGGTAAGGGGAATTATGCCCTTGTATTGCTTTATCTGTTTGGTATTCAAAAGAGTTGGTTTTTGATAAATGTTCTATTCAAAGCACCCCAGGGTTACCTTTAGGCTAACTCAACGGTCTGCTTTGGCATCTCCTGTTCTCTTGCTGGTGCTGCAGTGGACCTTTTCTCTGCTTTCTGCCTCCCTGCGTAACTCTCGCGGTTAACACAGCTTCTTCCCCGAGTTCCAACAGCTCTGGCAGTCCTCCTACACACTGAAGCGCTGCTCGTCGGGCTGGGAGCAGATCTCCCTCTTGGTCGGGTTTCTTTACCAAACAACGATTCCCGCTGCACTTACTCTGCCACGCCACCAGCCTTCGTATCTCATATATACAACAAAATGTTTCATCATTGGGCATTCTTAATTTCCTTCTTAGTGAAATTAATTTCATATGGTTGGGTACCTACACCTGATATCCTGCTAAACATATCTGGTGTGACATCCAAAAGACACATAAAACAAAGATAGTAAGGGATTCAAGCAATTATTAATAAGTTACAAATCAAAACTGAATTTTATTTAAACAATATGAAGACACAAATGTATAAGTATACATCATAATTTAGAACACTAAATGTACTCATGGCAAGGGACAGTACCTTGGTCAAGTAGATAAAGATACAAGAAAGAATTATAGAAGACACGAAAGGTGGGGTTAAGCCTAATGTTTAGTGAATATCCCTTGATGCTAAATTAATGCATAAATAAACAAAATTAAAAAATGGGATGTACGGGAAAGGAAGAATTACATGTACAGCTTATTTGAAACAGACAAAATACAACCATACTTCATTCCTTATTTCTCAACAGTTCCATTTGGCGCAACTATGTTCAGATAATCCATTCATATTAATTTGTATTTTTGTTTGCATCAAATTGAACATTACTCGTAATAGTCAAGGAGTAGTAAGGAACACACCAGGGAAGTACGAGGTACGACCCGATCATTCAGTTGTTAGTGTGTTCCTTTTACAATTTCTTTTTCTTCACATCACATCCCTCACCATATCCTGAAAATATAGAAGACTCAAATTTTAATTTATAGAGTTCATTTTCTAAAAAGGGGTCTGCCAACGTGTGTGTAATGTGTTTGTTACATCAAGGTGTTCCATCAGAAATCCTGACAATGGAGGAGAATCTCCCAGTGCATCACGTTTTCGTTGGTGCAGGGTGGTAATCAGATCGCCTTCGTCAGGGCAAATTCATGGACCCTGTAAATACATGTATGTGCATTTTAGTGTCATGCCCAAGATTGACCCACATTGTTTTAAGAAGCCATTCTCCTCACCCTGCTCAATTTACCCTAAATGGGATGAGGGTGCTCCAGGAATCTACTACCCTCTTGGTAGGCCAGCGACGACAGTGGAGCTGATACTACAGCTATAAGGGGAGGTGGTGAGCCTGCAGTTGTGTGTGTTCTAAAAAAGCCCCCTTTGTTCGCAGATGGGGAAATTGTCCTATTTGAATCTAGAAAGAACAGAATAAGGGAATAATGTCAATCATATTGAAGCTAAGTCTTTGTGGTGGGGGCCATGCATCCTGTTGTGAGGGATAGGTCAAGTGCTTCCCTGATGTGGGGAGGCGGCCAGTTGTTGGAAAACCAGCCCATCACCCGTGCCACCTCCTAGTCCCCTCTGTGGTGTGGGAGTAGCAACAGACACAGTAAACCCCAGCATGGTTATGAGGCTTTCCCATGCATTATTATGTGTTAATCATGCTTTGTGAAAAATAGTGAGTCTAGCATGAAGGTAGACTCTACTCTTGGTCATGACTGATGAGGTTACAGCACTCTTGTGCAGCCTTCACTTATTTATTTATTGTTTGCTTGTTAGGCGCTTATACAGAAAGTAAATATTGTGTCAAAGCACCCACAGGGCAACAAGGAGGGGCAAAAGGGATGAGAAACAAATTAAAATACATAAAAATGTTGAATACATGGGTGGGTTAGGGGAAAGGACACACTATGCCTTGTGAGTGTTCAGAACGCACAAGTGCAGAAGGGAGGGGGAATGGAATGCTCATAGGTGAGCAACGGGTGAAGTGCAATGTGAATTGTAACAGCTTTGCTATCCTAATTGATTCTGGAAAGATAGCATCACCAATCTATGCAAAAATACTAGACTTGCTGATTATTCGCCAACAGTATGTTAGAAGCAGCGTGGACCTACCTGGAGTCAGAGAGCAGTGATGCGTGGATCACATGTTCACATCCAGCAACGGCAAACCGAGAACAGCGTCTGCCTGGTTGATATGGACGCTGATTCTGCGTGGCTATTGGTCCGTCGGGCGAAAGCATGTCTGCGTGCCATTGTCAAGGCGGCCCGTGCATGCTGAAAACACAGCGTTGTTGCCTAGGCAACATGTCTTTGTCTGCAGTAACTGTAAAGAGAATTGCGGGTCCCCTGCGTTGTTTTGCAAGGCATCTGCTGTGATCAGTGAGGGTGCATTAGGAGTGTTTCACCCATCGATTATTATGAATTGACATGCTGTCCTGAAATTTGCTAACATATGCATCAGAAAAAACCTCCATGCCTATGTGTCACTGTAGGCAAGCACTCCATTTATATGGCAAAAAACTTTGATTAATGTGGGGCTGTGGTGGAGTGCCGCAGCTAGACCATGGATGTTCTGTTCATACATGGGGCCCATAGTGGGTAATCCTCATGGGTGTCAAATCTCTTGTCATCTCTGTCGGCAGATAGTTGGGTATGCAGCAGCCCTAGATGACGAGGTGGCAGCCTGGACTACCAACCTTGCAGGGGTTGGATGTTTAGACAAAAAGTCTGGATCCACACAAGAAGGCTTACACTTCCACGTAAGATCTTTACCAACTGCAGGGTTAGTATCTGGGGCTTCCCAGTTGGATATTACTCTTTTCTTCAGAACAGTATGAAAAAGGCAAGATGGGATCTTTCTGAGGTCCCTTATCCAAAAGATCAGTTTGGTCATCCTGCTCAAAAACTGGAGCAGGCCTGCCTCAACCTAGATATTCTGTTAACCTGCTCATAAGTACTCTGTAAGAGGCATCTGCATGAACAGAGGGCTCTCGAGTAGCAAACTCTACCTCAAAGGACGTGTCAAGGCCACTTGCATCCCACAATGAGTCTACCAGATGTTGCATCTTTGAATCTTCTGAAATAAAGGCTTCAGGAACATTAGATGTCCCACATTCCAAGCAAAAGGACGGGTGCCCTGTTCGGAAGCCTCATCTACCTAGAAAATGAAGGACATTGACTTTTAAAAGTCCATTCTTGGCTGAGGTGCGTAAACCTTCGAAGTACCCGACCCGAGACTTGTCAAAGAGATCTAAGGATGAAGGCTAGGCCTCTCCTTGTCTCAAGGTTTCGAGTCTTTGAGAGGTTGACGGTTTTAGGCCCCCAGGCTCGAGCATGCATGAGCAGAAACTTCTTTAGACACTTTTACAGCCTTACGGGGCTATACAGGGTCCGAGTTCTTCTTCGGCTCTCTCGAAGGGTCGGGTGAAGCCACCTTCTCAAAAATGTTTATCATACAAAGGCGAAAATCCTCCCACTCAGTTTTAGAAGCTGACTTACCCGGACAAACGACCGTGCGATCAGTGAGGAGTCGGAGGATGAAGAAATCAAACTATGACACTTCTTCTTGGCCTTCTTCCAGGAGGATGAATAGTGATGCGATCTACCCCTAGAGCGCAGGCGCTTCTTAATGCTCTCCTGGGGTGGTGACTCTCCCCTAGAGCTCTTTTCATCAAAAGACCTCCTTTTGAAGGAGTGGAGTAGGGACTTGGAAGGGAGCCTACCCACAATGAGTTTCACCTTCCGCTCCTTCAGCACCTTTCCAGTCATGAACTGACAGGAGCCGCAGTCTTCCCATGCACCAGAGACAGATGCGGTGTGGATCTGTAATGGACCACCTCAACCCACACTCTGCACATCTCTGATAGCCTGTTTTTGGAGTCGACATTTTGACAAAGAACTGTTGAAACAAAGTCAAAGAACCAATCTGAAGCAAACTGCAGCAGAAAAAACAGAACTGAAGTAACAGGTTCAGTGTGTGCTATATATACAGTCAGTGACATCATGCTCGAGAGCGGGCAGGAGTCCCCGAGGTGCATGGAGTCAACAACACCCTCTACTGAGAAAAAAAGATTCTGAAGCAGCTAACGCTGGAAGATATCAAAGATGAGGAATACATGGGAGGGCACAATCCATTCGAAGTAATGACTACAAACAGAGGATGTTATCACAGTATCTTTTGTTGTGTGCCTGCAAGTATTTAAAGTATATTTAGGCGTGCTTCACTTTGCAGTTGAGATCCTGTATTCCTCCATTTAAGATGGGTGGGAGCAAATAAAGCTATCATACCCTTTTTGCTTAACATATTTGTATGAAAATGTATATATGCGTCATTATTTTTTATGATTTGTGCACTTATCAAGTCATCTTCATAAAGCAGCATTTTTGAAAACCAAACATTATAAAATATTGCTACCAACCAGACTGCAAGGATATGTGGCCAAGAGTTTAAGTTGCAGACTTGTCTAAAAATTCCAGCTTCACCGCTTAACTGAGTGGTCTGGGCTTTATCTATTCTAGGTTTATCTACTGGAGTTCTAATGTAAAATACTTAAATCCTGTTTTTGGCACTGAACAGATGATGGCCTAAAGGCAAAAGCCTAGTCTCTCCCACTTCTTCTGGGAACAATCTAGGTGGTCCTTGATCCAAGTTCCGCAAGGTAGTGTATCGTACATATTTTAGATACTTAGGCCCTACTTTGACCTTTCCATTCACACCCTGGTATACCTCTCTTTATGTCTTTCTTTCTCACTCCCTCCTCTTACTCTTCTACCTGCTACTCCACCCACCTTCTTCTCTGCCCACTTCTGCAGACTCCCAATTGTCGCCCTCCGATATTCCTCTCTACTACCTACCTCAACCCTCCAATCTTACCCTCTATTATCCTCTTCTTCCCACACTGCCGCCACTGTCTCCTCTCCACGCTAACTCTCCCATTCTCCGGACTAAATCTACTTTCCCTTTCTCTACATTACTACTTCTCTCCCCTCTCCAGACTAATTTTCTCCCCTCACCACACGTGTACTACTGTTCTGACTTGAGTGTCGTGTAGACCGTTGAGACCTCCGTCCCCAAGTGACGAACAGAGATAACAAAAGAATCCCGCTGTGCAACCTTTGGGGCCACAGGTGGGAGATGTTACTTCCCGGATCCACGGAACCTCTGGAACACCGATGCTGCTGCAAAAAAAACGGGGTTAAGTACCAGGCAATCACAATATAGCCCATGAATCAAAGGATCTGAATAGTCTTACCTATCCGGTGTTTAGAAAACCCAGGAAACCTAGGAGGGAGGTTCGAGACTCAGATGATGCGGTCCCTGGAACAAGAGGAACGCAGGCAAGCGTGGATACGGGATAAGCCACCTGTATAGCTGAAGGCGTAACTTGAATCCCAAAAGGGAAATAGCGTAGAAGTTCAACAAAGTACCAAAGGATGATCCGAAGACAAGTGAGGGTCGAGCCAAAATCCAGCAATAGGTAAACAGTTCCAGGCAAAGGTACAAAAAGGGTAATCCGAAGAAGTCCAAGTGAGAGTTCCAAGATCAAGGTAACCAAATAGTGTTCATCTAACGTAGCGCCAAACAGGGTCTGAAGACATCTGAGAAGCAATGAGTGTTCCGTGCATCAGGGCTTATATACTGTGCGTTTCGGGGTCATGTGACGTCCACCAAGGTCACGTGGGAAACGCCGCTCTGAATCACGTGAGCAATTGAGCGATCGGCGTGGAGGTGTTCCGCCACCCCTTCTGCTGTATGTTCTCCATGGCAACTGCCAGTGCAGGAAGGGTTGCAATCGAGCCTGTAAATCGTACCTGGTACGGAGCTTTCGGTCCTTTGGGTAAACCGAATCACATGAGCCTCGAACCCTGGAGGGAGTCGTGTGTGAACCCGAGGAAAGTGTTGGGGAAATGTGAGCAGTGTTCTGGTGTGCAGTGGATCGGTGTGCAGAGGATCGCCTAACATAGCCCCCCCCCAACGGCCCACGACCCCGTGGGCAGGACGGATGATCCCTATGGAACCGGGCTACCAACCGAGGAGTGTCAAGATCCAAAGCGGAAACCCAAGAACGCTCCTCCGGTCTATAACCCTTCCAATCCACCAAATACTGGAGCCTACCCCTAAACCAACGGGAACACAAAATGGCTGACACCTCAAAAACATCAGGGGAGGCCAGGGACACCGGGGCTGCTGGGGCCCGAAGGCGGGAAGAATCAGGACAAGGCTTGAGGAGAGAGACATGAAAAACAGGATGGATTCGCCAAGAACTCGGTAGAACCAGACGAAAAGCCACTGGATTAACAACCTGAGAGATCACATACGGGCCAACGAAACGAGGCAGAAGTTTCCGACAACCCACCAGGCGAAGGTGACGGGAAGACAACCACACCCTAGAACCCATCACAAGGGGAGGAGCAGCCAGGCGCTTGCCGTCAGCATGGGACTTCATAGAGGCCTTTACTTCAGTAAGATGGACCAAGGTACTAGCATGAATAGCAGACAGATCCCTAAGACAAGCCGTGGCCGCAGGATTCAAAGAGACAGAGGCGTCAGGGACAGGCAAGACTTTGGGGTGTTGGCCATAGAGGGCGTAGAAAGGAGAAAAACCTGTAGCAGAATGAGCCGCGTTATTGTATGCGAACTCGGCAAGCCGTAAAGCACTCAACCAGGAGGCCTGCTGCTGCAAGATAAGACACCGAAGATACTGCTCCATAGATTGATTTGTCCTTTCAGTCTGCCCATCAGTCTCAGGGTGATAGGCCGAAGAATACCTGGTATCGATGCCAAGTAATTTAGTCAATGATCTCCAAAAACGAGAGGTGAACTGTGACCCACGATCGGAAATAATGACCGAAGGAAGCCCAAACAACATGAACACATATTCAAAAAACAACTCCGCCAAGACTGGGGCCGAAGGAATCCCCTTACAAGGAACAAAGCGAGCCATTTTGGTGAACGTGTCTACCACCACCCAGATGGTGTCAAAACCTCGTCCTTGGGGAGATCGGTCACGAAATCCATCGTCAGTGTATGCCAAGGTCTTGGAGGTACCGGAAGGGGAAGCAGCAGCCCAACGGGACGTCCTCTTCGATGTTTGGCCTAAGCACAAACAGCGCATGAATTGACATAGCATTCCACATCGCGCTTCATAGAGGGCCACCAACACAGCGCTTTAGGAGATCCATAGTGCGCTCCTGGCCGGGATGGGCATTAAAGGGAGCGTCATGAGACCACTCAAGGGCCAGGTTACGAGTGTCAGGCGTGGGAAGGAACAGACGTTCATGCACGAAAGGCAAACCATCACAATATACGGGATCCCAATCCTGCAGTTGGTCGGAATGATTGCTCGTCCAGGCTCGTACAGAATCCAACAATGACAGAGAGGGAGTGCAGAGACAAATCACGTGACTCTTACCAAGAATAGTATCGGGGAAGGTTGGCAACTCGATCCCACCCGGAGAACGTGACAAGGCGTCCGCTTTTCCATGAGAACTTCCAGGACGATGAGTAATGTGGAAATCAAAAGCGGAAAAGAAGAGATGCCACCGGACCTGTCTGCTATTGATGCACTTTAAGGAGGCCAGATCCTGTAGATTTCGATGATCTGAGTATACGGTGATTGGATGCTTAGCCCCCAGAAGGTGATGGCGCCAGACACGAAAGGCGTCCATGACAGCCAGAAGTTCCTTCTCCGTTACAGTATAATGGGTCTCAGTATTGGAAAACTTACGGGAGTGGTATGCCACCGGGTGCAACTTGCCTGTTGTAGGACATGTCTGAGACAACACCACACCGAAGGCAAAAGAAGAGGCATCCGCCTCAACTATGAATGGAAGATCGGGATTGGAGTGCTGGAGAACCGGTGCGGTGGTGAAAGCAGTTTTCAAAGCCTCAAAAGATTCCTGATGTTCCTTCTGCCACCGATAGGGTACCTGAGGGCTGGTCAGGGCCGTAAGTGGGGCCACAATTGTGGAAAAGGATGAAATAAAGCACCTGTAAAAGTTGGCGAAGCCCAAAAAAGCCTGCAAGGACTTGAGTGTCTGAGGAACTGGCCAATCTAGAACTGCCTTAACCTTGGATTCGTTCATGGATAGTGCCCCAGGGGTAATGTGGAAGCCCAGAAACTCAACAGACGTTTTATGAAACTGACATTTCTCGGGTTTGGCAAATAGGGAATGTTCCCTCAAACGGGATAAGACCTCCCGAACATGTTTTACATGGTCCTCAAGATTCCGTGAAAAGATCAAGATGTCGTCCAAATAAACAACCATGTATACATCCAGAATGTCCCTGAATATGTCATTCATAAAACGCTGGAATGTGGCCGGGGCGTTGCATAGACCGAAGGGCATGACTAGATATTCATACAGGCCGTAACGGGTGCAAAAGGCAGTTTTCCACTCATCGCCCTCGCGAACGCGCACTAGATTATATGCGCCACGAAGATCCAGCTTGGTGAAAACGGAGGCATGGGATAGGTGGTCCAAAAGAGGTGTAATCAAAGGAATTGGATACCTATCTTTTTTCGTGATGGCGTTAAGATGCCGGTAATCCACACAAGGACGTAAGTCCCCCTCTTTCTTAGGTACAAAGAAAATAGGACTTGCAGCTGGTGAAGTAGAGGGACGGATATGTCCTAGTCGTAAGGCATTCTGTACATACTGTTTCAATGCTTGTTCTTCCGAGGGGGACAGAGAATAAATCCTACCCGAAGGAATGGTAGAGTCCGGGATTAGTTCAATCGGGCAGTCATATGGTCTGTGTGGAGGAAGCACCTCGGAAGAACCGCGATCGAAAACTGATTCAAATGCTTTATATTCAGATGGAATCCCGGTAACTACCCCTCCAACGGTGTGTGAATTCACAATCTCTGATCCATCATCATTCAAGGTGAGTTGAGCAAGAGCTCCCAAGGCCCGTGATGGAGTATCTGTTACTTGATGGGTTGGGAGACAATAGTTCTGACAGATATCAGACTCAAAGAGCACCGTGCCTGCTTGCCAATTGATCAGAGGATTGTGTTCACGCAACCATGGTATTCCTAATATGATACCAAATTGAGGTGTGGTGATCAAATCAAAACTTATCGTCTCTGTGTGAATATCTTGTATGGTCAATAATAGCAGAGCAGTTTGGTGTCTGATGGGGCCAGAGACTATTGCAGTGCCATCTACAGCTTGAACCCGTTCAGGTCGGGTCTTTACCACTAAAGGTAGATTGAGAGAATGGGCTAAAGCAATATCTATGTAGTTCCCAGTGGCACCAGAGTCAATGATGATCGTGACTGCATGAGAGATACCCGTAGAAGGACAAAGAGTGGCCTGTACAGAGATGGGCTGGACACGAGCAAAAGCAAGAGTGGTTCCCGGAGATGAGGATTGGGCACTCGACCTGGTCTCCGCATCTAAGGTCGAGCTGTACGAAAAACCTGAGACTTCTTGGGGCGTCGAGGGCATTCTTTCACATAATGTCCCATGGTACCACAATAAAAGCATGCATTATCCACTCTCCTTCGTTCTCTCTCAGATGACGTGATAGGACTACGTAAACCTCCCACTTGCATAGGTTCCTCAGGACTAGAAACAGGGGTACTGACACCTGTAGGATGGGAAGAAAGACCCAACTCGGCTCTGCGCTCTGATCGACGCCCATCGACCTGCAGGGCAAGATCCACTAGTTCCTGATACTGAGTAGGCACGGAAGGAATCACTGCTAAGGCATCTTTCATTGCATTATTCAACCCCGTATAGAATATGACCGCCCGCTTGCTTTCTGGCCATGAAGTCTCGGCGACCAATTGGTTGAAACGGGTGATGTAATCTATCAAGGTCCCTCTACCCTGGGTTAGCTCTAGCAACTCCAAATCCCTAGACTGTGCCTTGTGTCGGGTATCGAAGACTCGGGACATCTCTAGGACTAACAAATCAAAATCATAGAGAACCGGGCTATTGTTCTCCAGTAAAGGGTTAGCCCAAGCGGCAGCTGTCCCGGCCAGATGAGAAAGGGCAAAGGCAGCTTTAGCAGTGGAATTAGGAAAGGCCAGAGGTCTACAAAGGAAGTGTAATTTGCATTGATTGATGAAAGTCCTGAACTTCTTGGGGTCACCTTGATAACGTCCAGGAGCGGCCAAAGGGGAAGGGGTTGGGAGGACCACCGGAGTTGGAGCTGGGGTACTTGCCAACGGAGGAGGTGTGGTTGAAGTGGCAGCATCCCCAAATTCAGTGTCTGCCGGAAGGGAATGCTGAACACTCTGTATGGAATCTAGTCGTTGGTGTATCACCGTATTAGCGGCGGCCATATCTGCCCTTAACACTGTAATTGCCTGAACTAAAGCAGCTATGGGTTCTTCCGTGGACCCCTGCATAATCTAACACGACTATATGGCTTCTCAGTCTGTTCTGACTTGAGTGTCGTGTAGACCGTTGAGACCTCCGTCCCCAAGTGACGCACAGAGATAACAAAAGAATCCGGCTGTGCGACCTTTGGGGCCACAGGTGGGAGATGTTACTTCCCGGATCCACGGAACCTCTGGAACACTGATGCTGCTGCAAAAAGAACGGGGTTAAGTACCAGGCAATCACAATATATCACATGAATCAAAGGGTCTGAATAGTCTTACCTATCCGGTGTTTAGAAAACCCAGGAAACCTAGGAGGGAGGTTCGAGACTCAGATGATGCGGTCCCTGGAACAAGAGGAACGCAGGCAAGCGTGGATACGGGATAAGCCACCTGTATAGCTGAAGGCGTAACTTGAATCCCAAAAGGGAAATAGCGTAGAAGTTCAACAAAGTACCAAAGGATGATCCGAAGACAAGTGAGGGTCGAGCCAAAATCCAGCAATAGGTAAACAGTTCCAGGCAAAAGTACAAAAAGGGTAATCCGAAGAAGTCCAAGTGAGAGTTCCAAGATCAAGGTAACCAAATAGTGTTTATCTAACGTAGCGCCAAACAGGGTCTGAAGACAGCTGAGAAGCAATGAGTGTTCCGTGCATCAAGGCTTATATACTGTGCGTTTCGGGGTCATGTGACGTCCACCAAGGTCACGTGGGAAACGCCGCTCTGAATCACGTGAGCAATTGAGTGATCGGCGTGGAGGTGTTCCGCCGCCCCTTCTGCTGTATGTTCTCCATGGCAACTGCCAGTGCAGGAAGGGTCGCAATCGAGCCCGTAAATCGTACCTGGTACGGAGCTTTCGGTCCTTTGGGTAAACCGAATCACATGAGCCTCGAACCCTGGAGGGAGTCGTGTGTGAACCCGAGGAAGGTGTTGGGGAAATGTGAGCAGTGTTCTGGTGTGCAGTGGATCGGTGTGCAGAGGATCGACTAACAACTACTTTCCCCTGCACCCACACTATCTCCCAGTCACCTTCCTTTCACTCTCCAAGTTACCTTCCCATTCACTCTCTACTCCCCCTATTAATTTCAGTCGCACACCTTGAAAGCATGCACACACAAACTAAAGGGGCACTTTCTCTCACCAACCAAAACCTTACATTGTATACTCCTTCAGTAATCCTCTTCGCTCTTCTACACTGGCCTTCCTCCGCTTGGTCTGTTGGTTCTCCTTCTCCTCCCTAGACCTAACCAGAATAACCCAAACCTTCCACTCAGCTTGGCTCGTTGTGTGGCCTGTTCTTCTTCTGTAGCTGTGCTTGTTCTAGGGTTCAGGCTCTTGCTGGCTTCTTTCACAGTTGGGTTGTTTCAGCTTCCATCCGCATTCTATGAACAGAAACAGCAAATATCTCTGCATGGGGGTAAGGCTGGAGAATAAGATATGAAGGCAAGCAAACTGGCATGGGGCAGGAATAAGTGTTGTTTGTTAGATTCTGCATTCAGGCTGTGGACTAGCTCTGTGCTTCCCCTTTAACCTTCCTCTTGACAAAGCCAGAATATTGACCTTGTCACACACACCTCCACCCTTTCCATCAACTCTTCCCCCTGTCCCTCTCAGCAGTCTACCTGGTCCCTCCCTACGGGAAAAGATATCCTTATCCCTTGAATCGCCCCGAGACATTGGTCAAATCCATACCAGGTAGGACATCAGGAATTTAAGGTATTAGGAACATCTGCAATCTGGACTTCATGCTCAAGAACCCATATGGTCAGCACAGCTTGTGGGTAGAAGTCAACATCGCTATGGACACATATTTGAATTGGGGTTGCCAGGGTTTAGTTCTCCTATCGTGATCAGTTTGGCTGTGTTCTTATTCCTAAAATCTATGTGGGCTTTCGCTCGAAGGCCTTGAACCTTGACAGGTTATTGTAATTTTGTATGTTTCCCCAGTGGTACACACTGCCCAGGCTCCCAGCTCTGGTGCCTCTTCCGGAAATAAGTTGACGAGCTACTCGGGCCCCAATTCTTCCTCAGACCACTGTACTGATCTTCTCACGCTTGTCCGAAATGGTTACCATCCCAGAGGAAACACATTTCCACTGATTCATCATTGGGCTTCTCAGAGCAGAAACTGGCCAGGTGACCTGGTTTCCTACAGTAATAACACTGGATGGTTTCTGGTAAGGCTAGGGCTTCAGGTTTCTGTGGATCAATGGGAGTGGGTGGTCTTGACTTGATGTATAGGCACATAGCGACTGTAGAGCCTAGCCAAAAGAAGGACTCCCTTTGCTTCCTCGTCCAGAGGGTCGAGAATCAACTGTTTTCTTTCAGAGTCCAGTAAATTCCCAGGCATACATAGATCTTTGATGTCCATTTGCTGTCTGTATGGCTTCCTCCGGGGTAGGTTCATAGACTTGCCATATAACATTGTGCAGGTGAGGTTAAAGAATCTTTAAATTGTTCCAGTACTAGCATGTTTTTTGCCTCCACATAGGTTTTGTCCCCCAGCCAATTATTGAGGGCATCTCTCTTCTGGTACGATAATTGTGAAGGGGTTTCTCCTTGACTTAGTTGAAGATGTCAAATGAAAATTCTTGTCTCCTTGCTATCATGCTCTGCAAGGTAGTCATTGTCTACTAGTGTTGATGACTGATATGTAGTGGTCCCTTGACTAGAGCGGTAATAGGTCTTTCATCTTTGTCTGGCCCAGGTCTTGTGGGGTTGGCTTTACCCCATAGAGCAGGAAACAATACCACCTCCTCATCCTGACTACCAGGGTCTATCCACTGTTCAAAAGTGCTACCTTTGAGAGGTTCTGTTAGCCTGTCGTCCATGCCGGAGCCCGGCTCCACTGACTGGCTGTTTCCTGGACTTCTGAGGTCCGATCCAACAGCCTTATGTTGAACCATTCTATAAGTACAGGTCTTCCTCCAAACAAGATAAGTTGATAAGGTGGTTATCCTTTTCTTTTGTATTCGACCCTGGATCCAAGCTTAAGGATCCTAGTGCAATTTCTATTTCCTATGTTTCTTTATCAAGAGGTTGGAATGGGCCAGTAACCCAGTAATGAGTGAATTTCAAGGGCTTATCCGTGCTCCCTCTGTATAGTGCAACCTCTGTATCGGGGTCTATCCAAACCCCACCTCTGACACAGGTCACAGAAATCACTCCAACTCTTTGAGACCGTTCAAGGGTTTTTATTTGTATTTTTGTGGAGCCTACAGCCGTTCCTCTTCTTTTTCCTTCTCTCTTTATGGGTGGGGTCGATTCAGCTTTCATAAATTCTGGGAACAGTGGAAAGACATGGGCGAGTATCTCTACAGACAGGTTAACTTGGAGAAAAGGGTATGCAGGCATAGATACTGGCATAGGGGGTAGGAATTAGGGTATTTTTGACAGACTCTGCATGCAGGCTGTGGTCTATGTGATGAAACCAATTGTGGCATCACTCCTTTGCTGTTGGTGACCTTCTCCCATGAGGCCAGGGGATGACAGCCGTTACCTGAGCATAACCCTGGGGGCGGCTATATGAGGGAGGATCACATGGGGGGGAAGACAACCTCCGGGGAGGTGTCATGGCATCATCGGGTGAGACATGGTATCCCCCTTTCCCTCCTGAGGATGAACCTCCCATTCCTAATACCCTTATGGCATATTGTCATACATCCACCTATTAAGAGTATTGAGAACCTTTTCCTAAAACCCATAGGCCAGCCTTCAAACTCTGTCCTGCCTTATGAAATCATCTCCTCAGATTCCACATACAAATCATCCATGACTGACCTGCTCGTGGAAACCATTAAGAATACTTATCCAGGTTTTTCATACAAATGGTCAAAAAGGGACTTCCATTCCCATACCTATCAAAATACTGAGAGGAAGAGCAACGAAGTAATGCAGAGCGAAGGAGGCCCCAAGAAGCGCTCTAATGGTTCGGCACAGACACCGGTGGCTGGGAAATTTAAAGAGCAGAAGCAAAGAGTGGAGGGGCGCTGCTGGCGGGAGAGAGCTGCTCCTTTCGGTGCGGACGAGAGACAGGAAAGCCGAGAGAAGGTGGTCACGAGAAAGAAAGCATTAAAAGACCATCACAGGCTGGCCGTGAGAGAAAGCAGGAACTCCAACAAGAACCAGCGAGTTCTCCCATGGACAGCAGGGAAACCAGGGCGTATCAGCGGACACGCTGAAAGCAAGTAATTGTGAATGAAGAAGCTGAAAGAGCTAGGGAGCTTATTGTTAGAAAGACAAACGAACTGCAAGTGAAAACCTGACAAGTTTGTCACTGTAAACAGTGCAAGCATATGGAAAACCCAGACAGGACAATATATCAAGCGGATACATTATCAAACAAAGTAGATTACAAGAAGCTCTGGCAGGAGAGTATACCAGTCAATTACAAGAAAGTGCAAAAGTTAAGGTGGTCCAGAGAAGAAGTATACATCAGGACTGGCAAACAGATTGTGTTAACCAGGAGAGAAGGAGCAATACATGGCAGGATAGTATACCAGTTGTCCTAAAAAGACAAAAGTGGAAAACCAGATAGTTTTGTGTATCAGTCTGGTTGGTGGACAAGAAAGGCATTAAAGAACTGCTACTTGTGAAAACACCAGAAAGTAAAGAGGAATCCAGGGGAAGGGAACCACCCTCTGGAGCAAGGATCCTTATCCATGTAGAACTTTTATATTGGAGTTATACATTCTTTTGGAACATTTTTCTCAAACCACTCAAGGCCAAAGACATTCCCCTTTTCACCTTAGAATTTAGTTTATTAGAGTGTGAAGATCAGAAGAGAACTTTGCACACAGAACAGTTTTGTTTTGGACATTCTGACATGGACAGATCCTTAGTTTTTGGTTTAGGTAGTGAAATTCCTCTTAGAGCTGGGTCAGAGAGTTATTTCCCCAACCCCTCTTTCTTTAATAAATGTCTCCAACCAAAAACATGACTCACTTGTGTCAGAGTTTCATTCCTGACACCTCACATCTAGCTCCGAGCTTCCTCTTCGACCTTCCTCCCTTAGGTAGAAGTAGTTTTCCCTTCCTTTTGACAAAGCCGGAGTACAGGCCTTGTCATTGTTGTGAGAGTGTGTGAAAGACTATCCTTTTGATAGACTTGGAAATGCATTGCTTGTTGTATTGTAAATTAATCTCGGAATGTCATTGTTGCACTTTTGTGAAAAGTTCAAATTCTTAACTATAACACAATAAAAATAAACGTTTTTAAAAAGATGTGGTTCATTAACTTTCTTCTGTCGCTGACCAATAGCTCCTCCCGTTTGCTGCCTCTTAAGCAGTTTTGGTGGGGTAATCCTCTGACAGACTGGCAAAGTCCTTCTGTCATGCTGGGTGTCAGGTTGGTGTCTTAGCAAAGGTTTATTGTGCCCTGGTGTGGTTCAATGGAGAAGTGTCTTGCTCGGCTTCCGTGTCTTCCACTGCTCCTTTTCGGGTTCACTCTAGACCCCCTTTCCTGCCCAGTCTACTACTGACCAATCCTTCCCATCTCCCAGGTTACTTGGGATGTCTTGTACCTCTACCGTCCTCTTCACTGTCCCTCAATTCAATGTGGTTATCTTGGACCTCCCCATCTCATCTGCTCTCGTCATATGCATTTACTTCTGAGGGACTGAGCCTAATCGCCACTTCATTGCCTCTATTGATGGCCTTGTTTTCCAACTTCCTGTCATCCTCTTTTTTTCACGACAACCCTATTCTCTTTGAATATCTGGTCTTTTCTTCATCCAGATCATATCATCTTCCCTAGCATCTGTTCTGCTCTCTCCCTTATTTCTTCCACTCTAGCAGCTACCTGTGCCCTCTTTTTAACAATTTTGCTCTTATCCATCTCAAAACTGTTATCTTGCTCTGCAAAACAACAGTACTCTGCATCTCTTATTCTCTCCCTCCTGTACTTCCACACTCTCTTCCTCTTCCTTTCTCTGGCCGACTCCCCTAAACTCTTTTTTACAGGTAGTAACCGCCTGTCGCTGCAGCAACCAAACCTCTGTCTATACTTGATTCTAACTCGAAATCAGCCTTTCCCTCCCAAACAAGATCAGTGTTTACAATTGTTCCTCTAAAAAGCCTGTACAACTTTCTGTAGGGGCTCCGACTCTGGGTTTTATTTTCAGCCACAATCTGTTTCTAAACAAGTTTCTCCTTTTCTTAACTCAAATTATTCTTCTTCCCAACCAAATCTATTCCTTTCCTCACAAAACCCGCTCCCTCCTCAAACTTACTTGCCTTTAGAGCAGTGAACCCCCCCTACCCCCAGAGCGCGAATGTCACAGCTTCAGACATCATTCACAGACGCTTGGCGAGAACAGCTAGCTTTTACTGGGAGGCAGGCGCATTGTATAAACAAATGGAATTAATCCTGCTAATGAAGAAAAGCCCCTTCTCCACTGGAGGGGCTGCGGGTTGGACTGGGCGAGAGGCTCCAGGAAGACTGAGGAAGTAGCAGCCCCAGACACCAGCTGAGGGTGTGGAAATACACCCTCGGCTGGGGTAATAGGCACCCCAGGGGCCGCTGCAACTGTGCCAAAAGGGGCCTGGAAAGAGGAAGGAAGCAATAGCTCCTCCACTTTCACCAGCAGGACCTGCCGAGTGCCCGTGGATGACCTATACCCTTCTTGCCAACAGGACTGCCGCTGTAGCCGGAGAGAACCCCCCCCCCCGCTCAAATACTGCAAGTTTTGCCTGCTCTTGCTGTGGGACGTCGCGCGGGACGCCGCCAACAGGACCCACATGGACTACTCCTTGGAATTCCCACGAGCCACAGGCTGTAGATCACGTCGGGCTCCTGCGGGCCCCAGGCTCATGGACTTTTTTGGTGCCGGTAAGGAGGATTGATATGCAAATAGATATTTCCCATCTGTGAAAAGTACAGTGAGCAAAAAGCGTGTGCTGCCAACTCTCATCTCAGAACAGGTTATCATGCCATGTTCTTTCTGGAGAGGAGCGCCTGCTACCTTTTTTGATATATTTGAAAGGAACCTGGGGTTGGTCACCCTGAGTTACCTGGGGGCAACCAGACGTGGACTCCCTGCTCACTGTGCTCAGAGTGACAAAGCTTCACCTCACTGATGAGGCCCAACAAGGCTGAAACACGTGTATGGGGTTGCTTTTGGTACTCTTGTTCAGAGAGCAATTGCCATAGCATTTCGGTGCTGGACTGCCCATGTGGGCAGGACAAAGACTGATATGCAAATGGGTATTTCCCATCTATGAAAAGTACAGTGAGCAAAAAGCTTGTGCTGCAAACTCTCATCTCAGAACATGTTATCATGCCATGTTCTTTCTGGAGAGGAGCGCCTGCTACCTTTTTTGATAAGGAGGTTTAGGGGTCTGCTGGGCAGGTTTCTCCGTTGGTTGGCGTGCCTTGTTGGGGGTCAGGCAGTCGGAAGTAGACATGGGCCACACCGGAACTGGAGGGCCCAGGGGCATAAGCTGGGAGGTGGGTTTGGTCGTGGGAACGGACGTGGGCAGCACCTTTTAGGTGCTGGCCCAATTTCCATGTGGGTGTCAGGGGTGGCCCACCAGGTCCCCACACAAAAGGGACCCAGACTTCTGGGTACCCAAAACAGCGAGGTGACAGGGGCAGGTGACAACAGGTAGTCCCTGCCCCCGACACACCACATCAAAGGCCCCCCCTCCCATCCAGACGGATGCAGAGACAAGGGGCCTTTTTTTTTATTGAATTTCACAACCAGTCGAAATCAGAAAAGGAATAAAACATTCCCTCCCCCCTCCGTCCTACCCCCCCTAAACAAATAAACCATTACAAATAAACCAATCCGAGCATAAATCTTCTTGTGACTGGACAGGTCCTCCACCTCATTGTAACTCCAACAGTCTGAGACGTTGCGGGCACCACATCACTCTATAGTCATCTTTAAGAAAAGCCATCACCTCCCCCCAGTCCGCAGCAAAATTCTGCACTTTGTCCTCCATGGCGTAGGACGCCCATTCCATTGCAGCAATCTCCCAAATTTGACTGAACCATTAATGAGTCATAGGGATATCGGGGCTTTTCCATCTCTGGGCTATTAACATCATAGCTGTTTGGATCAGGATCACTTTCGCTTTCTCCCTTCCCCTTATTCCCCCTCCCTCCAATGGCTCCTGAAAGCCCAGGAGGATCTGTACTGGAGTTTGTTCATCTCCCGAGCCAAAAACCTGATTTTGCATCCTTTGAACCTCCCTCCAGAAGGGCTCGATTTTGGGGCATTTCCACCAGATATGTTCTGCGGTTCCTATCAGGCCACAGCCCCTCCAGCAACTACCCGATCTAGTGGGAAACATCCTGTGGAGCCGGGCAGGGGTATAGTGCCACCCAACCAAAATCTTGAAACATGCTTCATGTAGTTGGGCCGCTTTTACTAATTTAGGTAGCCTCCTCCACAGCCTTCCCCATTCATCCTTACTAATATCTCTACCAAGAATCTGTTCCCATTTCTGCATATAGGACCAACGGGGAACAGCGTGAGAACCGTTCACGATCTTGTAAATATTAGAAATGAGGCCCTTCGTGCCATCGTTAGAGAGCAAAAAGGCCTCAAATTTTGTTGGTTCTCTTGTGGCCGCCTTTTTGACTTCCGGCTGGAGTGCCCAGTGCCTCAACTGTGCATATCTCAGCCTTTCCCTCTTTTGTATGGCGAATTCCCGTTTATATTCTATAAAGGACAGTAACTCTCCACCTCGAAACAGGTCACATAGCTTCCTACAGCCTCCCTCCCGCCAGCTCCTAAATGCTCCTCTCTCCAAGCCCCGGGTGAAGTCCCCATTATCAAAGAGGGGGGTGAATGGGGATGGGTACGTAGTGATACCCTTGGAGCATACCATCCTATCCCAGGAATCTGCCATTAGTTTGGTTATCGTACTTTCATACAGATGCCGCGGTCTATGCTCTTTAGGCAACCAAAGCACTTCTGACAGATTACGATGGGCTACCGCCCTGTCCATTCTCGCCCAAAGTTTATTTTGTTGAGGATCTTCCGCCTTCAGCCATTCCCTAATGATGCGAAGCTGAGTAGCTTCATAATACCTTCTAAAATTTGGTAACGCCAACCCTCCTTCGGTTTTGGGGGCCATCATCAGACTACCACTCACCCTAGGCCTCTTACTTTCCCACACAAATTCCTTGGTCAAGGTCCCCAATTCCTTGAAAAAGCTAGCGGGGACAGACTGCGGGATCGCCTGAAAGAGGTACAGCAACCGCGGAAGCGTCACCATCTTCACGGCCGCAATCCGCCCAAACCATGACACCCGCAGCCCCTTCAACCTTTGATAGTCTCTCAATTATTTTTAGAAGCGGGGGAAAGTTAGCAGCATACCACCCCGCCAACTTTGCTGTAATGCGGACCCCCAAATATCGTATCCCTCCCGGGCTCCAGAGAAGGTGTGTGCCCCACCTTCAACTCATCTCGCTCCCTGCCCCTTAACGTTAGATTTAGGACTTCCGACTTACTGGCATTGATTTTTAACCCTGATGCCTCCCCAAATTGTTCCATTAAGGACATACTTGCTTGGAGCAATGCTCTCGGCTCCGCCAGCATTAGTAACATGTCATCCGCAAAAGCTACGACCTTCTGCTGTTCCCCCCCGAATGGAATGCCCCGAATCCCCTCCGTTTTCCTTATAGCTTGCATCAGGGGGTTCTAAATAATCGCATAGAGGATTGGGGACAGCGGGCAGCCCTGTTTTGTCCCCCTCTGCAAGATAACCCTTCGGGAAGCTACCCCATTTATCATTAGTCTAACGGACGGATCTCTGTAATTAGCCTGCACCATAGTCAGAAATTCCCCCCGTATGCCCATCTTCTCCATAACTCGGAACAGAAATGACCACTCCACGCGGTCAAAGGCTTTTTCAGCATCGAGCGCCACCAAGACCGCGGGAGTGTCCGTCCTCTGCGCCTTTTCTACTAAATGGGCGACCCTTCTGATGTTTTCAGCAGTTTGTCGGCCCTTAACAAAGCCCGCCTGATCCGGGTGTATCAAAGATGGGAGAATGCCGTCCAGCCTATTAGCCAAAATTTTGGTAAAACTCTTAGCATCTATATTAATTAAGGCAATAGGCCGGTAGGCTGCCCTCTCTTCTGGGTCTTTTTGTGGCTTTAGGATTAGGGTCACTTTCGCTTCTTCCATGGATGGAGCAATTCGACCCGACCGCCGGAAAGAGTTAAATAGCGAAGTCATTTGAGGGACTAGCTGCGTAACAAACAGTTTATAAAATGCTGCGGTGAACCCATCCGGGCCTGGGGCTTTATTTGTAGGGAGGGCCCTTATTACCCCTCCGACTTCCTCTTCCGTAATAGGCCGATTGAGCGCTTCCTGCGCCTCTCTATCTATCTCCCTTAACTGTACAGATTGCAGAAACCTCTCCTGCTTTCCGCTGCTGGGGTTCTGGGATGCATACAAAGAGTCATAGTACCCTGCAAGAGCCTCCTGTATTTCTTCCCTCTTCGTCACCCTTACCCCAGACCCCATCCTTCAACGCCGTAATGGAGTTTCTTGCCCTCTTACCCCTAAGGTATCTCGCCAGAAGCATGCCCGCTTTATTAGCCTTTGCATAACATTTCTGCCTCACCGCCAGCAATGCCCCCTCTGCCTTCTTGGTGTGCAATAGTTCCAACTTCCCCAGCGCCTTCCTATACGTCCGCATGGCCGCCCGAGAGGGAGTCATACCTGCCGCTTGTCTGGCCGCTTCCACCTCCGACTCGAGTTGGGCCTCCAGGGCCCTCAGTTGCTTCGCATGAAAGGCGGTCGCCACAATCAGGTGCCCCCTAATAGTAGCTTTAAAAGCATCCCATCTAACCCCCTCACTCGTGTCCTCCTTCCCGTTGAGTGCAAGAAAAGTCCCCATCTTCTCTTCAATGTCCCCCAGTACTTCCGGTTCCTCAGGATCGCCCTTGGGAGCTTCCAACTCCATACCCCCCTCACCCTTTTACCTAACTCCAGCACAACCGAGACGATCTTATGATCCGCTATCCCCACTGGCCCCGTAGCCACTTCCCGGACACCTCCCACCAATTCCGCCGAGACCCATATGTAATTATTCTAGATTGTGACCCGTGGACTCTAGATAAGAAGGTGTAGCCCTCCTCTTCCCCCTTTATTTCTTTCCAGACATCTGAAGGCAAGCGTCCCCAACCAGCACGATCCTCCCCGCAATGAGAGACAATGAAGGACTCTCCCAAGTCGGGAATAAAGCCAAGACAGAGTGCGGGTGAGCTTAAATGGGAGTTTATCAATCAGAATAGGGCATGCAAAGAACTCTGCAAACTCCGAGAGCGCTCTGTCTGACAATAGCAAAGACAGGCGTATATATTTACAAAAAACGTCATAAGAACCTACATACTATAGGGGGCACAAGTTCAATGGGATTGGGTGGTGATGACTAGCTATAGGTGCTGCTGCAACGTGGTTGGCCTTGGCTGGAGGACATCACTGGTCAGCCTCGTGGGTTGGGCTGGGCCTGGCAGGTTGGCTGAGTTCATCCGGGCGGTGTTGTTGTGCCATCGCGGCCAGTGTCAGAGATGAATGTCTTTTCCTGACTTATTTGCCCTAGGCCATGCACACCGCAGTCATTCAGTCATTGCAATATTATCTTCTTTAGTAAATCTTCCAATAGGTTATTCTACAGGTTAATGCAACACAGGAGGAATGCACCTTGTGAGGGGTGTGATGGTAATACGTCAGGACATGGTTACCAGTGTCCTGTTGACCGGGGCCATAGGTCGAGGTGCTAAGCTTCAGGGCCTGGGACGGGCGGTACAGGTCTTTCTGTCTTGTTAGAAGTTGTTATGGATGTGCCGCTGTGTGTTGTCAAAGTATTGGGTGTCCTGATTGCACAGGGCCATAAGTCTAAAATGATCCGGTGGGTTGTGGGGTTTACGAGGGGGCGCCTTTGGAAGTGTGTGTTCAGGCAGAGGTTTACTGCTGTGCTGTAAATAATGCAGGTGGCGGGCCGTGGCCTTGGGTGCTGCAGAGGGGGCTACAAATCTTTGAAGCGGCTCCAGTCTGGTTGGGGGAGGTAGAGCAGCGCGGCGCGGGCCTCTGCTCTCATGTTTGGCAGTCTTCGCAGGGTGGGAGGGGAAATGGCCTTGCACATATTCACAAAAGGTATCTTCCTCGTATGTTGCCGACTTTAGGTAAAAACATCACAAACATTTGAACACTCTGTAATACTTATTCAAATCACTTTAAAACATGCATTTCAACTTTGCTGGATGTGTCTCGATTATATCCAGCCTGAGCACCTTATTGGTACACTATGTTTTAACAATTACAGTATTTAGTTATATGCATATACATTTGCAGTAAGTGAGGTAGTATTGAGGTTGGTGGAGTACATAGAAAATGACCCGCTACCGTATGTGACGGTGGTGGCATATAAGGGGCTTAGACATACACACATGACAAGTGCATTCTCGCGCATCCTTCACATGAGCCCTCTGTATGGTTACATTCGTCTTCTCGTGTACTCTAGCAGCATTAGTTCGGTTATGGCGCAAAACCATGGAGTGTAAGTTTCCCAGTGATACACGTAACAAATAGATCCCTGGAACGCTCCTTCATTATTAGTACCCAACTGCAGTGGTGTGGGCTCGCCATTGCTTATATCATGGAAGCATGCTTTCTATGTTTATACATTTTACAGGTTTTTGTAATATAAGAGATTTTGTGGAGAAAAGCATACTTTGCAAGTGGTCTTGGCATTAATATGTAGAGACTTAATGCCATCTGATGACCATTTTACCGTTCTTTTCATCGCCCAGGCCTGCTGGCCGGGTCATACTGGGAGCGATGATACACTGCGGAAGGTGAACTGTTACAAAGTTAGTATCTTATGCTAGCTCATGTCCGTCTTGTTCATGGGAACGGACTCACAGCGGATCTGCCAGGGTGCTGCGGCGACAGGGATAACTGAAACTCTCCGAGGGTGGGGGCCGCGCTACTGTGCGCTGAGCTCACACCATCTTTAGTAGACAAAATGGTTTCTGAGGCCTGGCTGAATTCAATATGTGTGGGCAATGTCTTCAGCAGGTGAGCCATCCACCACCTGGGCCCTGGTGGTAGGAGGGGACGCTCGATGAGCCATGGCCCTCACCTGGGATGGAGATGTAGGCAAGGGGGGGGGGCTTTTGGACCACTCCTCCCCTACATTTCCCCCCTTTCGTTACTTAAGTAACGAATACTTTAAGTCCTCCAACCTTCTACATTCTGCTTCGTCCATCACTGCCTCGTCCCATGCAGGTGTGCCTTTTATGGGCATCCATGCTCTGCACACCCCCCGTAAACTTTCCCCTCTTCTGGCATATTCATCTGGGGTACAAGTCAGGTATATACATCCGCCATCTCCCGCCAAATCTACCCACACCTCCTGGTACCATTCTAGTACACGGGGCTCTCTAATGGTGGTGGGCCATGCTTTATCTATGATATCTTTGTCGTGATAGATAGGCACTAGCTGATATCTTGGTGTGTCATCTGTTCCTGTTTGTACCTGCACTTCCTGCATGTTTTGCATTGTCCCACGGGTGTTGCCCATTGTCACCATCATCATTGCACCATTTGGTACTGTGTTAGCACAAACTCGAAGACCCACCTGGCACAGGCAAAAAATTAAAAGGAGGAACACCACAGCTGGCATCAAAAACTTCACAGTCGTTCCAAGCCATGAGGGGACCCAGGAGAAGATGTTATCGAACCACGTGCTGTCTTCTGCTCCACCTTCCATTTTCATTTTTTCTCCTAGGTTGTGGACTGCTTCGATCACATGGGACAGGGAGCCGTTCTCTGCGTCTTCAGAAGGTACGAAAGTGCAGCAGGCACTTCCTATTTTTCGGCAAACACCTCCATCCATCGCCGTCAACAGGTCCAGGACATACCTGTTTTGCATGGTCATCAGTCGTAAAGCCCTTAGTTCCACTTTTATTACGTTGAACCCTTCTTCAGTGTCGTTTGCCAGCTGAATCAATTCCCAGCGTGTTATCTGGAGCCATTTTGTGTTTGCTCTTGCTTGGACACTTGAGAAGAGTGAGGCAAAGAATGTTTCTGCTGAGCTGAATAATCAATATCTGTCTGGGATCTGAGCCAACAGTTCTGATGATGCCTTTGATATGTAATTTGATGCTCGTCTGTTACGGGTCAGCACCTCTCCCTTGCTTCCGGAAGACAGGACATACATTTGTGACTCTGCAGTTGGTTGGGCCGCACTCTGTTGTATGCGTTCCTGTGTCCTTTTGCTCCCATCGATGTGGCTTTCTGGTATCACCATTAGGGCTGAGTGCAGAGTGGCCATTGAGCAGCTGCCACTCCATGACGGGGGGGGTGCAGGTATGCCTGGTTGCCGCATACCCAGTACGTGTCCATCAAGGCCGCTGTCCCTTTTCTTAGATCTGGGATGGTGAGGGTCTTGTTACAGTTCTTGTTTGTTCCCATGGAGGTCTTCCCCTCTCCTTTAAAACATAGTTCATAGTCTATTTCGTTCTGTAGTTTGAAGGGTTTTTCAATGGCGGTTACCCAAGTTAGTTTAGAAATATGTTCCTTCCACACTGGTGTGCATGTTTCTTCTATCCACTGCAATTTCTCTGGTGCCACACCTCTCAGTGCTTCAGCTTTACACATTACTTCTTCATCCTTCCACTTGTTGTCCGAAAAAAGTGTCCCTTGTATTACAAAAAATGGTTCTTCCAGACATACCACCCCTGCCGTTTTTGGGTAGCAAGTTTTCTCGTTCTGCAGCATTTGAAAAGTAACTTCATGTGCCTGGAAGGTGTTCTTAATCCTGCATAACGTGAGATGAAGGAGACATTGGGCATCTATGATTGGCAACTCTTTGGGTAGCAATACTTTGGGTGTACCTGAAGCGTGAGGAATGAGGGAGCAGACATAACAGCTCTCGTTTGTTGTTTGTTTAGCTGTGGCACTCATATCCGCATACCATTTATTTGTCTGGTGGGGGTGTCGTAGGTCTTCCATTTTATCTAGTCCTAACCCATAGTACTCATCATACTACCTCCTCCCTGCTTCCCTCTTTCGTCTGTTATTCTTGTTCCTCATGTACTTCCCAGCCTCCTGGGCAAGGGACAAAATAGACCCCCCTTTCTCATTCCCGCCCCCCTTGGCCCATGCATCATATAATATTTCGTGTATTGCTAGCAGCTTTTCCTTTTCGTCCCTGACGTTATCTTGCAGGTTGTTTTTTAGTATGGGGGCAGGCTGGCTGGTGGGGGTGTTATACAACCATGATATGGCAGACGGGTTTCGGTCATTTAAACTGCGGGCATTGTAATTAGATATCCCTGGTGGAGACACTGTGTTGTTTTGCATTCCACCCTGTGGCTCTTTCTTTTGTAAGATGACAGCACTGGATGGTGTGGTATGATAACCCCATACAGGTTTAGTTCCGTCCCATACCAAAAAATCACCTTCCCTAGTATTGACACTTGCAGTTGTATTGGTCCCAGTAGTGCTGTTACTCCCAGTGCTGTTAATCCCTCCCCCCTCGTTCATCTCGATAGAGATGAACGCTACAAACAAATATGTGACCAGGCCAAACATTAGTATAAAAAACAACGTAATGCATACAGATAATCCACACTCATACGAATATCTACATCTCTCATGTAATAATTCTCTCATTCTACTAATTCTATCCGTTGAAGGCTGCCCGTTAGATGCCATGGTAGCTCCTGTTTGAGATATAAAAGTGCATTAAGTGCATGTATGTAAACATTTTGTTGGCACTATTAGTGCCAATATATATATATAGACAGGGTCCGGAAGCGGGTAGGGTTTGTAGGGACGGGGATGCACAGACAAGGGTGTAAACACTTCATAATTTGATCACTTCATTAATTACATATAAGTCCATAAGATAAAAAGAAAAAACGTTTTTTTTTTTTTATAACATCTTAAAAAAAAAGGAATGCAAGTATACTTATCAACCATATTCCCATTCAGGTCCATTACTGTCACACATACACAAGTTCATATTCAGACATCCTGTTCAGTTGCATTGTTTGCTGTTGTCTGTGCCTCCTCATCCACCTCCTCCTGCACGTTACTATATGCTTTTCGTACATCTGTCAAGTGCACCCAGTACCTCAAGCCCTTTACTTTCACTGCCGTGGGCGTGCAGAACACTACCTCGTATGGGCCATGGAACCGTGGTGCATTCCATCGACGCACAAAACTTCTGAGTCGCCCGGCATCAGCTGTAGCTGTTGTTCAGGCTCAGTGACAGACCCTGTTATGTTTCCCTCCTCTCTAGTGAAGGGTGGAGAGAGCTGCTTTGATATCGCGCACGCTGCCCTTGTCAATTTCTTCAAATAGTCTGTGAACTCATCTCCCAATATCGCAGCGCTTCTGTGTGCATCCGAGTGTTCGCGCAGTGGAGAGTGTGCTGTGTACATTCGTCTCCCAGTCACGATCTCGTGCGGGGACAAATGGTGGTCTTTGCTTGGCTGATTTCTCAGCTCGAATAGCGCAAGGGGCAGACAGTAAATCCAATTCTTTTTCAATGAAAAGCATAGTTTTGATAACCTGCCTTTTAACAGTCCGTTCATCTTTTCCACTACGCCATTACTTTGAGGATGATAAATCGAACACAATTTATGTTTTATTCCCAATAATGTAGTAACTTCCTTGAAAAGCTCATTTACAAAGTGAGTGCCATTGTCTGAGCGAATAATCATGTCACAAATTCCCCAGCGTGGAAACACTTCCCTAACTAGGAACTTTGCAGCGCTTTTGGCATCAGGTCGTGCACATGGGCCTGCTTCTACCCACCTTGAGAATGGGCATACAACCACGATCATGTAACGTGCTCCATTACACCTTTCCCCCATGTCCGCGTAATCAATATGTAGCTCTCTGAATGGGCCAATGGGTTTTGGAATTGTTCCCCGGAGCGTGCGTAATGTCATTCCTGAATTGTATATCTGACATGTTGTGCATTCCATCGCTAATCGAGATACGTGCTCCTGGAGACAGGGCACGAACCATTCTTCCTGTATTTCTGCTGCGATGTGCTGTCTGGTATTGTGTGCAGGGAAGTGTAGTTGTTGAAACGCAATTTCTAATAACTTGATTGGCATTACCACTTTCCCTGAGTTGTTTTGTCGCCACAGTAAGTCTGTTGCCGACCTGCTGCACCCTCGTTTTGTCCACATCAATTTTTCGTCTGCACTAGCTCCTTCCTGCAATTCTAGTATTTGTGATATAGGCATCATACTGTAGCCTTCTGGGAGCTCTTCGTTTGTCTTGTGCTGCAACATGTACTCACCTGCTTCATATTTCTGAAAATAGGAAGCTTCCTTGGCGGCAGCCTCCGCTGCCGCGTTTCCCAAAGACACAACGTCTGTGTTGGATGTATGTGCTTGGCACTTCACTATTGCTACCGCAGTAGGGTTTTGTAGGGCCTCAATTAACTCTTTCAACAATTCTGCATGCTGTACTGGTGTTCCGTCTGCCTGTCGGAATCCCCTCCGCCCCCATCTTGCTAGACCTCCATGTACTGTCGTCGTCATGTAAGCTGAGTCTGTATATATTGTCACTGCGCAACCCTTTGCTGCATGTAGTGCTTCTATGAGAGCAATCAGTTCTGCTGCTTGTGCGGAGTAATGTGATGGGAGGCGGTACTGTACTAGTGTTTCATACTCACCGTCTTCTAACCTCACTACTGCCATACCAACATGTTTTTCTCCCGTGTCCACGTCAATCGATGCAGACCCATCCACAAAGTATACTTCCCCCTCGCTCAGAGTGTTCTCACACACCACTGTGTCCTCCCCTCTTTCTCCTGTGTAAGTAGCACAATTGTGGTCCTGCATGTCCTCTAGTGTGCACACTTCTGTAATGAATGTGGCGGGGTTCACTGTCTTGCATCTCACCACATGGATATTGGCGCTCGACAATATGATCTCATAGGCTGTTGCCCGCTGTGTTGTCAGTGTGCTTTTTGACCTCTCAAGTATTGCAAATAGTGAATGTTCCACAAACAATGTCACAGGGCAACCCATTACTATTGTGGCACTTTTCTCAATCGCGAACGCGGCTGCAGCGAGTGATTGCTTGCACGCGAAATGGCCTTGCATCACGGCATCTAAAGTACCACTATAGTAAGCTAAAGGCTTGTGTCCTAAGGACGTCTTTTGTGTCAGAACAGCTGTCATGAGTGTTCCCTTGCAGTGTGAGAATAGGTAAAATTTGCGTCCATAATCAGGATTCGCTAGCACTGGAGCGCTTGAAATTAACTCTTTTAATGATTGGAATGATGCGCTCATCTCTTCTGACCATTCGATTTTTTTATTTTCCTGTTGTGCTTCTTTGCGTGCTTGTAGTAGGGGCCTCGTGTATGCTGCATAGTCTAGTATCCATGCTCGGCAATAGTTGCACATTCCCAAGAATTTCTGCATATCTTTCACTGTTGTGGGTTCTCCTACTGATTTTATAGCTTCTACCCTATCAGGTATGATTCTCTTTCCATCTTTTGATATCAGCTGTCCCAAGTATAAGACCTCTGTCATGCAGTACTGTAGCTTTCCCTTGTCTACCTTGTACCCCTTGTTGGCCAATAGTGTTAGGAGTGTTGTTGAATCTTTTCTGCCTGTTTCCTTGTCTTGTGCACACACTAGTAAATCATCTACGTACTGAATGATTGTACTCTCAACTGATAGGTTTCCCAAGTCTTCATGCAATATGCGGTTGAATATGCTTGGGCTCTCACAGTTTCCCTGCGGTAATCTGCAGTGTTCATATCTCTTTCCCCCCAATGTAAATGCTGTCAGGTATCTGCTCTCTTCAGCCAGAGGGATTGAGAAAAATGCGTTTTTCAAGTCTACCACTGTGAAGTGTGATGCCGCTTTTGGGATGCTGCATAATATTGATGCAGGATTCGGGACCAAAGGGAACTCTTTCTGAATTATATCATTTAGGGGGCGTAAATCCTGTATCATCCTCCAAGACCCTCCCTTTGCTTTTTTGATTGGATAAATACATGTGTTGCATGGGGAGTTTGAAGGCACTATTATCCCTTGTGCTAGTAGTGCATTTATTGTCTCTTTTATCCCTTCTTCAGCTTCACGGGACAATGGATACTGTTTCACTCGTGGTAAGATTGCTCCTTGCTTTAGTTTTATTATCACAGGTTGTACTCCATGCAACAGCCCTACATCATGGGGGCCTGTTGTCCACAAATTATTTGGTACGAGTCTCATGTCATCATCAAAAAATGACAGCGGTGCTCCTACCACTGCCATCAGTTGAGCGGGGATTTCCCTAGCTTGAATCAAAATGTCACAGGGCATCGCTATTTCCATTACAATTTCACCATCCCCCTCTGCATCTGAAAAGAGATCCTCGTCTGTTAAGTCTCTTAGGGCGATGTTGGCATTCGTGCACAGTACTGTACGCCACTCACATCCTTCCATATCTAATCCAATCACAGCAATCCTTTTCGCTGATACCTGTACAGCGTGCAAGTCTAATGATACCACTGACCCTGGTGCTGTGTCGGGGCACACTATGGGGCGGAAGAGGAACTCTGCTGGAATCCTCCAGTCCATCTTTCTCAGCTCTGGAATTATGAGAGCCAATGTCTTTAGCCCTTCGATGAACATTTCCTCATTTTCCGGCAACCCCCGTACTTCTTGTGTGGTTGTGTGGGCCTGTACTACCAACATTGTACGCAATGGGCATATTCCGGGTGTTGAACACACTATACCTCTCTCAGTGAATGATATGGTCATGTTGAGTTTACTCAGGAGATCCCTCCCTAATAAATTTATTGGTGAGTGTTCATAATACAGCAAAGGTGTTTTTACAGTCTTACCCCCTACTGCTACATCCAATGCTTCTGTGTAAGGAACTTCAATTACAGCCCCAGAGAACCCCTGCGTCTCTAACTTCCGATTAGATAACGGGAACCGGCCCTCTCTAATGCATGATTTCTCCGCTCCCAAATCAACCATGAATATGAATTGCTTGTCTCCTATCTGCGCCCCTACCAATGGTTCCTCTGCTGCATTGTAGGTGGTAGATAGAACTGGACACGCAAGTGTTCTCTGTGGGCTGTCCTATGCGGGGTGTCTCATCGCCCCCCCTTGATTAAAGACACTTCCTGAGACTACTGACACGCCGTTGTAGGGTGCTGGTGCGGGGGCCCCATTTGCTGTTGTCGCGAAAGGGTTGCCTGGCGTGTACTGCATGTGGTCATTGTTTTGTGGGTGGTTCTGTGTTCTATACTGGTGCCCCTGTTGCTGCTCATTATTACCTTGGCCTGGGTTTCTCGGTTGTTGTTGTCCCATTGGAAGACCATATGGGCTCCCCGGGTGGGGATGGCCATACTGTTCTACCTCTTGGAACCCGTTGTTGGGTCTGGCTCTGCACTCCCTAGAGTAATGCCCCCATCTTCCACAGTTCCAGCAACTCCCTTGGGCACCTCTAGGGCCCTGCCATCCATTTCCTCCCATTCCCCCGTACCCCAGTCCACCTCCTCTTCGGCCCCTGTACCCACCTCGTCCCCCTCGAGGGGTCCACTCTTGCCACTGCTGACCTCCACCTTGTTCCTGCTCGTTCCACTGCCGCTGTCCTGCTCCAACCCAATTAGTTGCCACCCTTCCTTGTATTGCTATCAGCCCCTCCTCCTCTTCATCTCCCTCCCTGCTGTGTGGGAGCGCGGCTACTGCTGCTGCGACCTTCACCAACTTTGTCTGCACTAATTTCGCTTCGTCTGCCAATCTCTTCTGCGCCACCTCCTTCTCCCTTTCCTTTATTCTCTTACAATGGTGCACTATTATGCTCTGAATCTCAGGCCATCCCTTCGCTTCAATACCTGCTATCTTGTCGAGCGCCTTTTGCACTTCCTTTGGGAGCCCTCTTTTTATAATGAAGTAAAATAAAGATGTCGATTGATACCAGGGTGTGCCCGTTTCTGCTCTCCACATCTCTTGGACCCGAAAAATGTAATCCATAGCCTCCTCCCCATCATTCATTGTACACTGCATTACTGACTGTAAGTCTGGTGTGTCTGGGAACGTTTCTCGCAAGGCATCCCACACCCTGGCACGCACTGTGTTAAAGGAAGCTCCGTCATGGCGGTCGCAGTCTAATGTTACTCCCGGGAAACCAGCCTTAACCCATACTCTCTCAGCCTGATCCCCCACTGCTGATACGAGCAAGCTCTTCACATCTCCTATTGCTAGGGGTACCCCGGCAGTGTGTTTCTCAAAGGCGTATATCCACTTACTTGCCCCTCCCGATAACGGGGGCAATAACTTTAATAAATTGGCTTTGTCCATCTGAGCCCATGGGATATAATTCGGCCTCCCACCTCCACTATGTATCAACGGGAGCTGTAGCTTTCCTTTTGTCGTTGCATCTGCACCCGTTTTGGCTGCTGATGTTCCCAGTGATGCCATTTTCCCCACCCTGTTCCTTAATCTTCCTGTCCACTCATCATCCAGTGTTCTCATCGAACATGTACCATCCACCCCTTCACTTCCCCCTCCCATTGCCAGGCTCAACCTGTCGCTTTCCTCCAAATCGTCCCTTATATCACATAGTAGTTCCTCTCTGTCCCCTATAGGCCTATCTTCATTATCAATACCTCCCTCTCGTGTCCCTACTTCAATTATTCGTGTCGGTTCTTCCTCAATTCTGAACAGGATCTCACCTTTTTTCCACCCGTCTTCGAGTGTTCTATTCTCACTCGGCGCTCTAGACGTGCGCCCTGATCGTACTGCATCAAGTGCTGTTTGTTCACATATGTCTTTTATCCTTGAGAGCTCATCTTTCGCTATTGAGAGCCGTGATTGTAAATTATCTGTTAGCTTTTCTATGTCCACCCTTTGTGTACTTGCCTGGGCTCGCTCCCTTGTACTTTCATATGGTGGGGGTGCCGTTGGTCGGTGAGGGGTAGTAGTTGTCGGGGGAGGCACATAAGTGGGGTCACTGTACCCCTCTGCGGGCACAGGCTTGTTTAATATCGGGTACAAGCTTATTACCTCTATTGGTGGTTCCACATTTGACAATTCTTTAGCATCTTTCTGTATCATCAGTGGATTGTCTGTAGTGGATGGTAGGTCAGGATTTATTGCTGGTGCTTTAGGCGGTGGTATCTCTTCAAATAACCTCCAGAGATCCAATATTTCCCTCCTATTGTGCAACTGCTTTCCCTTGTATTTCAAACAAATGCATGTGGCCACCATATCCAGAATGCTTTTATCAAATGACCCTCCCTCGGGCCATATCTGGGGTAACCCCTCTCCCTTCAGCTCTGTTATCCATTGGTCATGATATTTCTTAATCCGCTCCGCGTACCCTGGTAGGTTCTTACAAATATGTGATAAGGGTGTTTCGACCCCCATCTTTGTGCCCTCCTAGTACTTGTGTGTCTCTGTGTGTCCGCAACTATAATGTAGATGTATTACCAATATTATTTTTCATTTTCTACTTCACATTCAATAATGGGCTCCTTTGTGCTCTTCCCCCTGCCTGCACAATACAAAACTGGCTGTACACTGTTTCTATTCTGTCCTCTTTTGGGGGGGGGGGCACGTACAAGAGCAAACCATCAGTGATTTTGACAATATCAACCCAGAAATCAAAAAGGTACACACTCACTTCACCTTGTCATTTTTGTCTTCAATGAGCTTTATCCGGCCACACTTACCAAGACCATTCAATTACTATGCATTTATAGCCATTTTACACACTCGCAGTACCAAATTGTCTTCTGACGCATACAAGGTGCACACACCTCTCCCTAACACTCTATTCACAATTTAGGCTGCCCTCCCTTTCCTCCCTAGCCGGCTGTCCCTGTCGGTCTTATTCAGATATATTGATGCGCATATATATATTTTAATCAACTCTCACCTCTTCTAGTAGAACTCTCTGTCTCTTACTTTCTCCCTAACGTTTTGTACTGATCTCACCTTTATTTTCCCCCCAACCTTAAAGAAAAGAATAGAAAAAAGAAATAGCAGTCACTAATATATTCTCCGTGTCCCCCTTTGCCAGACACTTTTAACTTATTATCCACTTCTTCATATATTCCCAGTACTAGTCAAGATAGCACTATGCGGCGCCGCCTTCCACCCCCTTTCGGAGCTAGGTTCCCGTCACTTTTATCTCTTATTCACCTCTTAATCCTAATGGCCATATGCAAAGAAAAAGCAAAGAAAGTTTAGGATGATCCTTAGTAGATCTTCGTACCCCCTTTTCTACCCCTCTTCGTTCTCTGTCCTAGATTACTTCCTCCACTCTCTTTATGATCGCTCGCACTCAATACTCACGTGCCCGTCTTGAACCGATAGTCTCCGAAACTGGGTCCGTCCAGGCAGTGTTGCCGTCCGCTCAACAGTCAGCCCCGGCTCCGGCGAGCGGTACTCAAAGGGGATTTTTCAACTGGGATCCCGTACCCTCTCTCTTTTGAGTGCGCACTTCTTAGTGTACCGGTCGCCGTTGGCGGGCAGCTTCCCGGAACCGGCTCACCGTGCATATCCCTTTTCGACCGGAGATTCTCGTGCCAAAAGGGGACGGTAATGTTAAGTCGGGAAAAAATAATAATAGTAATAATCACGCTTTCGGGGTCACCACTGAAGGCAAACGTCCCCAACCAGCACGATCCTCCCCGCAATGAGAGACAATGAAGGACTCTCCCAAGTCGGGAATAAAGCCAAGACAGAGTGCGGGTGAGCTGAAATGGGAGTTTATCAATCAGAATAGGGCATGCAAAGAACTCTGCAAACTCCGAGAGCGCTCTGTCTGACAATAGCAAAGACAGGCGTATATATTTACAAAAAACGTCATAAGAACCTACATACTATAGGGGGCACAAGTTCAATGGGATTGGGTGGTGATGACTAGCTATAGGTGCTGCTGCAACGTGGTTGGCCTTGGCTGGAGGACATCACTGGTCAGCCTCGTGGGTTGGGCTGGGCCTGGCAGGTTGGCTGAGTTCATCCGGGCGGTGTTGTTGTGCCATCGCGGCCAGTGTCAGAGATGAATGTCTTTTCCTGACTTATTTGCCCTAGGCCATGCACACCGCAGTCATTCAGTCATTGCAATATTATCTTCTTTAGTAAATCTTCCAATAGGTTATTCTACAGGTTAAAGCAACACAGGAGGAATGCACCTTGTGAGGGGTGTGATGGAAATACGTCAGGACATGGTTACCAGTGTCCTGTTGACCGGGGCCATAGGTCGAGGTGCTAAGCTTCAGGGCCTGGGACGGGCGGTACAGGTCTTTCTGTCTTGTTAGAAGTTGTTATGGATGTGCCGCTGTGTGTTGTCAAAGTATTGGGTGTCCTGATTGCACAGGGCCATAAGTCTAAAATGATCCGGTGGGTTGTGGGGTTTACGAGGGGGCGCCTTTGGAAGTGTGTGTTCAGGCAGAGGTTTACTGCTGTGCTGTAAATAATGCAGGTGGCGGGCCGTGGCCTTGGGTGCTGCAGAGGGAGCTACAAATCTTTGAAGCGGCTCCAGTCTGGTTGGGGGAGGTAGAGCAGCGCGGCGCGGGCCTCTGCTCTCATGTTTGGCAGTCTTCGCAGGGTGGGAGGGGAAATGGCCTTGCACATATTCACAAAAGATATCTTCCTCGTATGTTGCCGACTTTAGGTAAAAACATCACAAACATTTGAACACTCTGTAATACTTATTCAAATCACTTTAAAACATGCATTTTAACTTTGCTGGATGTGTCTCGATTATATCCAGCCTGAGCACCTTATTCGTACACTATGTTTTAACAATTACAGTATTTAGTTATATGCATATACATTTGCAGTAAGTGAGGTAGTATTGAGGATGGTGGAGTACATAGAAAATGACCCGCTACCGTATGTGACGGTGGTGGCATATAAGGGGCTTAGACATACACACATGACAAGTGCATTCTCGCGCATCCTTCACATGAGCCCTCTGTATGGTTACATTCGTCTTCTCGTGTACTCTAGCAGCATTAGTTCGGTTATGGCGCAAAACCATGGAGTGTAAGTTTCCCAGTGATACACGTAACAAATAGATCCCTGGAACGCTCCTTCATTATTAGTACCCAACTGCAGTGGTGTGGGCTCGCCATTGCTTATATCATGGAAGCATGCTTTCTATGTTTATACATTTTACAGGTTTTTGTAATATAAGAGATTTTGTGGAGAAAAGCATACTTTGCAAGTGGTCTTGGCATTAATATGTAGAGACTTTCTGCCATCTGATGACCATTTTACCGTTCTTTTCATCACCCAGGCCTGCTGGCCGGGTCATGTTGGGAGCGATGATACACTGCGGAAGGTGAACTGTTACAATGTTAGTATCTTATGCTAGCTCATGTCCGTCTTGTTCGTGGGAACGGACTCACAGCGGATCTGCCAGGGTGCTGCGGCGACAGGGATAACTGAAACTCTCCGAGGGTGGGGGCCGCGCTACAGTGCGCTGAGCTCACACCATCTTTAGTAGACAAAATGGTTTCTGAGGCCTAGCTGAATTCAATATGTGCGGGCAATGTCTTCAGCAGGTGAGCCATCCACCACCTGGGCCCTGGTGGTAGGAGGGGACGCCCGATGAGCCATGGCCCTCACCTGGGGTGGAGATGTAGGCAAGGGGGGGGGCTTTTGGACCACTCCTCCCCTACACATCCCTTAGGCCCAGCTCCCCAAACCTTTCCTTCAGCCCCGCCGACATTACCGCCCCCCCCCCCTCCTCCTATGCAGTTACCGTTCCTATCCCTCCCCCTGTCGATCAAAAAATGTTCCTGGCCGGAATTAGGGGCGTACACCACCGCAATTGAATAGGGAGCCTCCCGATACCTCCCCCCGACCACGATGAATCTCCCCTCCTTGACTCTATCGCTTCTACTCTAAATTCTACAGTATTCCTAAAGGCCAGCGCTACCCCACGTGCTTTACTGGGCCCAGAAGCATGAAGAATCTGCTCGAACCCCCTCAACTTCAGCCGTCCTTGAGTAGAAGATGAGTTTCTTGCAGCCCCATAATATCAGGTCTTTCCTTTCTCGTAAATAGCTCCAGCTTTTTCCTCTTCAGGGGGGGGGGGGGAAGAGTTCAGCCCCCTCACATTATGTGTTAGCCACCTAAGAGGTCAGAGTTAATTCTTGGTGCAAACCTTGAACTCCCGTCCATCTAGCTCTCCCCTCGTTGAATGACTTGTTCCCCCTTTCCCCTTGTCCCGTCCCCCCTCTGCTCCCCCCCCCCGCAAAGCTAACCCCAACAAGCTTGCTCCCCACTCCCACCTCAGGCATAATCACCCTTTCCGTTTCCAAAATGGTTTCTCCTCCGACCACCCAACTTTCTGATTCACCTTTTGGTGGCCCACTGCCCCCTTACTGTGAACCAGGGTCATGAGGTAGTTGGGGACCCGCTCCTCCCCCCACTTGAATGACTCTTCCGCTGCTTCTTGCCTTCGCCGCCCCCTTTTCTCCTTTTCTCACCTACCGTTGTCCATTCCCAAGGCCTCGACCCAGGACGGGCCGTTGCTCCCTTCGCCCCTGATCTCAGGGCGGGGGTCTCCTCTAGATCTAGATGAAGAAGATCAGCCCCCTCCTGGAGCGACGTGATACGTTTCTGGGCTCCTTCCCATTCAAACAGTAGGTCAAACGGGAATGTCCATTTGTATCCGACATCCTTCTCGTTTAATACTTTTAGAAGAGGGCCCATTTGTCTCCTTTTCATGAGCGTGCTGCTTGCCAGATCCTGGAATAATGCGATTTGTTGCCCGTTGAACTTAATGGGCTCTCGCTGCCGGGCCGCGTGCAGTACTGTCTCCTTTTCAGCATATCTAGTAAAAGTGGCCAGAACGTCCCTGGGCCTCGCCATTTGTCCTTTAAACACCTGTCCGGTTCTATGCACCCGGTCTAGCTCAATCTTCTCCGGGTGCTCTTCAGACAGGATGTCTGCAAAAATGCCTGGAACCACCGCCTTCAGATCTTTGTCCAGGACCGACTCAGGCAGCAACTTCACCCTAATATTAATCCTTCGGGATCGATTCTCCAAATCTTCTATCTGGATTTCCAAAATCCACGTTGTGACATCCAGTCTCTCAATAGCCACACTGTTGGACGTGGTTTCTTCCTCAACCTCCTGGAGACCTTTCTCCAAGATATCTGCTCTCTCACCCAGTTGTCGCATGTCCTGCTTAATCTCCCCTAAGGCTCTGTTCAGGTCAGCCCTCATCAGTTGAAACTGGTCCTGGAAGGTTTTTGCCAAATTCGATTGCAAGGTGTGTAGTTCCCCCAGGAATTCCTGTCTAGACACTCCAGGTTGTTCCTCCGTCACCTCCTTGTCACCGGTCCCCCCTGCGGACTCCCGTGAGGCTCCCGGGCCTTCCCTCGGGGCGTGCGGTGGCCATATGGCAGGGAGCGTGTCCACCATGTCACCGGCAGACTGAGCCACTCTTCCCCCTCTCCCTTTAGGTTTCGTAGCCATGTCGCACTCACCCCACCTCTATTGTTCCCTTGCAGAGCACCCGCTATCACCAAAGACCACTCCAGACCCCCTCTATACCTGCCAGATCGAGGAGTACCGGCCACAGTCAAGCCGGTGCCCCGCTCTCAAAAGCAGTTGCAGGTGATTAGATCCCTGCGCCCCTCCGTGAAGTGGGGGAACGGCGGCGTGCTCAATTTAGGGCCTTGTAATCCCAGCGTCGGATTTCCTGCCTTGCGCGATATCAGGGCTCCCCACTGGTGTGCTCCCCGCCATCACCACGCTAACTCGCTAACTCGCTAACTTCACCTCCTGCAGCCTGGGGTAGAGCCAAGTCCACGGCGCCCTCTTGTTCCGCCCTGCGTCTCTCCCAAGAGGGTTTTCCACAGTCCTGTCCAGGCCTTGAAAGGTCTCTTACTCGCCACTGCCACGAACCAGGACTGCGATCCCTCTCGCACCTCAGGCTGTTATCTAGCCCTGAGTTCTGCTGCTCGGGCTCTCTTCCTTCAAGCCGCTACCTGCAGCCGTTCAGCAGACCCGCCCGCCGCCCTGCTGGAAGTCCTCCTTCCCCGGCCTCCCCGCAGCTCAGCTCCTGTCCGCCGGCACTCTCCGAGGGTTCCTTCCCTTCCCGCTGCGCCAGGATGGAGGGGAGCCGAGCCACCAAACACCACTGCCGCGGGCTCGCTCCCCACTCGACCAGCCTTCAGATCCCCTGGCACCGCCCGCTCATCACTGCGCTGCTTCAAAGGTAGGCGTCCCGGGTCCTCTCAATCCGACCCCGGGGTCAGCAGCTCCTCACTTGCCGCGCCGTAGGGGGAGGGGCAGCCGGAAATCCAACACCAGCGCCGCGGGCACATCAACCCACACACCCGGTTCACAATGTCTCGCTAGCACCAGCTCTTCTTGATGCCCCTCTACTCCTCGGAACCCCCCAGGCCTCGGCGTGCGGTACGGGCTCAATCGCCTCCGCCGTGCCCTCCACTGCTGCGCAAATCCCGGCATCCGCCGTGCGCCGCTCGATTGCGTTCTGCCTTCACACTCCTCAAAGCAGCCCTCCGGGGTTCTGAAGTGGGCTCGTAATGGGCGGTGGGCAGCCCAAGTCACCAGGGTCGGGAGAGCGCCGTCGGCACGTCTACTCCGTGCCGGCGGCCATCTTGGAATCTTGACAAGGGGCCTTTGATGCATCAAAGGGGGCTACCTTGCCCTCAGGCCAGTTTTGGCCTATAACTCATGCAGGCAGGGTAGCCCCCAGTCATCTGTTCCCCTTGTCCTGGCAGCGAATGGAGCTGCAGGACAACAATTAAAAAACCCACCCTCCCTCCCTCCCTCCCTCCCTCCCTCCCGCTAAATAGTGGTAATATTGACGTATAATCAGGGGATCAAATAGGACAGGAACTAATGGTAAAATAGAAAAACCCTCAAGATAGAACAGGCACCAAATTAAAAGACATAAGGTCACAGGAACAGGCAAACTAAAGAAGTTATCATAGAACTCAATAAATCTAAATAAGTATCTAAATCAGATAACCTAAAAGGCAAACGCCTCATAAAACAAATCAAGTAAATAACCAAAAAAACAAAAGGACAGGCTGCCAAACTTGAAGTAAGTTGATGAAAGGCGGAGCTCAAAAATCCACCACTGAGGATAAGAACCAAAAATGCCTAACATGGGGCCAAATCCCAAGTGGATCATGGAGCACAAAGAATGCCGACACATGCTTCAGAACAAGGAACAAAGGCGCACCGCAGGGGAGAAAGGCACAAATGCCTCTCCAGGGCGCATGGGAAGGGCAATCCCCAAAAAAAAAACCTTCAAGCTAATTTTGACGCAAACCAAAGCTCGAGAACCCACATACAAGGATAAAAGAACCAATAACGCCTCACAAGGGGCCATATCCCAATTGGATCAGAGAGCAAAAGAAACACTTACATACAGTGGGGAAAGGCAAAACGCCTACAACAAGGGGTACAAGGAAAGGACTATCCCCAAAATTGAAAGCCTGTGGAAGGCTAGCCAAAGCTCCAGAACCCACCTCGGAGGATAAAAGAATTAATAGTGCCTCTCAAGGGGCCATATCACAAGCAGGTCAGAGGAGGTATAGGAAAGTCTACATATGCCTCAAAATACGCCAGAACAGAATGCCAGATGGAGGCAAGCCACAACACCAGAACCCACCTCTGAGGATAAATACCAATAGCGCCTCTCAAGGAGCCATATCACAAGTGGGTCACAAGAGCTAAAGGAATGCCGACATATGCCTCAAAGCAAGGAAAAATGACCACAACACTGGGGAAGGACAAAAGCCTCCCCGAAGGACATGGCAAGGGCAACGCCCAAAACCAGATTATGTTGAATGCAGTGGAAGCTCAAGAATCCACCTCTGAGGATGAAAAGTAATAGCGCCTCACCAGGGGCCATATCACAAGTGGATCAGAGTGAGATAAAAGGATGCCTAAACACAGTGGAACAGGCTCACATGCCGCACCACAAAGAGTTCAAGGGAAGGAAAATGCCCCCAAACTGAAAACAAGTAAAGGCAAGCCAATGCTCCAGAATCCACCTCGGAGGATAAAATATTACTAATGCCCCTCAGGGGGTCACATCACAAGTGGGCCACCAGAGCGATAAGAAGGTATGCACATGCCTCAAAGTGGGGAAATGCGCACAACAGTGGATGAAAGGCCTCTCCACTTTGCATGGGAAAAAAAACAAGAAGAATACAAGTGGAAACTCAAGAACCCACCTCCGAGGATGAAAAGTAATAGCGCCTCACAAGGGGCCATATCACAAGTGGATCAGTGAGCAAAAATGATGCCTAGACACAGTGGAACAGGCTCACACGCCTCACCACTAATGGTACACGGGAGGGGCAATCCCCCAAAATCCGAAAATAAGTGGAAGGCAAGCCAAGCTCCAGAAATCCACCTCCTAGGATAAACAATAAATAACGCTCTTCAGGGGGCAACATCACAAGTGGGTCGGGTCACCAGAGCGATAAGAGGTATGCAAATGCCGCAAAGTGTGATAATGTGCACAACAATGGATGAAAGGAATATACCTCTCCAACCTTGCAGGAAGGACACAGTATGGAAGTAAAGTATAAAGTATCTGAAGAAAAATCCGGACAAGGCTCACATGCCGAGTCCACCCAACGTCACAAACTTTTTTACTTGAAAGGCAGCAGGGATCAGCCTCGAGTTGGCCCAACGTGGCTGTAGGGTCCCCGCTCACCTGATCACCGGTTCCCCAAAATATTTGTGTTATGTTTTCTCATTATGTTTTATTATGGTTGGTTTTCTTTCGTACCATAGCTTATGTACAATAAAGCTTGTGGCCAAAGTTTTTCCACCTTAAGTTTTGTTTGGCCTCTTCTTATGACACTGTCATTACTGTCACCTGTCATACCCTGCATGGCTCCTCCCCCACACTAAAACACTTCCAGGCTTATGGGAAAGCAGAGCAAGTTGAGCTGTGTGGGGCAGGTGTTTTTCTTCCCTTGCTCAGGGTTTACAGTGGATGGGTCCTGGTGGGCAACAGAAGGTGTCTGGGTGATTGTGGAGGACGGTGGGCGGTGTGTGGGTGAAAATTGAGTTGTTTTTTAAAAAAAAAAAGTTGTTTTCTAAAAGTGGGGAGGCATCGCGACAGGAGCGTTGGGGCCACATTAAAAGGGGGAACTGTAGTAAACAAGGTGGCTGTGCGCTCCGAGTTGAGGGATAGGAGAGAAACTTTCCGGCAATCAGGGAAGGGCAAAATTGGAGCGGGCCACTGCAGTTACAAATCGTGGTTGCAAATGGCTAGTCGCGCAATTAGAATAGAAGTAGCTTCCCGAAGATAGGCATTAGTTAACTAAATGGAGTAAATGTCAAATGCAAACAAAAAGCACGTATAAAGCAAGTAACAAAGATAATTGCAAAGTTGGGCATTGTGAAGTGCGTAGGCAACAGGAGATATCAGGTCTCAAAGCCCTCGAGCTAGTCCTAGCCGTTAATAAGAAACGCAGGTCCAGGTCACAAGATGACAAAAGGACAGTGCTTGGGATGAGAACGAGCAGATCTGAGGAAAAAGGGCAGAATGGATCCATCAAAAGTTGCTGCACCGTTTGCCCCATTACAAGATAAAAGGAATGGATATACTGATGGCACAACTAACAGAGGGGGCAGGGGGAGGGGAGACAGGGCTGGGCACCAGCAGGAGGAGGAAGTAGGAGGGGCTGGGATCGCAAGCAGACCCAGAAGGAAGAATGTAGCCCCAAGGGCCGCATTCCCAATGGCTAAGAAAAGGAAATTAAGTGTGCGACCAGGGAAGAAAACGTGATGCCCGAGGTAGCCCAGGTGCCAACAGGGGCTTCCACAGTACAAAAGACGCCAAGCACAGTGAAATATGGGCAGGTATGGAGAATACAATAGTGGAACAAATGGGGCAGGGCACATGGCTGGGTGAGGACAGGGGGCTGCAGAGAAGGACAGGAGAGGGCCTAAGGGAAGGGGGGCAATGGGCCCCAACTCACCAGGGCTGCTGGAGATATCACAGCCAGCAACAGGGGTGGGCTACATCAGTAATGTGGGGACAGGGCAAATAGGTGACCATGGGCATGGAAGGGTGAGCCTGGACCCATGGGGCAAAGTGCAGGTCCCAGGGCAAGCAGTGGGACAAGGTCAAACAGGAGCTAGCGGGCAAATCAACAGGGCAATAGGCATTGGGCCCAAGGAGTGTCAGGCTGGAAAACAGGGCACAGAGCCACGCTGGGAGCGCAAGGCAAGGAATGGCTTCAGGAACACTGAACCCAACAATGGGTAGTGTGGGCAGTCTACCTCAGGGGAGTGGGCAGCCGGGGAGCATGTCAAGACAGGCACTTGGAATGCACCCACAGGCAATGCGATGTGAGGTCACCAGCGGCCCCCATCCATAACCCTTCAGTTATGATAACTTGGCACATACCACTCGAGTTAAAGGAAATAATATGGAAGGAAACGTTTGTGAATGTATTTTCATTGTTGAACTATACGGTGTCTGAGGAGGTGAGGGAAGCGAAAGGGGAGGCTAAAGATAAAAGGGTGCAGGTAGAAAAATCAATTGTAAACTGGACAACAGGATTTGCAATATTCGCGGCAGTGATAGTGGGTGGAGAAATATCCAGAGTTGCACCAAAAATTGTTCTCATACTTGCATCTAATAATGACCATGTATCGCAAATGCACCTTTGGCACTTGGTTAAACTATGATGAAAGATTCAGGGCCTACAAGGCAATTAGCATGCAGCTGGATTGGGGGCAGGGCTATGGATTTATGGGCCAGTTGCACCATGGTTAGACAGCACGGGGCAAGATGACAGGGAGCCTGGTCCCAAAGGGGGGTGGACACCAAAGCAGGGGCAGTCCTTTCGGACCACTCCTTCACAAGGGGGGATAGGAGAGAGAAAAGGGACATGTTGGGTATTCACCTCTAAAGACATGCACAAGGGCAGTGTGCACATTTCAGCACAAATGCTTGTGTTGCAGGCTTCCAGGTCACCCCGAGCAGAGGTGTAATAAAGTGAGGGACAGGGAGTTCAGGAAAAGCGAATGAGACACCTACGAGGGCCCCCATACTCCCCACACCAAACAAGGGACATAAACTCCGGATATGGGTTAACAGCTATCCTAGGAGAGAGGTTGCGGAATTATTGATGAAGGGTTTTACAGAAGGGTTTCACATTCCAGTAAGAGGGTTGGTACCACCGAAAATGCCAAGGAATCAGGCATCTGTAACCAGGAATAACAGTACAAATGGAAATAATTGAGAAGGAAAGAAATTGGGGAGAACCGGGGGTCCTTTTTAGGACCCCCCATTGCCATCATTTATTTGCTCCCCTGTGGGGATTGTACCAAAGAGGAGGGACAGTTCAGGATGATTCACAACTTGTCTTTCCCAAAAGGGGCATCAGTAAATGATGCAATTGATGACGATATATGCTGTGTAAGGTATGCATCATTTGAGGACACCCTACGTCGGCTCACTCAGGGAGCTGGGGGAAGGGAGCTTTACAAGCGAAAGTGGATATTGAGTCAGCATTTCGACTGCTGCCAGTGCACCTGGAACATTACTGGGTTTTCAGGCAGGGGGTGGGCGGTTTATGTCAACAAATGCCTACCAATGGGGTGCTCTATCTCGTGCAGCTAGTTTGGGGCATCAGCTAATTCCTAGAATGTGCCACAAAGAAAGAGCTAAAAAGGTGCTAGAGTAGTGGACAACTTCCTTTTCTTGGGCCCCACTCAGTCAAGTCAGTGCGGCGATGCACGAGAGGCACTTCAAGAGTTAACAAGGGCACATTTTTGGGTATTGAGATTGATCAGCGCACAGCAAGTGCCGCCTCCCCGCTAGGAAGGTGGCAGAATTCCAGGAATCAGTGTACATATGCCGACAGGGTAACGCTGGCGCAACTGAACTTCCCTCTGAGGATTATCCCGACGGGGCTCCCATTTTCACAGGCCATAGCAGCAGCATCTGGCATCACAGATAACATCACTATATCAGGCTTTCTGCGTCAGTTAAGGGGGACCTCGCGGTGGGGGCTGGTTTTCTAGCAGCATTCAATGGGCTACAGGTGTGGTCAAAGAGAGCACAACCCAACCAGGAGATTGGGCTGTATAGGAATGTAGCAGGGAGCCTGGGTTTGGAGGGGCCATCTGGGAAGGTAAGGGGTCGGCAGATGGCCAGAGCAGTGGGACAACTAGGGCCTGTCCAGGAACATAACCTTTTTGGAATTATTCCCCCATCATAGTAGCATTGACGATCTGGGGAGAGGGACTCCGCGGGAAGCACGTGGTGTTCTGATCCAATAGCATGTAATCAACAATCAGAGGGCATCGTGCCCCATGGTCCTTAAATTTCTGTAACGTGTGATGCTGATTTGCTTAAAAGGGGGAGTGCATTTTCAGTCCAAGCATGTTCTGGGAGTGCTCAATAACGCTGCTAATGCATTATCTCGTTTTAAGATGCAGGAGTTCCGTAGATGGTTGCCACAAGCAGAAATGGCGATGACACCCTTCCCAGACAGCATCTAGATTTTTGGTGCCCCGATTTAGCACCCATGATTGGGGGGGGGGGGGCAGCGGGGGAAAAAAATATCACTGGCAAAGTAGACTAAAGCAGCTTATAAGAGAGCATGGCAGGAATATCATAGTTTTTGTTTGGATGAACGATGGGGGGGGGGGGTCCACAGGGATTCATGGATACGTTTTCTAGGGCACCTGTATAGTAAAGGGGGGGTCTGCAGGGGCCGCAAATGCCAAGGTGGCTGCTATCAGGTTTATGGCCGGGTTGCTCGGGGAAGCAAGACCTATGTATGACTTTGCAGTAAAAAAGGCTTTAATGGGTCGGGGGAGGATGAGAGGCAGACTCAAGGCAGACTCGAGGCACCGGCCATACCGACAGAAACTGGAAACATTGTTCCTGGCGCGAACGGGTGTGTGTAAGAACAAATATGAGATTGTGCCCTTCTGGGTGGCTTTGGTCACAGCATTCGATGGGGCATTTGGACTGGGCGAATTGATGGGGGTTGCCAAATCAGAAGTGTCAGGGGGGCTAGCCCTGTCAGACATCCATTTCGGGGTATGGGGTAGAGTTCTGATTTTTGTAAAGAAGTCAAAAACGGACCAGGAAGGAAAAGGGGCGGTGGTGGACTTAGCAAGAAACCAGAACAGAATAATCTGTGCAGTGGCGGCACTAGGAGATTTCATGATAATCAGGGGGAGCACGCCGGGTCCCTTGTTTAGACACCAGGATGGGTATTGGGCATCTAAATCCAATTTGGGGCAATATTTCGGGGATGTATTACGGCAGTGGGACTGGGTTTTGCTGCCCACTCCTTTAGAATACATGCCCCCCTAGAAGGACATCATGAAGCTGGAAGTCAGCAGCCCACAAGAGGTACATAAGGCACCACTTGGCCTGTTAGAAGCACTCTTAAGGGAAAAAGTGAGGTGGCGAGGAAAAAAGAAAAGAAAAATAAACCCAGCATGATGTGTGTTCACGAGTATTTGATGCATAACATCCATCGTTCTTCTATTATTGTTAGAGGATGCCACTGGCGAGGTTAACTTGGCTGATCGGTCACTCTTTCATAAAGCGGAAGGAAAAGGGGTTAAAGGATGGCAGGAGTGGCATAAAGAGAGCAAAGGACCAATGAACTGGATCGGAATGTGTGGCATGCGAATGGGGCAAGCGCACAGCATCATGATTGAACCCAAGGTGAAACATCGCCTACCCGAGGCGGATGTAGCGATTGTGTATATAGGGGGAAATGACCTGGTGCCGATGGGACGAAAGGAACTTCGAATGGCACTGTTAAGATGGATTTCTGAACTCTGCCCTGGAGGGGCAGAGGTTCAGAAGGCCAGCCTAGTTTCTTGGAACAGGGTAACCTCTGGACAAGCCAGACCAATCAGGGTAGCGATCACGGCGGTCAAGACTAGGTCTCAAGAGGGGTGAGGGTGACTGAAAGCCGGCAATGAGCACACAAAGCAAGGGCACTTACAAATTACACCAAGCAGGTGTTATATTAAAAATATAGACACATTTATTACAAGGCCTTTGTAACATTGACCGTAGCGAGAAATCACAATAAAACTCAAGTAAACCAACACATACTAATCAAATCCAATATATATACAAATACAAACGAGTCTAACGAGTTAGACGCACGAAATGTGTAGACCACCTAGATGGGGAGGAAAACAGGCAGTGCGAATAATAATTAGACCCAGTCTGCCTTCAGAGGCACCTAACTAAAAGGAAGTCTGAGCCCTACGAAGAGTGGAGCCTTGTGCTCAAAAGTACCTGCACACGCTGGTGCCAACGGGCAAAAAGGGGAGTCTCTTCGAGGGAATCAGGCAGTTTAGTTCGATGAACGATTGAAGATGAACAGAGCTCCACGACTCAAGCGCAGCCTCCACTGGGTGCAGAAGCAGAGCGCGAGTACGGAAAGGCGTGCTGTTAGATACAGCGGGGAAAAGCTATGGGCTCCTGCAGGAGGGCGACCAGTTCCTAGCGATGCTACTCACCGGTCCCCGATGCAGGCAGACCCAGGCTTCTCTGTGTCAGTTTCGGTGCTGGCAGGTTCGGATACGAGCAGGGGATGTCTCGGCGTCGTGTAGATTCCGCAGCAGCAGAAGTTAGAGTTGAGGATGTCCCAAACGCAGTGAACCTGCACAGTTTGTTACTACAGCAGGGCAACAGAGCGGCCGTGTGTATTTCAGCCCAATGTACACTACTCACTTCAGACCTGGGAATGCCAAGTGTACGAATCGTGTGAGAGTGGCAAGGACTCGTAATTCAACACAACCTGACGGCGGTTACAGAGCAAGACTCCTGGGTAGGCTGGTCAGTCCACTGGATGGCCCAGAGACACTTCCGAAGGCTTACGTGCAGGAGATGGTGAAGATGCCGAGAATAGTTGATCCCACTATTCCAAGCGGTCGAAGTACCAGTCCAGGCCTTCTCATTCGATCAGAGGTAGAAAGGGTTTCACCAAGCGACAGCAGTGCAGAGGAGCAGTCCTTCAGCGGGTCACCAGCGATTCCTCGGTTCAGCGTTGTAGTTGCAGGATACATGGCTCCTGTATTCCTTCGTTCGTGAGAACGCAGGAGATCGACATGGTAGTGGTGTTTCCAGCCCCCTCTTATCCACGGTTCCCTTCGCGCCAAAACGGAGGGGACCCAATGGGAGATCTGCTCACAAAACACTCAAACCATACGTGGACCTATCACGGACCACGGAGGTCCCAGGCATTCACAAAACACTAGACTCTCTGGCACCCAGGATGTGTATTGGGACCAGACATCCCAGCCCACATCCTGGAGCACACACAAGACCTGTAGAAGCTCGCGAAAGCATCTGTGTTTCGCGGGAAAGTACATGCCCAATTAAGGAAGGCCCCGGGTCGGCTCGACCTGGGGAAGGTGAAGGGGGCAAGACGGTCAGCGGACAGGGCAAAGAGCCTCGTGGTCTGGCCATTTTGGAAGCCAGGCCACCATTTTGGGCTAAGCGCGAGAAACGCGCTTAAACGGCAAAAGGAGCTCAAAAACACAAGAAACGATCGCTGCCACCAGTCCCGTCCGTGATTCACTTGCACCGTTCATTAACAATCCAAAGAGAGTATCTAGGACCTGTAGAAGACTAGAGACCCAAGAGAGCAGTAACTTAGCTTACAGTGCCCTCTTGGGTCATGTTGCACGAAAGCTGCAACATGATAAAAGAACTACGGAAAACAACGTTTTCCCGGTACTGACCGTCTTAAGGGCATGTCAGTTTCCCCGTAAGAATGGAGCGAAAGCCCAGAGGAGTGCGGCAGAAGGCTGCACTTCTCTGGCAAAGTCTAGATCCTGGTGAAAACAACAGCAAAAAGTTTAGGGGTTGCCACATGGAAGGAAAATTACCCACAATTTAGAAATCTTTCCTAACAGGCACTAGTATCTTTGTATGGTTGGGCAACGTTTGCCCACAGGCAGTGATTGCCTGGTCACAAATAATACTGAGGACAAGGAGGGGGAACCGCGGGGGCGGCAAGGCCATGGAACATTTCTGCGAGAAAGTTGAACAATGAACTGGCTCGTTTGGCAGTAGGGCGGCTACGAATTGTGTCCAATGGCTTGATAAGAGGAGTGGACAATATGCACCACAATGGAGTTCATTTATCAGAGCAAAGAACTGACTTACTGTAAAGCTTTTTAGCTGTGATAAACACGGCGCAAGCTGGGAGGAGCGGGGGGGGGGGCAAGGGGTACCGGTTGGTCGAAGGTCCTGTGGCAGGCGGGGGTGGACCAGATGGTCAGTGATTTGCCTCTCTCTGGGGGACCCTGAGGCCGGTTAGGAGCAACATATAAGTTGTTGTTTAGGGTTGTGTTTAAATGTGAATGTGTGGAATATGCATAGTAATGTGAAAAGGATTAAACGTGGTCAAATACTTCCAAAGAAAGGAGTCTGTGTTTCTTCGGTATGACTGGGACTGCCTCCCTGCCAAGTCCATGTGTGTGTGTTCGAGTCGCAGTTGCCACTCAACTCCTCGGTTACAGAAACTGGTATGCAATGTGTATGTCCCTCCCGAACGGCAAGCGATCACAGACAATAGCAAAAAAGACAGGTGGGGGGCGGGGAGGAAATTGAAAAAACAAGGAAAAGGACCTGGCCAAAGGGGGGAAAAACAGGATGTAGAAGCAGTAAGTGAGATAAAAAGAAGAGCTTGAACCGGAGAGAGAAAGAAAAGGCGCAGAGGGAGGCACACCTGCAAAGTCTTGCTGAACCACCTCTTTAAAAGCAAACATATGCTGGCACATTTCTCATCAATCCTGACAGAATTTGCCTGGGGCAGGGATGAAAGTTCTCCAGAACCTCACCTCCACGAGGAATGTCAGTAGAGTCAGGTTGTAGATAAAGCATTAAATAGTCCTGGCATTATTGTGTTACCAAACTGAGAAGCAACATGCTTAGAATCAAGAAGCAGAATAGCAGGCACCATGTTTCCCGGCCAGGCTGACCCACGCGTCTTAGATGCTGTAATTCACCCACTGTCCTGCTGTGTGTCAGCATACAGGACAGACAAGACCATTTCATTATTACAGTTGTGCACTGCAGCTGTGAAACAATTGCATCTGGATCATGCGTGGAATTCACAGGTACTCCCACGGGGAAAAAACAATTTCAAGCTTTTTATAACTTTATTTTAGCCCCCGCGCATTGTGAATGCATTTAGGTGCAACACTTTGAAATGAGAAGAGAGCATTCAAAAGTTGGTCATTAAATATACACGTCCAATCTCTGAAGCTGTCCCAGGCTTTAGCCCAGATCTCTGCAATCCAGAAAAGTGTTGCAGAGTGCTGTCACTTTGCTCAATACAACCACTTTAAAATTGCCAACCTACAAGGAGCAGCCCTGTCGCTGGCTTTCTCAAGACTGCCAGTGTCATTTTAGAATGATAAGACTGCACATAAGCATCACAGGCTGCAGCCTTCCCAATTCCCCTGCACAGAGTCCTGCACACAACTGGGCATGACTGATCAGTGTCAGAGTTGTGAACAAGTTCACTCTTCCCTCTGCACAGAGGGTTGGGAAGCAATTGGACCCTGCATAACACAGAGCCCCTATGTCCAAAAGGAATTTCTAACACTCAACAAACGTTCTAGATAGCTTGACTGTAGCAGATGTTTTCCGTAATTGAAGAAGTTGGTTGCTGTTCTGCAGGTGGGGGGACAAGCGTGCTGAATGTGTGCGGAAGATGATCTAAGAATATGGGCTGACGGTCCATTGCATGGGGAAGTGGATGTCAAGGAGCATGGTAGATGGAATAAAGGCCAGGGCAGAGGGCGGGGCAGGCAAGATTAATGCTGAGAAAGCGAGCTAAATGAGGGACAGGGGATATAAATGAGCAACAGGGGTTGGTTGGGAAGCAGCTAAACACCTAATGAAATCCATTTGAAAATGCACATTTTGAGGTGGGCGATGGTAAGGAGGAGGGGTGATGGGGTTAATGCCGATGGGATGCAAACTGTCAACTAAATTATATATTGACTGTGGCATGTCTGGTTTGGGTAAGCAGAATATAAAAAAGAGGAACCTTGGATGGAGGCGAAGGAAGAAACAAAAGGGAAGATGGGAGACAGACAATTAGGAAAAGTAAGGTACGACAAAAAAGTAGAGGAAATGTGAAAATAGAGATCAAGAAAGCAGGAGAGAAACCGAATTGGGAAGGGGAGAGACAGCATGAGGGAGAAAGGGAAGGCAAGATAAATCTATTAGGAGCCAGAGTAAGATAAGGGACAATAAATAGCAGAGTTGATAGGAAGAGAATAGACACAGCTGGAGTGGGGAAGAGAAACAAAGAAGGACATACAGAGGATAATCTGTACTTGAGGCAGATGGAATACAAGACATGTCAGTGGGAGAATATGAAGCAGGGAAAAGGAGACAGAGCAAGCAAATGCAACAGAAATAGTGGGGGCAAGAGACAATGGGAACAGCCAGAATAGGGTCGGAAATCAAGAGAAGAGACAATGGGGGAGAACAGCAAGATTAAGAATGGACTGCATGACAGTAGGAGAACATGAGAGGAGAACGAAGAGTTAGTCAAAGGATAGACAGGGTAGGACCAAATGATGAATACAGAGAGAACCAAGGTGGGAGGATGAAGGGAAAGGATAGGTGAAAAGAGGGAGTGTACAATTGAAGAATAGTAGGAAGAGGGCCTGGGTAAGAGAGTGATGGTTGGAGGAGACCAGCACCAGCCAGTGACCATTAAATGTCAAGCTATTGTGGTTTGGGAGTCTATGGCTCTGGTATGTGAAAATGTCATCAGTATTGAGGTTTTCATGATGGAACCCATTATGCTTCTCACCATCCTTCTTCAAATGATCTCGTGCATGAGGAACCACATTTTGCTCACTCCAACCTGGTACAAGGGACCCCACCAATAAGACTCAGACCAAGTAAGTCAAGTCATCCATTTATTCAATCTAGGCTTTTGCAAAAGGGCATGACTCCCTGCATATTCAGAAGGACTGCGCAGGAGTGAGCTAAGCATTCAAAGCTCATACAGCTTATATACATTTTGGTTAACATTGCATTCAATAGCTGCCACATAGTCAAGAAAAAAATCTGCATAGTCATTGGCAGCTGGTTGCACGCCCTGCCTCACGTGTCTTCGTTCGTGCAAAGGATTTCTTGCAAACTCATTCCTGTAGCTTAACAGTTATCACACACACCACAGCTGCCTTAACTTCAGGCAGCGTAGTTTGGGGAAATTGCTTGTATGGTTGCATAACTAATGCACATCTTCTGCGACAGACATACATCCCACCCCTGCTCTGCTCTTCTTCTTGTAATACCAAAGGTCTTAGTCACAAGCTATCAGCCCTTCTTCCGAAAGTGTCAAAGGTTTCCGAGAAGGGTTATCTTGCTGAAAACATGAGCACCAACTGAAGCGACATGCCCAGCCCTCCTAATCAGAATCCACAAAGCGGCCCTTTTGCTCACGTTGAGCAAGATCAATATATATATATATCAATCTTATTTAAGTCTTCCATTTCTTTCAGCCACATTACCCGCTTATACTCTTCATTTGCAGCCACATGGGCTGGCCTTTTGCGGATTATTTTATTCACTGTTCTATTGCAGCAATCTACACAACACCCTACAAACATCGATAAACACTGCACACAAAAACATAATCCTGCATTTCCATCTCAATTGCCATTGCTTCTGCCACCTTACCTGAGTTGACGCCGATACCTGCAGGTTAAGTTATGTGGCTTGGCTGGGTCCTAGCGCCTAGCGTTCTACCCTAGTGAGCAGCCTCTTACTCTTACGGCTTACGTTCCCAACCCCATTTAAAGCTCCAATGTCGTTGTACCCTAAACGTACAGGGCGCACCAATGGCCCTTTCACCGATCTGTCCCACGTCTCGTTGTGCCTTGTCCAGGAGGGACGCTGGAGGCCCTTCAGGCCAATCGCCCGAGGTCTTCATAAAGGCGGTACAATGCTCTGATCAACAAAAGAGTCAATTTCTCCTTAATAATCAAAGTTCATCACACAGTTCTTACTCATTACCTGGCACATATCATCCTTGATCTCAGATTGTGTTTAGGAACATCTGTAGGGAGGGGGCCTTGGGATGCCGTCAACAGTTCCAACTGGCAATCGGCAGATGAGATAACTTAAGCTCCGCCACCTTTTTTACATGGTTTGCACGATACCAATGGGGCTTTCCATTCACCTTCAGTGCCATTTTATTGTTACAGGACCCGATACTGCCCTTTCCAGCGTGGCTGTAGTCCACGTGTGCGATCAAATGCCTTGATAACAACCCACTCTCAAGGTTTCAGTTCGTGCCCTAGCTCAATCAGCGACACTGGAGCAGCATCCTTCACCTGCGCATGTATAGAAAGGAGTCTGTTAGTCAAAGCAATACAGTATTGTAGTGCTGGCCATGTCTGTTCAGACAATTTCTTAGGACTTGCAGGTGTACCGACACTGGGTGGGCGGCCCATTACAATTTCAAATGGGGATAGGGCATGCGTACACTTTGGGGTCACCCCCCATGCTCAAAAGCGCTAATGGTAACACATCGGGCCCTTTCAGGCCTGTTTCTGCACAAGCTTTAGCCAGTTTATCCTTCAGTATCCCATTGGCATATTCAATCAGATCTGCTCACACCTTCTCAACCACTTGTCCTGTAAAGTGTGGCCCAATGTCGGACCAAAGGTAGGTGGGAACTGTGAACAAAGGAACCCAATGCTTCAATATGCATTTTGCAGTAGATGTCGCTCCATTGTCTCTTAGTGGGAAAGCATCCACCCAACCAGAATACCCACATTTCATCACCAAACAATATTTTAACTCGTTTACTGATTCCAACTGTATGAGGTCCATGTACACAATGTCAAATGGCTGAGTGGGCAGCTGGCTATGACCTTTTGGCGCCGGCACGTCTTTCCCTGCATTGTACAGGATGCATATTTCACATTGTCTGGCCCACCTTCTACAATACATCCATCTCCCCATTTTCTTGTTCACCCAAGCTCCTGAGTCCCTTTGGTGTATGTCACCATTCATCTGCCAATTCTTCTTCTCTTCTTCTCACTTCAACTTCCTCTGTCCCACCTCCCTCTTTCCCCTATTCCCCCTTTGTCATTCACACAGTTTTCTGCCGCAAATCTTCCAACCATATCTGCCATATTATCCCCCTGAGACACAATCTGTTATTTTCCGATGAGCAGCGCATTTAACTATTGCCACCCTCCCTTGCGGCAGCGCTAGGGCAGTCAATAGCTTCTGTATCAACACTGCATGCTTTACTTTCGTCCCTTGTGATGTTAGGAACCCCCTTTCTGCCCACAATTTCCCATTGTTAGTCACAACCCTGTGGGCATAAGCTGAATCAATATAGATTGTTACACACATGCCCTCACTCTTCCTCAATGCTTGTATCAAAGCACGTAATTCAGCTACTTGTGCTGAATTCTCTGGTACCTTTCCCATATCGACTATGTTGTTCCCAGATGTTACCGCATACCCTGCTACTGTTTCTCCCATTTCCAACTTATAGCAAGACCCATCACAGAACAAGATCCCATCACCATCCTCAAGGGCTGATAATGCAAATCTATTCTCCCTCTCGTTTCCTCTTCTGTTCTTATCACACAGTCATTCCTTGGGCCGTCACCCTTGGTTGGAATAGTTAACAATGACGCTGGGTTAAGCACATTACATTTTAAAATTTTTACATTCCTGCTAAATAGATACATTTCATACTGTGTTAGTCTGGCAGCTGTCAAATGCTGTGTCTGCATTGTATTCAATAGTACATCCACAGCATTAAGGCACTCATACAATCACTCCATTTCCTAATATAACGCCAGTGCTCTGTTTCAATGCTAGTGCCACTACTGCTCTCATACAAGCGGGTAGTTCCCTTGCTACCGAGTCTAATCCTGTGGAAAAATAAGCGCATGGTCTATGCTTCCCACACTGTTCTTGCGTTAATACCGATACCGAACAGCCATCTATTTCATCAACAAATAGACAAAATAGCGTGTCATAATTAAGCGTACCTAGAGCTGGAGCGTTACATAAGGCTCTCTTCAACGCCACATACCCCTCTTCCATCTCTTTGTTCCATTCGAAGGGTACGTGGTGTTTCTCATCCTTCAATGTTATTAACAAGGGCTTAGCTATTACTGAGAACTCTGGTATCCAGTGCCTACAATATGACGAAATTCCCAACACCTTTCTCCATTCCTTATATGTTCTGGGAATTGCCATAGCCTGAATCAACGCTACTCGGTCTGTTAATGACCGCCCTTCCTTTGACAAAACATAGCCCAAATAGTCAACTTGTAGCTGTACATATTGCATTTTTGCTGAAGACACTTTGTGATTATGTTTTGCCAGGTGAAACAGTACTATAACAGTCGCTTCCCTGCAACCTTCCTCCGTATTGGCACTTCTTAATATATCATCTACGTACTGGACCAAGGATGTCCCAGTTGGTAGCATTTACCCACTCAGCAGTACTTCCCCCACATCACCAAGCTGCACTTCAGCAGAACCAGCAAAATGGCTGCGCTGGCTCCTGTGAGCACCATTGCCTCACCCCAAAACTGTGTTTTGCAATGACAAAAAGATGGCTGCGGGAGCCACCAGGGGGCGCTGAGATGTGCTGAAGTCTCTCAGCCGATCTCCTCCCTGGGGCGCATTATTTTTGGGCCTGGGCCCCCCTAGCCTTATTGAAGTCGAGCCCTGACCCCCCCCCTGGTGTGGCTCGGCACCGTGAGGAGTCTATTGCGCAAAGATCCGGTGGCTGTCGGTGCAAGAACCCGAAGTTCGCAGCTGCCTGGACGGGAGACGGTTGGAGCCTGGTGTGCGACCCCAGAGGAACCGCGTGCTCCTGGGCTGCCGGGCGGTGTGGGAGGGGCTGAGGACCATCGGCCGGCCCACGGACTGCAACATTACCCCCCGTTCGGCGGTGTCGGGTTCGTACAAAGACCCGCTGGTGAGGTCTATCTAAGGAGCCTCCGGACCAGGAGCAGCGGGAGACCGGGACAAACGCTGGCTCGCCGGCCAAGCGATCGGGAGGAGGAGGGGTCCGGGAAGCTTATACCCCCAGTCTGCATTCCGGGGCCTGTGGAGGAGGAGCCCGAAGACGGTAGGCAGTAGATGGAAGTCCTGCACGCTGAGGAGACGTCGATGTGTTTTTTTTTTTTTTTCCTTTTCTTCTTTCCTGGAGGTCCCATGTGACTTTGGGGGCTGCCCTGGATCTATCTATGAAGTTGGCCCCACTCCCCCTACATCTACGGGTGTAAGCAGTGCTCCTGGCTTGTGTAACTGTGTGGTGCCCGTCTTATAGCGGTGGCCCTGGACAGTCCCCCTGGGTATTTTGACCCCTAAGGCTTATACTGTACCCTGAAACCCTTCCTCTTGGCGGATCCAATTTTTTCGTCTGTGCTTGTTCCTCTGCTCCTTTTCTTGGTTGGAGTGCCTTTGTCCAGGGGACTGTGCTGGTTTGACTTCTTCTCTGCTGGGCTCTTGATTTTTCACCCTGGTACTCCGGGGAACTTTGGCACCTTCCGCGGACAACGTCCTGCATCCTGTTCATGAGAAGTAAAGGCCTGTGGTTAACTCTCGTCCACGAGTCACTCTCTTTCAAGGGCTCTACCCGGGTGTTCATACAACCTATGACAAGTTAGTAGGAGGCTGCTGTTTGGGTGGTAGCTCGCGCCGAGTCCTACCTGAGGTGTAAATTGGTGCCCTGGAGCTGCGGAAGAGAGAGAGGAGGTGGGGTACTCCACACACCCCTAAGGGGTTTTGGCCCTCCGTTTTGTGGCTGCGCCTGGTTGTGGATGAACTGACAGCAGGCGTTGCAGAGGTTTCGGCGGGCACCTCGACAGATGGAGGACGGTTCAACCATGCAGGTCACTAACCATCCGGAGGCAGCAGAAACCCAGGATATGGGTCGCAGTATGGCAACCCTACTCGAGGAGATTTGAGGCTTTCGGGCGGATATAGGTAAACGGCTAGACTCCCTTGATAAGAAGGTGGATGATGTGGAAGACCGTGTCCAAGCTCTTGAGGCTAACCAATCCTCGGCTGATCTTTTTGAAACTCAGTTTGATATGCGACTGGCAGAACTGGAGAGGAGAGAAGAAAGGATCGCGCGCAAACTGGATGATTTGGAAAATCGGGAGCGACGCACCAACTTGAGATTCCTTGGTATTCCGGAGCAGGAAGGGGAGACACAGGCAGATGTTGTAAGAAAGGTTAAGGAAATCATAAGTTCTCTGGGGGAGAAAATACGAACGTCCTTACCACTGACTGAGCTCATAGAGCGGGAGGCCACGCGGGCGGTCCTCGCTCTGTTCTGGTGAAGTTGCACTACTTTGTGGAGAAAACCAAGATCTTGGAGTTGGCTCGTCGGAGGGGTCCGATTGACTGGGACGGCGCTAAAATCTCCATTTATCAGGACCTTTCGGCATTTACACTAGCGCGCATGAGACTATGTGGGCCGCTGACGAAATGACTGCAGACTAAGGGGGTGCGCTACAGGTGGGGGCATCCGTTTTCGCTCTCTTTCGATTTCAACAGAGATAAGTACTCACTTACATCAGAAGCTGACATTCGGAAAGTAATGAGCGAGTTGCTGAGTGACCCTCCCTTGGAGCGTGTTAACGCGGGTGAAGGGTCCGGCAGAGGTCATCAAAAAGATTCCTCAGAGTCTTCGGGGCGGCGGCGTGTCCAGGGCCACAGAAAGTACAGAAAGGTGGCGCACCCCTCCCCGGAGCAGCCATCGGCTTAGATGGGAGGCAGAGTTTTCATTGTCTTATTAGTTGAAACGCCTTTGGAATAAGTTAATGTCTGTTGGGCTGGGCTGGAAACTTGGATTCTATGCTTGACCGAGTGTTGAATTGAAATGATTTTCTTTTTTCTTTGCAGCGGGGGGGCTCAGAATATTGTGTGGCTTAGTGAGCTTTTTCGCCCTGTTGGAGGCGATCCATGGTGGTCTGGGGACTCGACAGGCAGATGTCGCAGTCCTTTCAGGCGCTCAAATGTTGGGAGGTGGGAGGGTGGGGAGTTGGGGCTGGAGGGGGGAGGAGGGCTAGGAGTTATAATTGTTGGATTCAACATGTTTTCTTACGGTTTACCTGTTTGCTTGGGGGGTCTTAGGGCAGGGCTCGCATGAAGGTCTCCAGCAAAACGAGAATGAGTCACTTGGCTGCTTCAATGGGTGATTCTGACCAACCCTTTTCAGTGGGGTCCCTAAATGGGCGAGGCTTGAACTCTCCGACAAAGAGGTCTCTGCTGCTGAGGGAGTTTGTCAGGCTAAAACTTCATTTTCTTTTTGTGCAAGAGTCCCACTGGGTTAAGGGGAGGGAACCTATTTTTAGGTCTAGAGCCATCCAGCAAATGTTCCGGTCTTCATATGGAGCAGAGAGGAGAGGGATTGTGTTCTTGGTCTCTCCGAATGCGCACTTCTCTCCCAGGGCCCATAAAGCGGACTCGGAAGGGCGCTATATTATGGTTAAGGGAGAGGTGAAGGGTCGTCTGTTCACCTTTGTGGGAGTGTATGCCCCTAACGAGGGCCAGGATGTTTTTTGGCAGGGGATGGGGGGGGGGGAAAATCAGAGAATTTGCAGAAGGAGCGGTAATGGTTGGGGGAGATTTCAACATGGTTCTGTACCCAGATAGAGATAGGAAATCCTCCAAGCCATGTCCCGATCTTAGGTCCCAGACGAAGTTGGCGGACTCTTTCCTCCGGATGAATGAGGAATTGGGTTTAGTTGATGCACATCCTGTTGGTGGCAGTCAAGACCCTCTCTATACTTATTATTCCGCAGTGCACCAATCTTTTTCCAGGATCGACTGTGTGTGTCACAATCACACTAACTGGAAGGAAGAGAGATTGGCACTCTCCCCCGAACCATGGAAGCCGAATTAACTCGACCCTCCCACCGTGGTTGGCACAGGCGCCCGAGTTAGGAAACAGGTCGCCACGTGGCAGCCAATGGGGGGAGGTGGGGTTAGGGAGAGGTTGTGGATAGGGAGGGGAATTTAGGAACACCGGAAAGAGGGTAAGGAAACTCCTAAGGTGGATGGGACTGGGGTAACACCAGGAAAAAAACCTACTCTAACTCACATAGAATGAACAGAAACATCACCTGCACTATTAACATATACCTGATTCCTGAATAGCACACCTTAATACGTGTACTGTACCCTGCTCTGAAATATCATTTTCATACAACACATAAGCAAGCAATATGACCACACATAAGGGAAAGCTTCCCAAAATGATTAGACAATACACATGGCCCTTCGGGCAGCGTTAGCAACATACAACATAAATGCATTTCCTTTAGTTCCTGGCACTAGTGAAATGTCGTTGTCCATATGCAGTACTTCCTGCATTAACCCACACAAGATTGGCAAAGTTCTTGAATTATACGAGTAACCAACACACTTTAGTTTTTGCACACTGATTGAATTCAAAGAGATTAGGGCGTTACTTATCTCAGGTCTGGGGAGCCCGCGGGACTTCCCAGACAAATATTGAAACAGCGATAAATCGTTCTAAGCAGTTCAGGAAATATATTGCCCCCACGAGTACTTATCTTGAGTCTGGGGAGCCCCGTGGGACTTCCCAGACGAAGAACAGCAAGCGTCGTCTCTGCCGGCTACTCAGCGCCCCTCCTGCTCCCATCGCACCGTGAACGCGTGCGATCAAGCGTTCCTCCCCTGCATCTCGTTTCGTCGCACGCGGACGCCTTTCTCCTGTTGCCCAACGCGGCAGCCTGCCTCCTGCTCCAAATCAACAGTAAGCCAAACCTGCCCACCGCCGTTGCCTGCCTTTAAGCTGCCTTGATTCTTGATGCAGTACAGCTGGCAAGGCGCGCGCACGGGCCAAACTACAAAATAACACAAAGGATGCTGGGAACTGAAGTTTCCTTGTCCTTCCAGCACATAATGTCTCAATAGGCGTATTTTAGCACTCCACGCCTGGGCCAACCCAGATTCCTGACAATGTGTTTGTAGACTCCTCGATCCATGAATAGATTTCCGATTTTGGTGTAGAGACTGTCCCATGGTCTGATCACGACTTAGTTCGAGTTACTTTGGGGATTCCGCCGATGGCTCAGAGCAAGTCGCGGTGGATATGTAATGACGCTTTACTAACGGATAGGGAACTGTGCCAGTCCCCGTTAGCATCGATCATTGAATTTTTTCGTTTGAATGATACTGGGCCGGTGGAAATTAGAAGTGTGTGGGATGCGTTTAAGGCCACCATCAGAGGTGTTTTAATGGAGATGGGAGCTAGGAGGACAGGTCTAGAGAGGAGCTCAAACTGAGGGAGCAGATCCTTGCTATCCAACTGGGAGGTAAGTTGTGGTCGCAGATGGGCCCAGATAAGCGTGACAAACTCCAAAATCTTAGGGCGAAGTTGTCCGCCCTCCTTATTGGTCAGACTGAGAAAAAGCTTGCGTTTCTGAAGCAGCGTTATATGGAGAAAGGGGACAAGGCGGACAAGATTCTGGCCTGGAGGCTGAGGGAACTACGTAAACGTGGACGAGTGAACTTTATTTCTGGTCAGATGGGTGAAAGGCTGCTTGGTGATGACCAAATAGCGGAGCAGTTTAAACTGTATTACGAAAGACTTTATACTTCTGAATATTCGGGGATGGATCTGAAGTGGACCGGTTCTTTGATTCTCTCCCAATCCCTTGTCTTGCTCCAGAGAATTCTGCCTCTTTGGAACTTCCCATCTCCCCCCAGGAAGTGACCGATGCCATTTCTGCCTTGCAGAGTGGTACTGCTCTGGGGGATGATGGGTTCACTGTCCGATTTTTCAAAACATTTCGATCCACGTTGGCTCCTTTTTTAGCTAAGGTGTATAACAACGCGTTGGACACTGGTTGCCTCCCCCCTTCCATGATGTCTGCTCTTACTGTGGTCATCCCTAAGGAAGGGAAGGACCCTTCGTTCTGCCAATCTTATGGGCCCATCTCACTTCTAAATATCGATGTTAAAATACTAGCCAAACTTCTAGCGAATAGACTGTCTAGATTTCTCCCCTCTCTGGTCCACGGAGACCAGGTAGGCTTTGTCCCTGGGTGTCAGGGTTCAGACAATATCAGGAAAACGCTGGGTCTGATGTATGAGGTGTTCAAGCGGGAGTCAGAGGCTTATCTCCTCTCGCTGGACTCTAAAAAGGCCTTTGACTGCGTTGAGTGGCCATAAATGGGCAAAGTGCCCCGCAAGATGGGCTTTGGTGGCAGATTCTGTGGGTGGGTCTCAGCCTTGTATAATAGTCCCTTCGCACGGGTACTAGTAAACGGTTGTATTTCTTCGACCTTTTCGCTTTCTAGGGGGGACTCTCCAGGGATGCCCTCGTTCTCCCCTTTTGTATGCTCTAGCTATGGAGCCTTTTGCCATTGCGATCAAAAATGATGGGGGAGTGTCGGGGGTACGGTGTGGAGATTGTGAATTTAAATTGTCTCTCTTTACAGACGACATCCTGGTGTATATGTCTGGGATTAACAACTCCCTCCCACGGTTATTGGAGATAATTTGTGGTTTCGGGGTGTTCTCCGGGCTTAAAATTAATGTTCTCTAAATCCTGCATTATGCCCATGAGTAAACTGGACCAAGAGGTTAGTGGCAGAACAGAGGTGCTCGGGATGAGAGTAGAGAATGTTAGTACTAGGTATCTAGGTACCAATATAGCCAGAGACCTGGGTAAGATTTAGGAGTTAAATTTCCTCCCCCTGCAAGCCAAGATTTTTGATGATTTGGTTAGATGGGCTCCACTCCCACGCTCATGGTTTGGGCGCATGGTCTCTGTGAAAATGAATGTACTTCCCCGGCTTCTTTATCTCTTCTCCTCTCTTCCCTGTATCATCCCAGACTCCTCCTTTACGTCCCTTCGACTTCACCCTCTTTGTTTTGTGTGGGGTGGCAGGAGGGCCAGAGTGAAGTTTGGTACTTTATCCCTTCCAAGGGCGTTCAGAGGGTTTGGCCTACCGGATTTTAAACTATACTATAAAGCAGCTCATCTGCGGGTGATGCTAGAGCATCTAAGGGATGACCTGAGGACGTATTGGACATATTTTGAGGATGTTCAGGTTCATCCATATAAAGTCAGAGACTTGCTCTGGGCCCCTCCGCGGTCCTTACCGGTGGTTGTTAAATCCCACCCAACCCTCTCAGTTCTTTGGGCACTGTGGAAACCGAATAGGGACAATAAGCTACTCTCTTCATGGACTTCTCCCCTGTCATCCTTGTGGGGTCCCCCGCTCAATTTGGGGAACAGAGGTTTTCGAGGGACGCAGTCGTGGTCGGACCTGGGGCTGGAGAGGGCTGCTCAACTATTTAACTAGGGGGTTTTCATTGAATTTGCCCAATTATCAGATGTGCTGTCGGAAAAGGCGATTTCTATTTTTGATTATCTGCGGCTTAAGGGCATTCTTACTCAGGCAGACTGGGTGGCTCCCCTTTCCCGTCCTCTGACTTCCTTTGAAAAGGTTTTTGTGGAGGCCAAGTCCAGGAAGGGGTCTCTCTCCAAAATCTACAGCGTACTGGTCTCAGCTAATTTAGAGGGCAGGCAAGAGTTTAACAGTGTGTGGGAGGGGATGATGATCACACGTGGGATTCTGTTTTTAGGGCTACTTTCGGGGGGAGGCTCTATACCGCAGCCATGCAGCATAATTTTAAAGATCCTCCATTCTTGGCACCGGCCTCCTGTCACTTTGTCCAAAATGTTTTCTAGTGTCTCCCTGATGTGTCCCAGGGCTTGTGCTAGCAGAGGAACGTGGTTCCACATGTGGTGGGAGTGCCCTGTTATTCAGGTCCACTGGGCGGAGTTGCTAAGTTGGATTAAGGGCATCTTGGGAACATGCCCATCACTTCACCGCATGGAGATCCTTTTGGGTACTCCCAGACCTGAGTGTGAGGAGTTGCAGTTCTCTAAGGTGACGGGGCGATGTTCCGAAGGTAGAATGGTTTAATAAACTTTTGGCTATTTTTACTTATGCAAAACTAGCGGCTATTGCCAATGATAGCATGTCTTCTTTCTTACAGGAATGGACTATTGTGCTGTTAAATGCAGACTATGAAGCCCTAAAGTCTTGAGCTCTAAATGGGGACCGAAGACGGGTTGGGGTGGTTAGTATTTAAATGTATCACTTGAATCTTGGTGCCTTCCTTGGACCTTGCCGGTAGGGATGGGTTGTTAAACAGTCTTACCTGGTTTTATGCCTCTGCTTTTTCTCTCGTACACGGTTTGTTTCCTCTGTAGCTTCCTATGTAGCTTGTTGTTTGCTTTTTCTCTCGTACACGGTTTGTTTCCTCTGTAGCTTCCTATGTAGCTTGTTGTTTGGGGGGGGAGGGTAAGGGGTATTAAATGTCTTGTCGGTTGTAATGTTCTTACAAATTCGTCAGATGTTTACGGATGTAAATGCTAGTATTGAAAAGTTTAATAAATACAAAGTGGGAAAAAAAGATGGCTGCACCACCTGGCCAAGCACATATTGGGCACGATAGAACAAGGGGGCACACTGAAAAAGCATGCCAGGGTGAGTGAAAAAGCAGCGCTTTTTTTCTGCAAGCCCAAAATTCCCATTGTAAAAGGGAATATTTCACCTTTAAAATGATGCCGCTCGTATGCCATTTTTCCCTGTTCTTCATCACACTACCTTTATCAAAAAGACCCTGTCATGCCTAGCCATATTCACATCGTGCTCCATCAGAAAAGATCCTTATTTCTGAAAGACAGACCGTTCCAGCCAAACCTGAGAAGATCAACAAAAGCTTTCCTTCAGCTGCACAGGAAACGCTTAAATTTTGATACAAAATGTCAAAAATCACTGCTTGAAAAGAAAAGCATAGCTTTCTGTGCACATGTCAATATCATGAAGACTTTTGCCTTGTACAAACTGTTGTGTAAAATAAGCCGACTACAGCTACAACAAAGCTGACCAGATTTCACTGCCAGGCCAAAGCATACCTGACTCTACCCCAGTAAAGACCTAGATTAAGAAAATCCCGCTAAAATCCGATTTAAAAATAAACTAAAAAACACATTAAAAAGGGAAGAGAGGGGCAGGCCGAGGCACCTTAAAAGCCCGGGACCAGACCGGACTGTCCACCACCTGTGCACTCCAGTGTCCCGAATTGCCTAGCCGCCTGTCTGCCAGGAGAGTATGCCACCCGAGCAGTGCAGTGACCAGAACCCCGCTGACTGCTCCAAAATTCCCAAACCCAAGCGTGGACTGTGAGTATCCCACATCCCATAACACACCGTCTACCACATCTTGGCCCATTTGTTTTTGTTCCACTCTCTAAGCAATCCTATCCCTACCCCGGTGACTTGTTAAAACTATAAGAATTCAGTGCACCCTGTTGTTGAATTTCCCTGCGTTAGCGCCACTTTCCTATTTTCCTTTTGTTCTGATTAGATCATAAGACATTAGCGATATTTTGATTAAATACATTTTCCCTAAAGAAAAGGGGTACACTGCGTGAAGGGTTACACCTGCAGAGTAACTGATATTCACAGGTGGCCTTCCTCTTTGCTTAGCCATTAAATATAGTTTAAGTAAAATTTGTCTCATTTTAAAACCGATTTTCTCTTTTTCACTGCTATTTTCCTAAAAACGAACCTCACTCTACCTTCCAGATCTTTCTCAATTCACCAGCTAGAAACCTATTTTCACCTCTATATTGTCCCTGCAATATACATACATCCCCCGCCCAAACACTGCACTGAGAACTCAAGTACTTTACCCGTTTTCCCTCAAATTTGTTTGTATCAATTTAAACAGGAATTAGGTAAATTGCAAGTGCCACATAAGCATACATGTAAACTTTGTGGATGGTGTTATCGTCCTTCAAAGTCATTTTAATAATTTGTTTTCCTTTATAGAGCTTCATGCCAAATTCCTACTCCTTATAAGCACTTTATTATTGCCACATTTAATGGTGCTCAATTATCGACCTCAGAAAGATGAATGGTCGAGTCAGCCCTGCCACAGAATTTGAACTTGAGAAGGGCACAGCGTAACTCATGAGATACCCACACCAAGATGTCTACATGCCTCCCTACAGACTCAGACCAATGCACCTATATCCCTCCAGACCCACAGCAAGATGACCCCACCCCTCCAGTCCAAGTGCCATCCATCAGTTCCAGGCCCAGATGCCCCATCCCTCCCTCCAGAACACACCAAGGTGCCCCTATCCTACCCTCCTGACCCACACAGAGGCCCCATCTCAGCCATACCAAGATGCCCCATCCTACATCTAGATGACCCATCAGAGCCTCCAGACCAGCACACAGATGCCCCATCACTGTTCCAGACTGACGGCAATGTGCCCTCATCCATTCATCCGACCCCACTAAAATGTCCCATCCATAGACCCATACAATTAGGCCCCCGCCCCTGCACACACGAAGATGCCCTAAACCTGCCCTAAAGACCCACACCAAGATGTCTCACCCCTCCATTCCAGATCCAACCAAAATGCCCCCTCTCCAATGCAGACCCCAAGATGCCCGTTAGGCAGAATCCTGTGCAGTGCCCTTAGGGACCACTACACAAAATTAAGACCACAAGTGTTAATACAAGTTCACCTTTGGTACAAGCCTGTACTACTATGTTAAAGTGGTAGAAGTAGCGGAGCAGCCAGGCTTATAAGAGTATATGAGCAGTAGCAGAGATTACACAAAGGGACCACAATTACTGTGACTCAAGCAAACACTGACTCAAGGTTTCAGGTAAAAAATATAAGTACATTTATTTTTAAACCAGCTGTTATAAAACACTACACTTCTATAAATTCAAAACCACACGTAAAATACACTACCAACAACCAATTCTCTTGGCACAGAACAACTCAAGGTAAGTATCTTATGTTTTGGCAGACTGGTGTTGTGAAACAAAAGATGTTTCCGGAGATACGTATGCGATCACTTTTTGACAGTTTGGTCGGATTAAAGAAACGCATATCCGCGGCAAGAAATGTTACCGGGGCAAAACACACTTAGCACCTGTGCTAACCAGAGAGAGTTGGGGGCAAAAATCATAGGCAATACTTTTGTCAAGGCAGACAGAATCAGAGAACACTCGCTGACAGAAATTCAAATGTCAATAGGCCGGAGCCAGTGTCAAGTGGAACCGGGTTCCTGTTGTCGAGGATCACACGGACAGTTCAAGATTCAACGTTGTCAGGAATACTTGGATATTGTCAACAGAGGAAGCAAAAGTTATAAGAGGGAAGGGAGACAAGGGCAAGCCTTGGAGGAGGAGAAAGGGGATTCACCCTAGTTCCTCGAAGCAGAAACAGTACCTTATTCAGTGAAGAAGCTGGTGCCACGGCAGTTGTTCCTGGTAGTTTCCTGCAGAGACACTGTTCCTGGAGCTTCGGTCGTGGAGACGAGAAGGAGGAGGTCTGGAGGGGTCTGCACCACTCAGGGATGGGGCCAGCAGCAGCGACGGAGAATAAAAGGTGCGCTCCTTTAAAACCGGAGAGGCTCTTCAGATGGCTATCCGGACCACTACAGCAAGGTGCAGTGATTTCGACCACAAAGGGTGATCCTCTGGCTGTGGAAGACGAGCTGGTTGACCCCACCAGGCTCAAGGGAAGAAGACTCCGGACTGGATCGTCTCTGGTCGTCGAAGGGTAGATAGCTCAGGACTGTAGCAGGGCTTCACCGGGACGGGTAGTTGCAGCAGCCGTCTTCTTCTCTGCGGTTCCTTGTAGTTCCAGTGGCGACTCGGGAGTCCTGCCTTTTATGCGAAAATCCCCCATTCACACAGCCTCGCTGTCAATCATGGCAAAGTGCGACTTGGGTTTCCTAGGATACCCTGTGCAGGGGGGTGACTACACCCCTCCCTCACATTCAGCCCACCGACACCCAGGCGCCTAGAGGAGGGCTTCTTGGCAGAAGCCCACCAAAAGACAGTGAACAAAGAAGGCAAACCTGGTTTGCCGCACAAAGTAAAACACAAGAAGGACTTTAACAAAAAGAAATGGCGACTAAACCAAACCGGAGCAAAAAGAAAGAGTATTTGGTCAAGCGGGTTTATGTTCGAGGCTAATATAATAGCCTAAAACAATACCACGTTTATATAGTATAATCGCGGTAGAAAAGTTAGGGTAGATACCACTGCCACCAGCCAAGTCTAAATGTTAAAAGAGCAAAACAAAGCTCAGAGAGGCACAGACAACAAGGGGTAGGAGTTTACCTGTTTCCAGTACTCCATGTAAGATGGGTTGTACTGGGTCTGTAGTTTTTAAAGTGACTATAAAAAGTTAATGGCAACTTTACCTGTTTCTGGGGGGGACAGTAGTCAGCCCCAGAAAAAGGAGTCATTGGGAAGTCTTAGAGACAACCCTGTGTTACCGCACTGAGGGTGCTGTGTAACACACACAAGTTTGGGCTCTTGGAGTGGTGTGCTCCAGAGTCCAAGACCACACAACAGTAGAAACGCACATGACAAAAACACAGGTAAGAGTGGGGAAAAAGGCACACTCTTACCAAGTGGAAAAAATAAACTCCAGAAATCCAGCAAAGCCGCTGGGGACTCACTAGGTGATGGAAATTAGTCATAGAATGAGAATTCTCCCTAACAATGCCCCATTCTATGATGCACCCATCCTGCCCTCTAGACCCATATAAAGATGCCCGTCCCTCCATTTCAGATCCAAGATGCCCCCCTCTGATCCAGACCCCACCAAGATGCCCCATCCCTCTACTCACATAACAGGATGCCACATCCTCCCTCCAAACAGCAAGATACCCCATCCCCCTCTCCAGACCCACACCAATGTGCCCATATACCTCCCCCAGACCCACACCAATGTGCCCCTATCCCCCTCCAGACCAGCACCAATATGCCCCCATCACCCCCTAGACTAACACCAAGATGCCCATGTGCCGCTCCAAAACACACCAAGATTGCCCCAGCCGACCCCCTCTAAAATCACCCCAAACTACCCACTATTTCATGGCTCAAAATTATGATTGGATATGCAGGAGCTAAAAGCAGCTCCTGGGCATCCAGCATTAACCAGGAGCTGCCACTGAGACACAAGTTGATGGTACATAGCTTACCTGAAAATGTAGCTTCCACGTAAGATGCAAACTTATCATTGTGTGCATTATTTGTTACCCCTTATGCTTTAAATGTCACATAGATGTGTCTTAATGTTCATTTATATATTTCCCAAATGCACAAAGTTAAATTTACACTGGTGCGTTTGTTCAGCATCCATTGGCCTGCGGAGCCTAAAGTAGCTACTGGTAGCTGTTGGTCGTACAGCTAACCAGTCTCTGCTGGGCTACAAGCAAATGTTAAATAGCTCCTAGCTCCCTTGAAGTTCAAACCCTGTATTTGTTGACCCAAACACACTCTCTTCATCAATAAACATTAAATTCCCATTTTAAATTAGTTCTCTAAATGACACCTTATTAGCCCTCTTTGATCAGTTATATAAATACCTGTGAAGACCTAGTTTCCAACCCAGACTTCAACTCTCCATCTGTTCTGATCCTCCTCGATCTTTCCTCTGCCTTTGACACGGTCAACCACTCCATCCTCAAACCATCTCTGCGAGACCTTAGGCATCATGGACGGAGCACTGCCGTGGCTTACCTCTTTCCTCTCAAACAGGAAATGGGTCCATCACAAGTTCAAATGGGTCCGCTTTTGTCCTCCAACATACTGTCTACTTGTGGCGTCCCTCAGGGCTCTATCCTATCGCCATTGTTTTTCAACATCTACCTAGCCCCTTTGGCCCACTTCATCTCAACCTATTCCCCTCACTTCCAGTGTTACGCAGACGACACCTCTGCTTCTAGCTACCTCCTCCTACCCCCTCCTCCTCTTGCCTTATTCCTTGTTTGGTATTGTTTATTTGTAAAGCGCCTATACACAAAGCAAGTGTTTCAAAGCGCTCAAGGAGGGATGGAACAAGGGGAAAAGATCAACAGTCATTCAGAGCCCTTGCAATTCTGAATGATACATGTCTGCACTAGGCAGAGTAAGTGCAAGGAATAAGTACATATAATACAGTTGACAGTGTAGATAACAGCAAATAGGCCCAACTACGATTCTGCAGTTATTCCAAGTGCAGTGAGGTGCCACCATGCAAAGGAGGGGGCGACAAAGTAAAGACAGATAGGTGATCTTCGAGGCATGGTGCATTTGGATTGTGCAAATGCGCAGGCAGGTAGTGGAGAGGGGAGGCCTCAATGCCAGTGTAATAATTTTTAAGGTCCTTATGCTCACAGGTAGGTTCCTGAAGTTACTTTACTAAGGATACTTACGTTACATTGAGATAGCTCAGTGAGAACACCACTGGCTCCCATCACGTAGGTAGGGGCTATGCAACTGCCTGAGCCTAGAACCTTCACCACATCAGCATTCACTCACACCATAACATTCTATCTTACATCACAGGCTTCTACATTCATCCCAAAGCACTATAACAGCCAGCAAGACTGAGATCCTTCTCATAGGGATGCCTGCTCCCCCCCACTCTCTGGCCAGACTCCTTGCCCCCCCCCCCCCCCCCCTTACGAGGCTAAAAACCTGGGGATCATCTTTGACTCCTCTCTCTCCTCCTCTCCACACATCACAGACTTTGCCAAGAAGTCCAACTTTCAGTTCCCTCTCCTTAGGGGTATCCTACCTTTCCTCACCTTCCACCAGAAGCTCAATATCAGCAGAGCCCTGGTCCTCTCTAAACTAAACTACTGCAACAGCCTATTCCTTAACCTTCCTATCTCCTCCCTTTGCTCCCTCCAATCCAGAATAGGGCTGCAAAATTGGCCGAGGGACTGCATCTATCCCACCCTGAAGTCTCTCCACTGGCTCCCAGGGACTGCAAGGATCAAATTCAAAAACGTCTGCATCATCCACAAGACTGTCTGGGGCCTGAGACCGCTTTACATCCAGCTTTCCATCCCTTAAAGCAGCCCAGCCAGAACCCTTTGGTCCTCTGGCTCCAACTCTCTGCAGGTCAGACGTTTCTCCAAGCAGAGGGGGTGATCGATCCCTCTCCTCAGCTTGCACCTCCCCCTGGAACAGCCTCCCTCTCCCCATCAGACTTTCCTTTTCTCCTCCACCTTCCATCTCTCCCTCTCCTGTTAAGCTCTCCATGTGCCACTGGGGCCTGGTCCCTTTCTGAGTCTTAAAGGGACCAGACCATCCCCCTACCAGCATCCTTCACCAGCACTTCAGCTCCCTCTCCCGGACTATTCCTCCCCAGTCTGCCTGCCCACTGCATTACGCCCCCCCTCCCCCTGACACTTACTATCCTGTCCCTGCCTGTTTCAGCACTCAGTCCCCCCTGCCCGTTGGGTGCCCCCCACTACTGCACTTCTCCCTCCAACCCCCCTTGGACTTCTCCTAAAACACCTGCACAGCAGGATTGTCAAAGGGCCAATGACCATCTCTCTCTTTTTTTGCTTTTTCGTATTATATCCCTTGCTCCCCCTCCCCCATTTCTTGTATTGTGGCACCTGGAAACACTTATGTATTAGGTGCCATACAAATGTCCAATAAAATTAAAAATACAAGTTAAACATCACCATCCATTGTCCCATCCACTAATCCTTTTAGTCTTCCATACCCATCACTGTGAATAGATAAAAAATGGATGGTTAAAGTAAATGTAATTTTCCGGTTTCTCATCTCCGTCTGGCTTGCACGAGTCTCTGGCTTCCACAGCAACTTCCCCGTATTCCAAGGAAATGCCAATTTAAATCTCAGCCACCGAAGAGCATGAATATTCCGGCTGTCCTTGCAGCCAACGCCTTCCCGATTCCCCCTCCCGATAAGGCACAACATGACATCGGATGCCGGTCACGTTGAACAGATAAAATCGATGTTTAAAATAAATACAATTTTACGCTGCCCCATATCCTCTGGCTTTTCCAGCAACTTGCTCATTAGCGGCCACTTAAGAATATCCACATCCCGGAGTCTTCCCGGTTCCCGTTCACAAATCACGTTTCAAGGACGTTGCAATGGTCGGGGACTCCGATATGAACTAGACACTGCCACACCACTAGGTGATGACCTCCGACACTGCGTGCATGGTCGGTAACGCAACGTGCTCAAAGTCACGTGAAGAGGAGTGGGCGGGGCGTTGCTATGGTCTGTTTCTCGGATGGGAAGTAGACATTTCTCTGTTGGACTGCTGGTTCCTTCTCTTAAGTTAGTGCATCTTCTCTTTCTACTCACGTATGTGTGTACGAGAACACTGCCTATAATCCTCTCGAGCTGTCTACTTCTACGTGGGCGTTTTGACCAGAACGTTCAGGTGGTCTTTTGAGTTAGACGCGTGGTGTGCTCAGCAGTTCGTGGGACACAGGTGAGGGATGGTAGCATGGTGGCACGGGCAGATAGGTGCCAAAGCCACCGGTGTGGTTGGTGGCGTGTGTAAATGCACGCATCACCGTTACCTCCCACAGAGCAGCATGCTTACCTGAAGGGCTCGCAAGAGGAATTTATATTTTTCCATTGAAATAGTCACCCGTGTTCGTTGGAACGTCATACGTGCCTATACGTTAATTTGTCAAACATGTGCAATTAATGTGCACGTTGAATGAAGTGCAGCTTATTCGTACACGAATATTAAGGCTTATTGCCGTGTTCTATTGCCTAGCTTGTTCTTCGGGCTCCCAGATCGTTAACGGTATCTTTGTGTCTTGTACATTTTGGACAATACGCCCTTGCTTGGTTATCAGATTGGGTTTAAAATGCCCTATTAAAGCATGTCCTTAACTTATTTTTTTCTACATCCAACTGTTTTGGCAGACATGCTACAAATGGGATGCACATGTAATGTAGCTATCCAACCTCATAAGCACTATCAAGGTGCCCTTTGCCATAATAGTCTTACATGTCATTTCTGCTACAGGATTCGGAGCGGCGGGCACAGCATCAACGTGATTGCAAAGAACGTATTTTTCTTATGCGACTACTTATTTTTTTTAATGACGTGCCTATTATGATCGTATTTGCATGTAACATTGCAAGGGTAAATCTAAACGTCCCACGATGAATTCCAGAATGAAGAAACCACCTTTGATCATGTTTTTCTCCATCATATTACGTTTTTTTTTTTGTAGCTTTACTGTATTACTGTTTTTTGCTCTATTTTAACGTTTTCATTTATAGGAGGATATGAGGATGTATGTTTTAGCAGGATACCGTCCCTTTAATTAGTAATGATGCACAATGGTTTTTCATTCATTTTCGAATTTTCTTAGTAATGTTGTTGCTTACGAGTAATATAGCACCGGACCGTTTCAATTAATTTATTTAATGTTTAATCATGAATGCATAATTGACAAAACATCTTTTGCCTGTTGCAATTGTGAACTCATGCTTTTGAAATTCAAACTTGTGTTTCTTCGTACCAAAACGTCCGGAAGGTTTACTTAATTGTTTAGTTTCGTTCTGCCAATGGTTGTGCTTGTTAATTTACATAATGTGTGTTTTAAAGAAAATCATGGTTTAATTAACCTACTTCCAAATATGTCCATGGCTCTTCTCCATTTTTAGTTCAGACTAGAGCGCTTTTGTAATGGTATTGTGCTGGAAATGGACATTATTAATGGAGGGGTGGGGGGTCCACCAGTTTGGAGCGGGCAGGGTGTTGTAAATTAGGGGAGGAGGGGGGTTTGTATCAGCCTACTTCCCTTACATAAACATTTCCATTTCATTATTTAATATATACAAAATTGAAGTATAATCAGAACAGGCGTGTTTTAACCAAACGTTCCAATGGGTAAGTCTCTTGACTTTGATCCGAACAACCTGAGTTCAAATCATGGCTTCAGCAACAAAAACAGATTGGATACATAAAGGGTGCAAATAGATTTCCGAAATTTGGGGATACGTTTTTGCCGGATCTAGGATCCAGGAAAAACCTAGCCCAATGACCAGCGCTGACTGGCATGTAGAGGGAGTGGTATGTAGAGGGTCAATCAGCTGCTCTGTGTTGCAGAAAGAGGACATTGTGGTGAAGTTCTTTCACTGTCAGCCACTTTGAAGCAAGCGCAAAATGTCTAATTTTCAGAGTTATTGCATTTTGCTTTTAAGGGCTTATTTTGTTTTCATGCTGATTTATCACCTTGGTGCTTTTTTGCTAGCACCGAGTGCGGCAAAAAAAGATAAGGCTCCCAATCCTTTGCTTTGTGAGGAAGAGGTAATGCAAAGAGTGCCTTTCATTGGGCCATTATTTAATTAAGCCAGTGTATCCTCTTGACACGGCAGGGCATACCATTAATGTTAACGTGTATGTGTCTCAGCTCTTTCTGTCCTTCTGCCTTAACTTTGAACCCCAGCAAGCAATGCTACAATGAAGTGGGCTTTCTATGGTGCAACATCTGTAATTTGGGTGGCTCTTGGTGCTGGGAGATGCAGGTTTTAATCTCTAGGCGTTGATTAGACGAGGGAGTTACCTAAAATGGGCAGGTTATGTATGTTATATCCAATGTATTAGATGTATGTTCATATACATTCTTGTTTTTTAAAACCTTCTGAACCCTGTAAATGTGTTTCTGGGTAACCCTTAGTCAGGGTAATTATAATTATTATATAAATATGATCCGTAAAAGGTTCAAACCCAAGAAGCAGTTTGTTATTCAAATAATCTGCTCCCAGCGAAGTTTTCTTGCAACTTGGGTCAACTGGACCTTTTTTCCTTAATAATACTGCTCGCTTGGGCTTAGCTAAAGCATTTTTTCCAATCTTATCTGGGAATTTATAGAACTCGCCCAAGTTCAAATACATTTCAAGCAGAAGCTATTTGAATTGAAGTGTTAGTCCTCTTCAAAAAAGGCAGCCTCAAGCTTTATACCCAGGAAATCTCTACATTGTTATAGATGCAAAAGCCATTGATCAATAACGCAAATCTGCCTACATGATTCTCGCTAATATCGTTTCGCACAAGCATTAATTTCTGTAACCATTCCTAGGTGTATATATTATACTCTGAAAATATTAGGCATTCTAAATACTTCTATTGCTGCTTCGCCAAAACATCTCATTGACAGAATAGTGCTGTTTAATTGAATCAAAATAGTCTTCGTTTTTCCCAATGGCACCCACCATTTAAAGAATTGAATACTTTCTCTACATTGACTGTGACGCAGAAGATTCTTCTGTGTATTTTTAATTCTATTCATTTACTTTTAGCTCTACAAGTTTGGGCTGGGGATGTAATGTTTTCCAGTAAGATGTGTACCGTGTTAAAGTGCCCTTTCCCATTGCATGTAGGTCTTCATTTGCTTTTAAAGCTAAGGGGATTAACCCGATGCATGGTTTTCTGTTAATCAGAAGAATTCTGTTTTGTACAACCTCTAATGACTGGACGCCCCGCTGGCGCCGCAAATTTGCATATCACATTCGTTAATAGTATATGCCGCGTACACTATGTCATGTGTACTTTTTTTGTCTGCGTGAGCCAAGGATTCTATTTGAAATGGGAGTTCATTTTACAAACGGGCTCTGCGTTCAATTTGTACAAAATGCTGTCTGATTCATAATGCGCCTCTGGATACAAAAAATGCATTGGGCTTTTTCTAAACAAAATCTCACTTGCAGTCCCTTTTCAAATGCGTGACACAGTGCCTTTTATAACTCGCCTAATGCGTGACACAGTGCCTTTTTATAACTCGCCTGTCCCGATCAGATTAGCAGCCCCTTTCTTTTATCCCGGGAATTTTATCATGGACTGCATTAGTGACAATTTGGAGTTGTATATTAGAGTTTCTGTAATTACATTTTAAATGTGGATTCATATTTTTGGAGAATCTGCTTGAACCCTAAATCTGGAATTACTACCAAAGTAAGGTCCTTTTCAGCTGGCTGTGTGGAACCCAGTTTCCAGCATGGCTTCCTCACTGCCTCACAGGGCTTATGTCTCCAGTCTGCCTGGGAACCTGCCATTGTATCTAGTAATATTTTTCAATATTAATCCCATCTGTGCCAGCTATTTTATATCCTCACCACAGCCCCACCCCGAGGAAAAATAAATTGCTGACTTCAGCCAACAGAGATCACTGTTCATACATCCCATGCACTTTCCATTCTTTCTCTTTCATGTCTAGGTTAGTTTCTTTGGCTTGTTCAGTGATCTCATTGCTTTAGCTAAATTGATTTTGAGGGCCTAGATTTGATATGTGACCAGTCTTTTTGTATTTTAGCTGGCATCTGGCAATGTTTTGGACCTGGGCTTGGAATTAGTTTGAACATGATGAATCAGGACATTACTATTGCCTCATCTTGTGGTGTGGATGGGGATGCTGGAGGTATGTCAACTCCAGTTACATCTGCCATAGAGTAGAGCAATGAATCACTGCTTTCCATCGTACAAAAGTGTGAACTAATTCAATACTTTCAATGTTTCACGCCTTGAAACACTTGTATAGACGTGTTATAAATGCCATATCATCTCATTTAAAGTTAAACAAAACTAAGTGCTGCAAAATAAATTGAACTTTGCATTGTGTTTGGTTATTATTCGTAAGTACATCTTCTGCCAGCAATATTAGAAATATGGCACTGTGGGGTTCCTTTTATAATTGCATGTTCACATGAGTTCAACACTGGAGAACACATTTTGAAATTGGATGCGTTTTCTCGATACATGACATCTCTAATATCAGAATCTTTTGAGAAATAGTTAATCTTCAGGGCTGTAGAAATAAGTGTTCTGGTCCCATGCTGAGTTCTTTTTCTTTTCTGATAATCACACTCCAGCTGCGAGGGCCTTGGTGTTTTACTACATGTGGCACAAGTCCCAACTTTCACATGCATTTCTCGGCATCTCCTTAGTATTTAAAATAAACTGCATTTAAAAGGACCTTGGAAATAGTTGCAGTCTGTTTTTTCTTTGATAACTGTCCCTCAGGTGCGCATGCAGTTATTTGCACAATATAGTTCATAGGGGCACTTTTTTCTTTCCCCCCATCATGGCAACGAGTAAAATGCGCAATCCAACATGAAGCATTTTGTGAATTGGTGCATCTCGCTCTTGCATATAAACAGATCTGCGGTCAGTTCTAGTTACACATTATTTTCTTCAACAGGTTGCAGGACTCGATTAGTGTAGCCTTGTGATAATGATAAAATACAATATATTGCAACATCTTGGCCTTCCATTGGGAGGAAAGAAAAGGCTCTGAAATAGGGAGGTGAGAAGTTTTCAGTGTAGTTCAACCTTGTGACCTTTAGTGATCCGGCCATAGGGCAGGGGGTTGGGGGAATTTGTGGCATTGATGCCCTGTGAGCCTAAACAGAATATTCTGAGATCCTATCCTCCGCTATCAAACATAAGACACTACACTGTTCCGTCCGTGTGGGTTCTTCAACCTCCTCCGACCATTTCCAATAACCCCTCTGGCAAATGGGTCACCGGTTATCCGGCGACAGGCTCGTGAGTCGGGTCCTTGTATGCTGTGCAGAATATTTGTCCTCTTAATGTACTATGCTCTCGCCTCCGTATAACTTGACATTGTTTCTCCGAGGCCCCATTAGCTAGCTGTACTTGGAACCTTATCAGCTGTCAAGTACCTGGTCTCGATGAATTAGAGTTCGCAGTTGGATGCTTCACTCCTGGATCTTCTGTCCTCCAGAGATCCGCACTGATGCTAGTATCGTGTAGGATCTGACCCCAACCCCTCTCACTTTGTGTAGGTTTTTCAAAAGATGCAATTTCAAGGTTGGAAAAATGCCTCACTATTCCTACCATGCTGAGGATTTTCCAGCCTAAAATAAACTAAACGCTCTTAACACAAGGTTTCTGTCCCTCACACTTGTACATACACTAATTCAACAAGGTAATAATATATTGCAGTTAAAAAGCAACACATTTAACATTTAATTTCACATCATAATAACTTTCTCCTTTATAATCTGTGTGAATTCCCCTTTTGGAGATTATTAAGCAGGATTTTGTCTAGCTGTTCCAAAGGGATAAGGAAGTCCTGTCTCCAAAAAAAAAAAAAAAAGTTCCACTTCAGTTCTCTTTTTGTTCCAACTCGATAACACAAAGTTCCACAAAGTGTTTCGTCTTTTTCACTTCTAAACAAGATCTTGAAACCGCTTCTTTCAACAAAGAATATTTCGTACTTCGTTAATTTAAACAAAAATGTCTTTGTAAGGATATTTCTGCATCAATTCACAAAACCACTTATTTATGCATTTGTTACAGCGCACAAAACCTAATGTATCTCAGCACAAATTTCATGGGGGTTCTTTAGTTGGGTACATTAGTAGCATTGGGTTGCAAGGTTACAAGTTACATTACTTGAAAAGATGTGCATGAAAGTTACACTTTACAATAGAGAAGAAGTTAAAAGAGGGGGGTCGGGAAAGGCAGAGGGGGGTGCAGTAGTCTTAGTGGGGGTCTAGTCAGTTGAACAGCCACATGTTCAGGTTTCTGCAGAAGCTCCAGTAGGCCTGTTTTCTGAGAGTAAGTGGCAGATTGTTCCAAAGTTTGGCTGCCGTGACCGGGAAGCTCTTGCTCCCTACTGAGAGGCGGTTGAAATTGAAGGTGGGTAGGGAGGACGTCTTCAGGCGGTGATTTGGATGACCTCAGAGGGCGTGTAAGTGTGTATTTCTCTACACACTTTGACAGCTAAGTCAGGGCAGTGTTAGAGAGGGTTGTATACTAATTGACCTTGGGGGGAATTGACCTAATTTAGAAGGTCCATATATGCGGGGGGATCCCCCCGCAAACCCGCCTCCAATAATTTATAATCCAAAACCTACTCAATACATATATAAGCGTCAATTGTGCAGAAGGTCAATTGGGACAAGGGTCAATTGTAAAAGGTCAATTTGGGTAATACCATAGAGGGACAACTGTGGACTAGGGATAATGTTTTGAATGTAATCCGTTCCCGGATGGGCAACCAGTGTGCAGATCTCCTGGCTTCCGAGATACGGTCCGACTTGGAGAGGTCAATGGCCGCTCGGAGGGCGTTATTCTGTATTGTCTGGAGTTTACTTAGTTGCGTTCTGATGTGCCGGTAAATAAGGTGTTGCAGTAATGGAGCTTAGCTCCAGTGATTGCTCTTGCTATTGTAAGGCGGTTAGCAGTTGAAAGGAATGACCTGCTGGCATGGAGCAGTTTGGCTGTGTAGTAGGCCGCCACTGATGCGATTGAGTTCACGTGCCGTGAGAAGTTGAGATTGGCATCCAGGTAAACCCCCCCAGGGTTTTGGCAATGGTTAAGGTGGTGATGCAGTTAACATCTATGGTGAATTCTTTGCAGGCTGGATCAATGTTACGCAGTGTTGGGATTGAGCAGATGATGAGGAAATCCGTTTTTTTTTTTTTTTCATCGTTGAGACCAAGTTTGTGGGAGGCCATCCAGTTATGAATGAGCTTATACAAAGTGCATGGTTGCTGATTCCTGGGCATAGGATCAAGAGAGTGGGCTAAGGAGCTGCGTATCTTCTGCATAGTTTGTGTATGAGATGCCTAGAAGATCAAGGTGGTCGAAGAGCGGTTTATTGTTAATGTTGTAGCTAGTGGGGGGGGGGGAAACGGGAGCCTTGGAGGGCGGGGGGACTCCACAGGTGACAGGAGTGGGTTTGGCAGAGAAGTCATTCATGAAGACACAGGAGGATCTGTCGGCTAAGAAGGATCTCACCCAGTCGGAGGCTGATGGTGGGAAGTTAGCGGTTGAAGTGAGTTGAGAACAGAGGATTTGGTGGTCTACCAAATCGAATGCTGCTGAGGTCTAGCGTCATCAGGAGGGCTGGTTTGCCAGTGTCTTTGATGGCATCGATTTGTATTTTCAGATCTAGCAGGGCAGTTTCAGTTCCATGCATTGGGCAGAATCCTGTTTGGAAAGTGACCAGAATATGGTTTTCCTCTAGATGTTGTTGGACCTGGATGTAGGCAACATGATCCAGGATCTTCAGGAGGTCGTGAACTTTGGTAATGGGGCGGTTGTCGGGATGGATGGGTCTACGGAAGGTTTTTTTTTTTTTTTTAGTAGCGGGAGGACCCATGCTTCCTTCAGGGAAGTTGGAGAGGAGTTGATGGAGAAGGATGCATTGATGATGGTTGTGAAGAGGGGTAGGAGTGTCTCTGCTGAGTCTTTGATTGGCACTGGACCGGAGTCTCATTTACTGTGTGATGGTTGAGGCTCTTTGGAATCCTGGAGACGTCCATGTCTGAGACTGGGTGGAAGCTGAACGCGGTGCTGGAGAGGGACCGTGATGGGATCGGTACTGTGGGCGGTGGTGGTTTGGTGAGCATGTTAATTTGTTTGGCGGCTTATTTTCTTTTTATCTTTGAGGGAGTTGATATTTGCAGTTAGGGCGTCTTGTTTTTTACCGCACCAGGTGCTGTCTACGGTCTGGCTGGAGGAGGGAGATTCTAGTTCTCGGAGGACAGTGAATAGTTCTTGGGAGCTGGATGAAGCATTGCTAATTCTAGAATTGTAGCTGTTGGCTTTGGTGGCATGGATTTCCTTTTTGTAGTTTTTGACAAAGGAGGAGAAAATGGCTTTGAGGCAGGGGAGGATTCTTTTATCCCGGCTACCTCAGCGGCGCACTTATTGGTGCAGATTTCAAGGAGTTTAGGAGTGAACCAGGTGTTTAAATGTTTTTTTGTTGTTGTTGAGGGTTTGCCTTTTCTGAGTTTGAGGGGTGTGAGCGTGTTGACTGCTTGTGCGACAGACAGCATGTAGAGGTCTACTAGTGCTGCCGGGTCTGTTACTGATGGTGGTGGGTGTGCCAGGGTGGCAAATAGCGGTGCACGGTTAGTCGGGTTGAGGTTTTTGGTGCTCCGGGCCATGCATTCAGGTTTGGCAGGGTGAGCTGGTCTGGGGCGTTCTGAGTGGGGGATCTCGAATGATATGACACATTGGTCCGGCCACGGGCAGGAGGAGGTGACGGGGGAGGGTGGATGTTGCAGTTGAGGTCGCTTAACCAATCTAAGGTGCTGCCTTGGTTATGGGTGGGCTCGAGAGAGCTTTGTGTGAAGCCGGTATGGTTAAGTGACAAGGCTGCGCTGGTGGCAAAGGTGTCGGCTGGGTCGCTGAGGCCTAGGTTGAGATCCCCAAGGATTATGATTTTGGACTTGGGTTTGATGGAGGTGAAGATGCTCCGCATTAGGTTGTCTTCAGAGGTGCGGCTGGGGACAGGGGGACGATAGACAAGGAGAAGTGTGATGGAGTTGGTAGCTGAATTGGAGATCTTGTTGAGTAGGGATTCACAATTGGGAATGACCTGAGTTTGCGTGACTCAGATGGTGAGGGTGTTTTTAAAGGTGAGGGCGAGGCAGCCTTCTATTTGTGTGGATCTATCACATTTTAAGGTGGTGAAACCAGGGGGGATGGCAATGGAAAGGGCTGGGCCAGCAGCGGGATGAAGCCACGTTTCCGTGATGACAAGCAGGTCAAGGTCGTGGATGTTATGAGGTCAAGGATATCTGCTGCATGGGCTGGGACTGATCTTGACTTAATGAGCGCCCAGTTGATGGCTTTTCGGTTGGGCTTGCATGTTTGCGGATTTCGTAATGGATGGGCAGCATGGAGAGGGAAGCCTGGGATGAATTGGGTGCGAACACAGAGGAATCTGTTCCTTGTGAAAGTTGGAGAGGGCGAGGCGATGGTTGTGTTAGGGCGTTTCGGGTAGTGTGGGGCCTGGTCCATGGATTTGTGGTGGGCTGATTTACATGCGCACGTGCGCAGCCCGAGGAGGCTGTTCCTCATAGAGATTGGGGGTGTGTAGCAACGGCAGAGTCAAGGAATTCGGGTGACGCTGAAGGGCCAGGACTCGCTTGCTTGATAATATTAAATAATTATGCAGCAGTTCATACAACACGTGCTTCAGCGTGATATTAATTTGTCAGGCTGATTCTGTATTACTCCATAAATGCTTTTGTGGTTCTTCAAATGCTTTTTCAAGAACTTTTTTTTTTTTAATATTTTTTTTTTTTTACTTCAGTTTTTATTACATTTTTGGAAAATGCCAGAAGAATGTTAAAACATTAATATCAGAACACGTCTGAGAGTTCACAACAAAAGACCTTAGATTGTGTCATTTATACTATTACCCCCCCCCCCCCTCCCCAACTTAGTCCCACCCTCCTCCTTAGCCCACTTAATGAAACGGCTCTACAATGTTCACTTAAACTACGTAACATTTCTTGAGTGGGTCTACAGTCTCTTAGATTGGTGTAGAGTTCAGTCTGTGCATGATGACCCTTTTATTGAAATGGCGTGAGGTCATGCTCATCTCGCTCACCTATTGCATGTGCCTTTCACAGAAGCCAGCCCATTCAGTTTGCACAGACCCAGAGTCCCTGTTTATTGTCACCATTAGGCGTTACATTAGGTATACATTCTTAGCCGTAATTGACCCAGTCTTTCTTAGACTGGGTAGATCTCTTCCACTGTGTGGCCAGACATGCCCTTCCCGTTAGGAGCAGACCACGCACCGTTTTCAGTAGCCGTATATACATGCCCTCCTGGTCTTCTAACCCAAACAATATCAGCATTGTTGATTTCCATCTCATGATCCCATCAAATTCCCTGATTCAGCTGAGGACTTCGTCCCATTAGGACTGGACCACTGCACAATCCCACCACATATGCCAATAGTCGGCTCTCGGACCACACTCGCGCCAACTGTTAGGCAGAAACCTGTGCAGTTCCCCCTGGGACCACTGCAAAAGATTTAGGATTACAGGTGTTTGGCAGTAAACCCACTTGGTAGCAGTCTGTACCACACAGATTCACTTGGTAGCTGTGGCTGAGCAGTCAGACCTCCCTCAAGAAGAGTTGGGCAGTATACAGAGTATTCACAGTAGGTCAAGAGAACACAATAGAACAAGTAAACGCTGACCAGGGCTTGGTGTAAAAGAGATATAATTATTTATTTAAAACCACATCTAGAAAAACACACAGGCACTAATAGTAAGCAATTCAAAAACACGGTCACTAAAAGAGATACACTCCCTTAAAAGAATATTTAGACAAGTCGTAAGTAAAGCCCCACTTATTTTCAGACAGCAGTGAGCGCTTAACATAGATGGCACTCTAATAATTCGTTTTAAAAAGGGAGAGAAAAGCAGAGAATAAGTTTGAAACAGATCCTAACACTTTTACAAGAACATGACAAGAGAGGAAGTAACACCGTGAATTCAGAGTCAGTAGGCTGGATCCGCTTTAAGAGGATCGAAACGAAATGTGTCCAAGGTCACACGGTTGCAGTGCACAAAAGTCTTGTAAAGGTTCAAAAAGGAGTTGGACCAAAGAAAGGGACCAGTTAGAGGGTCAAGGCAGCCAGCCCAGTCCAGAAGGTTAAGGGGTTATTATTACCTTGTAGCAATCTTTAGAAAGGGAGGCCTGGCGGACACGGTACCTTAAGTGGTGAGAATACTCCAGCGGGGGCAGTTGTTCCTGGCAGCGGATGCAAGTCGGTGCTTCGTCCGGGGGAAGAGAGGATCTCGTCGTGGAGGAAGACAGGAGTCCGTTGCACTGCCAGGGAAGAAACCAGACGCGGAGTTTCTCAGGTACAAGGAGTGGTCCGTTGATTTGCGGTTCAGTGGTGAGTGGCTATCCGGCCGCCGGGGTGCTTGGCATGGGAAGTTCGACCACAAACCGGGCTGGGGTGCGAAGAGAAGAAGGTAAACTGGTTGTGCCCACCAGTCAGGGGAAGAAGCCTCTCCAGCCGGGAGATCTTCTCTGTCGTCGGGAAGTGGCGAGTCGGTTCCGCAGGGCTCCACCGGTGGTGTCGTCGTGGTAGGTCGGCTCAGCTTCTCCCTCGTCGGATTCTCAGGTCCTGTGGCGACTTCTGAAGTTCCAGTCCCCAAAGCCCTGCTTTTATGCGCATACCCCCATTCACTCAGCCTAGTTGTCAATCAAACATGCTAACCACTTGGGCCAATCACACAAGAGTGCGACTTGAGTTACCAAAATAACTCAGTCCAAGGTGCCTAAACCCCCTCCTACACCCCCTGTGGTACCCAGACAGAGGGGCACCACTTTTGGAGGCTTCTGTGGAGAAGCCCGCCAAAAAGTGGAACAAAGGGCTCGACTTGGGTTGGAGTCACAGAAGAGAACACGGACGACATTTTAGAATCGAGTCCTGGCAAAAAATACCAACGGCGAATTAATATTAATTAAATAAACCAGCGGTATGTTCGAGGCTATGAGAATTAAATAATTAAAGTTGGTAGCCTCGAACAATGGGAAAATCCCATAGGAAAATATTCGCGGTCGAATATAAAAAGTAGTTTTCACTGCCACCAGCCAAAACTCGATCAGGGGGGACGGAGACGTACCCCCTCGACTAACAGACCCCGGGGCAATCGAATTGCCCCGACCAGTACGTCCACGATATGATGGTTTGTACTGGTTTCTGTTAATAATTTGGGACTAGTAAAGCCAATGGTGACTTTACATGCCCTGGGAGACAGTAGTCAGTCCCAGGGTATGGAGTCTATGGTGGGGTGTCACTATGACACTGCTGTGTTACTGCACAGAGGGTGCTGTGTAACACACATAGTAAAAACACATGAGACCCTATGGAGTAAAGGACCCCATAGCCCATAAAACACAAACAGTCAAAGGAACACCATAAATCATGTCCAAGAGTGGGAGAAAAAGAGTCTCACTCTTGGCAGGAGAAAAAAACAAACTCCAGGAATCCAGCAAAGCTGCTGGGGGTGTCGCTAGGCTAGGAAATTCAGCCTAAAGAGAGAATTCTCCCTAACACCAACATCTGCCACGTCTGAGGGGAAAGGTCCATCTCTAGATCTCCCTCCCACCTCTGTCTCAACCTATTGGAGGATCCCCTTCTCGTGTCAACCAGGGCCCTGTATATGGCATCAATAGGTCCCTTGGATCCTGTGGCAGTGTCTAGAATGTTCTCGAGTGGCGAGTGTACCCTCTGGATTTTCTCCCTCCAAACCTCTCTTGTGAGGACCCCCCTTCAACTGCAGATGCGAGAAGACGGAGAGCTTGCCCAACCACAGGGTCTCTTCCAACTCCTATAGCGTAACAAACCTGCCATCCCTCCACAGTTGTCCAACCCTTTCAAATCCCGCTTCATACCACGGTTGAAACTTCTCTGGATTCGGAATGGCGTCCCGGGGACCCAGAGCGGACCAAGGGGAGAAGGCCATGTTGTGACGCCTCCCATTCCTGCTCCTTGCCGCCAGACACTCCAGATAGTACCCAAAATGGGGTGTTCTCTTGTCCTCCTCAATAACTTTCTCCTGGGGGCCCACAGCCACTCCCCTACCGTCGCCGGTCTTAAGTGACAGTTATCTAGGCCCACCAATTGCGAATCTTTCCATCGTCTGAGGTGTGGAATGAGGATGCTAATTGGTGTGGCCTTGTAGTATAGTCTGGGAGGCCCACTCACCCCTGGTCCTTGAGTCGGTGTCACGCTAAAGACCCTTGGTTGCTTCCCTTGCCAGAAGAATCATGTGAGAGTACCTTTGGTTATTCCAAAGAAGGCATGGGAGATCAGCATCAGGAGCATTTGGGATAAATACAAGAACCTGAGAGTACCATTTTTTTAAAATTATTTTTATTGCGTTCAGTCTACATAAAGACGATACTGTAAACGAATTCCATTTCGCTAGGTCTTTTTCTACTTCCATTGTCAGCGGGAGAAGTTTGCCTCATGTAGGCCATTTAGCTCTCTTGTGACGTTAATCCCCAGATACCTTAGCTTTCCCAGGCTTACCTTCATACCCAGGGGGAAAAACAGCCCCCCCACCCCCACCACCATCCCTGCTTCTAGCCAAGGGTAAAAGGACTGACATGCCTGTATTTATTGTGAGCCCTGCCATACGGCCATATCCTTCAATCGCGTCCACCGCTGGGACTGGGGTCTGTGGGTTCATCACGTGTAGTAGCATGTCATCTGCGTAGAGACCCAGTGTGTAGGTCACCACCCCCTCACGGTGAATCCCTCAATTTGCGGGTCCTGTCTTAGTCTCTGGGACAGGGGCTCCAGCGAGCGCAAAGAGGGCGGGGGAAAGCAGGCAACCCTGGCTTGTTCCCCTCCCCAGATAAAACCACCTCCATTATCCCCATTGATATGATATATTTTATTTGTATCGTGCTCATACTCGGGTGTTTCAGAGTGCGACTAGGCAAGGGAGGGGAACAAGGGAGAACACAACACAGCAAAAACAAGGATCTTCCTAGGCCCAGTGACATTGAGAACGCGCAAGTGCATGGGAATGGGAAAAGGGGGAATAAGTGCATGGAAGGGGGATAGTGGAAAGTGCGGAGCAGAGGAGAGCAGATTAATAATAAAAAATAAATAGAAAGTGGGGGCAATAAACAGTGGTAGTGCAGCCAGCAAGTGGCAAGTGCTGTGTTTAAGGCAGCAGACTGGGTAAGTCTGATAAGTGCAGAAAAAGAAGAAAAATGGGGGGGGGGGCTGTAAGGGTACAGATACAGTCCCCAGTGCAAGGAGTGGCCAGGAGAGTGGCAGGGTGAGCAGGTACCTGGGCCCAGGGTGCAGAGGGTGGCCAGGAGCAGATCAGCAGGGGCAAGTGGGGAGTGAAGGCGGAAGCAAAGAGGAAGGTCTTGCGGTTCTTCCGGAATCGGAGATGGTTTTCCTCAAGTTTTAGATTGGCAGGGAGGCTTTTCCAGAGGGAGGCCCCAGCCGAAGATGGAGATCTACCCCCGCTCGTTTCTTTGATAAACGATTGACCCGGAGGGAGTTAGAGGTAGAGGAGTGAAGAGCTTGGGAGGGGAGGTATTTGCGGAGGGAGAGCTGAAGGTATTTTGGACCCAGGCCCCAGAAAGCCTTGTGGACAATGCAGAGGGTTTTGAATTTAATCCTTGCATCCACTGGGAGCCAATGGAGAGATTTCAGGGCTGGAGAGATATGATCCCTCGCTGCTACATAGGCCCTTGGGGAGGGGGGGGATAGATTGCCATGATACCTCTCTAAGACATTTCTGCCTAACTCTATTTTGGTAAGAACTGCCTCCAAGAAGTCCCACTCAACCGTATCGAAGGCCTTTTCTGCATTAATGGAAAGTGCGGGGTCACCCTGCATTGGTCAGTGTACAAGACTCAGAAGATGCTCCTTCAGTCTCGCAGCCAGGACCCTAACGTAAATCTTGGCGTCTATGTTAAGAAGTGAGATCGGGCGATCTGAACTGCAGGGTCTGGGTTCCTTGTCTGCCTTTGATATCACAAGATAAGGGCCTGGATGAAATGAATCTGGTGCTCTCCCTGTGTCCAGGATATCATTGAAAAGTAGTTGAATATCTGTGAGAAGGTTTTATAAAAGCCTGGTGTGAAATGGTCTTCTCTTTTCCAAGCTGGAGGTGTCCTATGGCATTCTGAATTTCCTCACCCGTGAACTGTGCATCCAAGGTCCGAGAGCCAACCCCTGATATGAACGGCAGGGGGGACTCCCTCCTGGTGTGCATTGATCTCTCCAGTAGTGGCCTTCCCTTCGCTTCTATAAAGGGCCTCATAGAACGAGGCAAATGCCTCCTGGATCCCTTACACTGTACACTCACCCCCTCCACTACCCTCAACCTCTGTGACCTATCTGTCTGCCCGTTGTCCCTGCAGTCTTGCAGCGTTGAGGGTATCCGCCTTATCTCCTGTCTCAGAGTTTTTGTTTTAGGAACTGCAGATTACGAAGCACCTTCTCCTCCTCTAACAATTTCAGCTCTTCCCTCAGACCCCTTGCTTCCTTAATATAGTCCTCCCTTTCTGCTGGGGCAGACTGAGCACGCCTCTCAAGACTACTTACTTTGTCCCGAAGTCCTTGCTCTATTAGTGTATGTTCCCTCTTCTTGCGGGCCCCCTCCCTGATCAGCAAGCCCCTCCATGTGGCCCTCGCTGCATCCCATACCAACCCCCTTTCCACTTCACCTGTGTCATTGATGGTAAAGAATTCTTTAATGCTGTTCTCAAAGTCCTCTCTGAAGACCGGGTCCTTCAACAGACGGTCATTACACCTCCATTTAGAGGTCCCAGGGCACAGGCCTCCCCAGTTAATGTCTACCAACACCATGTCATGGTCCGACCATGAGATCGGGTGGATCCCCCGAGTCCCTCGACACCACCCAGAGATCCCTAGTGACATACAGGTAGTCTATTCTCGTGAGGGTGCCATGTGGTGCTGAATAGAAAGTGAATCACCTCTCCTGTGGGTGGAGGTGCTGCCATATTTCCCTTTACCCGTACAATTCCATGGCCATTTCCAACTCGGCATCCTCTTGTTTCTGGGGTTCCTTGTCTAGTCTGTCTGTCCAGGTTTGTGTCAATCCACACATCAAAGTCCCCTCCAAGGATAAGTGCCCCTGGCCCTCATTCATTATTTTCTCTAGGGTTCTTTGCAGGAATCTCTTCTGACCTTGATTTGGGGCGTAGATCGCTACGAGTGACCCTTATTGTCTTGATCGGGCCAGAGAGGTCCGTCGGACCAGACCTTTGTTACTTCCGTTCGTAGCCCTTTCCGACCAAGAATCCCCCTCCCTGCCTTCCTTGCGATGCCAGTCCCCCAGTATTCGCTTCCAATATGCCCACATGGGATCTTCCGTTCGTCACGTTTCAGGTATTGGTTTCTTGGAGGAACAGAACATCAATGCCCGACCTTTTGAATTCCCTGGCAACCAGAGACCTCTTAGTAGGGGAGTTGAGCCCCTTGACATTCAGTGTACACACAAGCAAACTGTCCACCATCCCTGCCTTGCCTTTATCAGCCATACTCCAATCCTATGTCCTGCATAAACAGCAAAGCAGTAGCACACCCCTTCTTAACAAAAAAACTAATCTGCACAGGTGAACATAACATGAGCCTTTATGTATAAATTGAGTTCTCTGAACCCCCCCCCCCCCAGTTCCCTTTGCCCCCCCCCCCTCCCACCCCCAAGGCACCCAGCACCCCAGGTGAGTCGAAGCCACCGAACAGGCCCCCAAGCCTCTACTCAAAACAATTCAAAGTCTGTTGCCCCCACCCTAACCCTGTGACCGCAATAAACCCCTGGAAGATAAGATTCAATGCTTTAAACATTTCTTAAACCTCAGAGTACTATAGCCCTTGTGTCTCCTCGAGTGTTCCCAGGGGCAATCCCCCAATTTCCCTCTCGGCCCCCCACTCCGTGGCACCTTGGGATGTATACTCCAGACGTATTTGGTGTGGTCGTGTTCAACTTCATAAACTTCCTGGAGCCCAGGATCCTTTTTCTCCCTGTACCTTTAATGCGCCAGGCTCTGTCGCCATAATTTTCTCCCTGTGGGCCCAGAGCTGTTCCTTATTCTGCTAGTAGCTCCTTTATGACTTTGCATTTCCTCCTCAGTCACAAGCCTATGTCTCTGCCCCTACAGCTCGAAGGAGATAGAGAATGGGAATCCCCATCTGTAGCGCACGCCTTTACCATTTAGCCACTTCGTCAGAGGTAGGCACAGCCGCCTCTTTGTGAGGGTCAAAGGGGACAGATCTGGAAAATGGCGACTCTCACCATGCCCATCCTCACCGCTCCCCTGCTCTTTGCCTTGTCCAACATTTTGAGCCTGTCCGGGTAATTGTGGAAATACGCCAAAACACTGATTTGGAGCCTCCGGGAGGACTGCCGGCTCTGTGGACCCTCTGAATTTTTGTCTCATTAATCGAGTCGTCCTTGCAGGGAGTTTCATAATCTCATGTATTATTCGCCTGAGATCTTTCCACTTCCCCCTCCTTTTCTGGGATCTCAAAGAACCAGAGGTTGTTTCTCCTCTCACGAGTCTCAACGTTTTTAGCACCATGTCGGCCTCTCTTTTTTTTTCCAGCCCGCTCATCCTAACCTCCATTTGGGTTTCCAGAGTAATTCTAGGGAGTACTGGCTATGCTCCATCTCTTGTAACCTCTCCTCCACATTGTCAAGCCTGACATTGGTCTTGTCGACTTTGCCTCCTATATCTGCTCTCATCCCCCTGATTTCCTCCAGCAATGGGGCAACATCCCTCTTTGTCGCCATAGTCTCTTCGTCTCCAGCCTCCATCCTCCATCTCTCCCGCCTCACTATACTCACCGATCCTGCCCTGGTACACGAAATCCGCAAGCCGGGATTTGAAATCCACACAAGGTTTCACCACAATGGAGTACCCCGCACCTCACGGGGGAACACAATGGGTCCAGACAGCGATAGCCCCTGTAGCTCAGAGTTGGAGGAAGGTGAACCTTTACCATGCCCCCGCCAGGATCCCCAGAACCCTCCTTATGTTTTTCTGGGCGATGCCCGGGCTGCTTGTCTCAAACCTTGTGGCGTTCACATTCCACCTCCACGGGGAGCAAATCCCTATGCATGGGACCCGGTCAAGGAGGCGCACACCCCGAGGCCAAGGGCCACACACACTTCAACCCCTGGCCTTGCCCCTGCTGAGGTCATGCGTGCTAGGGGGCACAGTTCTCAAACCTCCAGTTGGTGGTCCAGTGCTTGCAAGGCGTCAATTGGTCCCCTCTCCCTACCCCAAATAACCGGGGTCACCATGTTCCGAATAAAGCAACTTGTCACGTGGGTCTCACCCCCCCTTCCCTCCCCCAGGGTGTTCCGAGTATTAAACCTGGGACATCTGTCCTGGCCGCCTCTAGGACACGAGATTCCAATGGGGGCCCCTGCACTCCAGCACAGCTCCCCTGAACACTACTGGCGCAAAGTCATATGGCCCCTGGGACCTGGTCAGAGAGGAGGGCACATGCCCTAGGACTGGGGGCCTTCGCCTCTATTGTTGCCTCTGCACGTTGTGTGATCTGTGCCCCCTCATTCACCACGGCCCGGGCTGTCCTTCCTTGCCTTTACTTCACCTTGACAATATTTGGGCCCCAGAGTCAAGTTTGTGGAGGCAGGCACACGCCCCAATACTGGGGGCCCACACATCCCTGGACCTGCCCAAAGTGGATTCCAGTCACCTTTGCACCCAGGCCTCTGCAGTGCTCCACCACTGGTCGGTGGGCCTAGTGCTTCTGTGTGGGTCCAGCAGCTCTTATGTCTGCCCCCACAATGGCCCTATCCAGGCCTGCAGCACCTGACTTTCCTGTTGCCTCTTTACTTCAGTGGGAAGACCTGCGCAGGGTGCTTGGTCCCCTGTGTTGCAAGCTTGCAGCTCAAGCCTCCTATTGTGCCATTGAGGGAGGGTGCTCTCCTCCTCCCTGGTACGTGGGATGGGGGCCGCCTCCTATCTGTTCCGCAACATGTGGGCATGGGGAATCAAGCTCTCTCAATGGTTTGAGGCCGCATCACGGGAGCGCCTCCGCGAGGGATGTCTTGCGGTGGTGAAAGCACTTTGGCTTTCCCCCAGGAGGATTCCGGCGCTGGTTTTCAGCTCCCCAGCGGTTACATTTCACAATTTTCGGAGCTACGTGCTGTTTGTCAGGTCCTCTGGCCGCCTCTCCCCACGTTACGTCTCCTGGGGGGGGGTGGGTCTGAGTAGGGGCAGACTCCTTTTCCCGCTGCCTGGGTGAAGGAGGAGCACTATCCTGCAGCCTCCATCCTCGCGCCCCCTGGTGGCCATCCCTTTTTCAAGAATTTTAACCACCAACAACTTTAACCTGGTACACCCCCTTGCCAGGTATACTAACGGTCTCTGCTCTTGTGTACTCTCCTGCCAGAACAGCACACATTGTTAAAATGTCTCCTGGCCTGGTGTACTCTCCTGCCAGGCCACAACAAACTACGAACTACAAGTACTTCTGTGGTAATAATCGGCTTTCAATAATTTAGCAATATCTCTTGCTTCACAAAATCAAGTTTGAGAATGTCTTAAAGGGAAGCAAGAACCAACTGGTGCTATTTATTACACTTGTGTGTTTGCTACACGCAATATAGGCTATGCTTCACTCCTCCTGAATACCTTTTATCAGAAGGGCAGAGATCCTGCCACTCTTGTTTCCACGCTTTTTGCCCGATTCACAGAGCGTTTTCAAATGGGGTTGTCCATTAAACGCTTCTGTGATTCGTTCTTACTGTCACACTTTCTTGGCTTTAAGTCATCTCCTCTTATGATTTCCTTTTGCATCGGGGCAACAGTCTTTACAAACACTGACCTTCTCAATTGCCTCCTTTTTGACCTTATAAATTGCCTTGATATGATTCTCATTTGGCTTTGGCAATAGTGTTTTGTATTTTCTTCTCGAGTTATTGCCCTTTCTTGTTGGCTTTTAATATAACCCACTATGTTATAATCCCACCCATCTGGTTTGATTATGAAGTTCTTGTTCTGCCTTCTGCTCCCTTTTTTAAATCAGCTTTGTCTACAACAGAATAATTGGTCTACTTTACATTAGTTCGATATTTTCCTCCTTAATGTTACTTTATCTCATTTTTGAGGTTCAGATCCCTGGACTTGGCCAGCGGACGGTTACAGAGCACTCCGGGGTCAGTGTAACCGTGAACCCGCCGGGTCTGGCTTGTGCCTCTGTTCGCCTCGCTCCCTCCAGGTGTTCTGCTTCGGATTTCCTTGCGTGGCCCGGCAGCCTCTCATTCGCGACTTCACGCTGCCTACGTCTGTCAATATCGGAGCTCTCGTGGCTCCCACAGCTATCCGGTGCTTGCCTGCCATGGGTGCTCGTCTGACAGAGAGGAAAAACTGCTAAATTGTGCGCAACCTCTGCAGCTGCAATCTCGAATATATGGGAACCTCTCGGGACCGGCATTCGTTTGTCACAGTACAATGGTCCCAGCTTGTCTTCAATTCTTGCTTATGTCGCCTTGCCATGTGGAGGGGTCCAAACTCCTCCACCATCTACTACTGCTCTCTTTCTTCCACTTCTTAATGGACTGCACATGAGGGGGCCTTTTATGCCTCCATTCTCCCTCCGGTGTGGGTCATTATTCCTAATGGGCTTCAATGTTGTCTTGTGCCTCTGCAGTCCTTCTTCAAACCAGTGCTTTGGGAATTGTTGGGCCTGAAGTCTATAACATCAAAATTAGCCTTTCTAACGGTTTCTATTTCACAATAGGCCATTAGGATGTTGGGGTCTTGGGGAAAGTTAAACACGGGGGGTTTCCCATTTCTTTCTGACCTGCTCCCCCTCCTCCCCTCAAGTGATCCTTCCGCAGAACACTCAGCCCCCAGGGTTAGGATCACAAAGTCTCCCTTTCTGTGGCCACATGAGAAGGGTCCCAGGACAAGTAATTTGGGTGAATCGGCTGATTTATCACCACCTTACAACCCTAGTAATGGACAACCACAAAGGGCTCTTCACACCTGTGACCCCGTTACTAGCACAAAACCCAACCACCACAGAGAGGCATTTGACACTGTGAAGCAGAAAACTACAAGAACCAACAACGAATGAGCAAAACGACCCGGAGAATAAAACCAACCCAAGCCCCTCATCAATATGAGGGATCGAGACCTTTAACAAAGGCATTTAGACAGAAACGCAACCACCACAGAATAGGCTCCAACAGGAAAACCCCACCGTGACAAGTGACCCAAGCTCCAGGAGGCTAGAAGACTGAGACACAACCACCTCCGAGAGAACCACGCCACTGCAGAAGTGATACCATACAGTATCCCATAAGGAAAGCCAAACTAGGAGAACAACCCAATCTAAACCACTCTCCAACACAAGGAAAAAAACAGCCAGCAGTAGAACAAATCTTATGAACACAGAAGATTCACGAACCATAACTAAAGGAACCCCACAAAGGAAACCCTACCTCCAGAGAGGCAATGTAACTTGCGAACCCATACTGCGACCAAACCCCAGTGACCGGGATCTCCAAAACCCACAAGACTCACCCATCCACTGCATACAAATATTCCCATTAACCTCTAACCCACACCTTAAAGAAAGGCACAACAATCTGAGCAAGGCAGACGGCACTGCATGTTAGACCACACCAACTTATGGAAAGCATTTAAATAGACAGATCGAACTGGAGACCAGGAAATAATCGACCGAAGAGGGCATCCCCTCTTCCCCCCGACACACCATAAACTACACAGGTCACATCTCTTATTCAAATGAGAAAAGGAAGAAAGACATCCAGGAGTCCACGCACCACTGCAATACATTGCAAACCCAAAACAATCACAGACCATATGCCTGGATACAAGAAAAGAAAACGGAAACAGGAAGGTAACTGCACCCCAACAAAATGGAAACTACCTGCCAGAATTCACAACGCCCAGAAACCCCATGCGGACATCACTAAACGGAGTAAGGATTCGGGCCAAGAGAAGAGGAAACATTGAATATATCTCGTGTTATCTCTGCACCTACGACTCCAACTCAATGGGGGGAAAAAAACCACAATCGAGAACCCCAACATGACATCGACCAAACATCTCAAAACGCAACATCTCGGAAAACACCTTTTGGTAAGACACCAATAAGTATCAGCTACTCATTTATTTCATAACCATCCACACACCCTACATTAAACAAAAACTGGAAAACATTGTGTACAAAAAAACACCAACCTCTATGAACCAGAACTAAGAAACACTTCAGTCAACCTAAATGAACTCAACAAAGAGACGGTGCACCCGACCACAATCTCAGCAAACAGCCTCGCCCCAACAGAATCCCTAGAAAAGAAAACCCAACAAACTCCACCCGGCAGGGACTCATGAAAGGCTAGGCAACCATTTACAAGAAAAGACACACTGCACTGCATGAGCATTTGTAAGGCACTTTATATAACAGAATTGTGTTTCAAAGTGCCACAAGGCTAACTGGGAAGGAAACTGGGGGGGAATAAAAATGGCAAAAAACGTAATCTACAATCATGGTCCTATTAGGCTTTGTAGAATTGCATTGACGAGGATTGCAGGCGGAGGGGATGGCAGGGGTGCAGAGGAGTGGACAAGTGCTGGAGGAGGGTCTGGGAGGGAAACTGCTAAGTGGAGCCAAGGAGGAGGGGGAGGACCCTCATAGTGCTAGTACAGGTGACTCTCAAGGGTGGTATGCAGAGCAAGTGGGGGCGGGGCGCTGGTATTGACTGGGAGGGAGGGCCTGGGAATCCAGTAAGAATCATGAGGAACAGGCCACCATTCACAGCAGCAGTAGGGTGATTAGCTGGGGAGGGAAAGAGGTAGAGAAGAGCAGAGTTTTGAGCACTTTCTGGAACTTAACGACACCCAGCTCAAGTCTGAGAGGGGAAGGGAGGCACCAGCCTAGACCTGTCCCCCACTCTCTGCTTGGAGAAGCGTTTGATAGTCCGAGACTTGGAATTAGTACAGCCTAGGGCTCTAGCAGGGGAGTCTGTAGGGAGGTAATGTTGGAGATGGCATGGTCCCAGGTACCAGAAGACCTTGTAGATGATGCAGAGGGTCTTGAATTTGATTTTTGCTGCCACCATGAGCCAATGGAGCGATTGTAGGGCTGGAGAGATATGGTCCCTGGGCTTGAGGCCAAGGAGAAGTCTTGCAGCCCTATTCTGGATTAGATGGAGGGGGCGAAGGGAGGAAAGTGGGAGATTGAGAAAGTGGCTGTTGCAATAGTCAAGCCTGGAGACGACCATGCTCTGGAGACATTGAGCTTCTGGGGGAAGTTGAGAACAGGAAGAATGCCTTTGAGGATCTAGAGCTGGAAGTGGGACTCTTAGTAAGGTCCATGATGTGAGGGGTGAAGGAGAGAGCAGAGTCGAACCCTGAGGTTTTTTGGCCTCATGGGAGGATGGGTGAAGAGGGCCCAAAAGTCATGATGTCCTGAGTTGTGGATGTGAAGTGGGAGGCCAAGGCAGTGCAGAGAGCCTGGGAAGGAAGGCTAGAGGATGAGACTGTGAGTGGATTGGCAAGTTCCTAGCAGAATTTGAAAGGTTCGGCTGGGTTGTTAGTGGCTCCAGAGATGTGCATTTGAATGTGGGCCCGCTCATTGGAGTGGCGGATAGAGAAGCGATATTGCCTTTGGAGCCGGTGGCAGGCCAGAATGTCAGAGGATAGGCCCAAGGTCTGCCACTTCAGTTCTGCAACTCTGCCCCTGAGTTTGAGAGATGCTAGATCAGAGTCGTACCAGCTGTTCTTGGTGGCAGGTTTTAGTCGGATCTTCATAGCAGGGGCAAGGAGGTCAAGGGTGTTGAAGATGGCAAGGTTCAAGTTAGCAAGGACAGAGTCTGAGGGAGGGGTGGGGTGTGAGGGCGTATCAAAATGGAGGCAAAGGCAGCAACTGGCACTCGCGTCATGGATCAAATGATGGCGAAGGAGGCTGGCAGTCCAGGGGGTTGCTCGTATAGAGAGCTAAGGGGCCCCAGGTGGGAGGAAAGTAGAGAATGGTCGGACCAGGTGAGTGGGGTGGTGACTGGATTACAGAGGGGGATGTCGCCAGAGATGAAGGGATCAATAATGTGGCAGGCTGCAGGGAAGAAAATGGAGAGAGGGAGTCGCAGAGGACCTGGAACTCTGAGGTGGATGATTCAAGAGTTAAGGTAGATATTGAAGTCACCAAGGAGGAGGAGTTTGGAGGAAGAAGAGGATGAGGCAAGGTCGGCCCATCCAGACAGGAAGAGGGAGATGGGGGCAGGGGGTCTGTAGATAGTGGCGAGGATCAGAGATAGTGAGCTTGACCCCCCAACCCTACAGACGAGGCATTCAAAGGAGGAGTAGGAATGATGGAAGCAGGGACCCACTGAAGGAAGATCCAGGCCACTCCACCTCCAGGCCTACTAGGTCTGGGTTTGGAGAAGAGTGAAGATTTTGTAGACCTCACGAAGGAGAGTGTCGAGAGCATTGAGAGAGCTGGCATTGAACCACGTCTCTGTAAGAGTGAGGATGTCCAGCTCCAGGTCAAAGTCTTAGAGAAGGAGACTGATGTCAGAGTATTTGACAGCAGAGCGAGTATTCAGAGTAGCAAAGTGAAGCGGTTATCACATTTTTAAAGGTTTTCTGAGGGGTTGTACAGGGGTGTGGTACGTCCATTGTTGAAGTGAGAGGAGCGTAAGAAGGGGTGGCAGGAGATGGGTAGGACGTTTTATAAGAAAAGGCAGGTGCCGGTTGAGAAGAGTAGGTTGCGAACCTTGGTCTACGATAGTGCCATTTACATGGGAGGGGTGGAGAGTGGCATAGGAGTAGAGGGGGAGAGAGATGGGCAGGGGATCTGTGAGGAGGAGGAGGAGACCACCACCTAGAATCTAAATTGCCAAAAAGCACTAGAAACAGCACAAAGAGGAGATTAAAGATAATCGCCTCAATGTAAGATCCATGGTGAACACAAAACAGAAATGTATGACCTAAGCGAGGATGACACGACACACTGTTCTTCGCGGAAACATGGCTATCCGACGACTACAAGACAACCGCTCACAAAGCCATAACTGACAATTTTAAACTAATACACGCCAACAGAGAAACCCGACGGGAAGGTAGAATCGTAATGGCGCACAAAGACCACCTCTACGCCACACCACTCCCCTCAACAGGCATAGACTGCAAATCGCTTCTCATCATGATCAACGACTAAGCCAACTTAGTGTTCCTTCTGATCTACAGACCGCCATCCTACAACCCAAACTTTACAACAAAACTCACTGACTCCATCGCCATCCTCTCCACCTATCATAACTTAATCGTCCTGGGAGACTTCAACCTCTGGTATGAGAGAGAGAACAAAACTACAGCAAACTCACTCTGCTCCCTTATGGAAACACTCTACTACAAGCAAAACGGATTCACCCACATTGCTGAAAAACACCTTGGGTGCACTCTTCTGCAGAGACCGACTCTACCACCGTCCCACCAGTACCAATGATAGGTCGGGATCACCATGTAATGCCATTAAAATCCCGACCTGCATACTGCCTGGAAACCCAATATACACAAAGGGGAGTCCCCTAGATGAACCACTTAATTTGATGATTCAAAGAGCCTGGACGTCGCTAAGGCCAGCCCACAATAGATGGCCTTCAAATTTAGTCCAACAGACCGCACACGATTGAATAAAAAGGAAAACGTTATTTATTCAGTAGGCCATGGGTCCTACAGCATAGATCATAAAGCATATATTTGATCTGTTTTTGATTATACAGATGATTACACAGTTAAAACAAACATACAATTAGATAAAAACCATTAGTTCACACATGAAACCTAAAACCCAAACCTAACATTTTATGTTAACAGAGAGAATTTGTTACTCACCACTCCGAAGTAGGCCCAAGATGTGGATGAGTGACCTTGGAGATGATGGTTGTACAAGAACCAATATTCAGCCTTCCATCCCAGCTCCCCTGAGTACAAGACTCGGGCTTCTTCAAAGTGGGGCTCTTTTCTACAATGTACCTCTCTGCTGTTTCGATTGGGACAGACCGAGGTGTCAATTGAATAAAAGAGCAGGGAGAACACACACACCGCCAATACCAATGCTGCAAAAGAATACAAAGATATTATACAGTGTTGAGAATAAACCAAGCCATCGGAACAGCAGTATAATACAGGAAATACCTAGCTAAGTATTGGGGTGAAGCTTCCCCGGGGTGAATCGGCACTCAATTTAGGTAGGCCTAAAGTATTGAACATATGACAACCAACCTGAAATATGGGTATTTTGAGGATGGATAATAGTCCAGGAGACAACGATAGGAGAAAACAACAAACAGGAATGTTAGTATAGGGAAATAAACCCGAGCCGCACGAGGGTCGCACTAGTGCCGGGTTGGTGCAGAATCAGCAAAGCGTTTATATGCACTTGAAGACAGGTTCACAAGACAGGGTAGATCACTCAATGTCCCAAAATCCAACAAAAGGAAAAATCCAATCAAGGCCATAGAGAAATGATTACAATTAGCAGAGATGGAGTTGCCAACTACAAATATGTACCTGCGCACACACAAATCCAGATAAGGTGTGGAAGAGTTCCGGGTGGTTGATAGCAAGTCACCTGCGAGCAGGGCAAAGTCGTTCCGCGTCTGGTAACAGCTAACTGGGATGAGGTACCGCAAGAGGCAGCAGGAAGAATAATCCAATAACGTTCCGGGTCAAAAGCCAGGCGAGCACAACCGGAATAAAGGAGGAGGCAAGCCAAAACAGGAGAAGTCCGGGTCAGAAATGTAGCGGTCAGTAGAAAGCCAATCCAGAAGCCAGGTAAGCAGATTAGGAATTTGTGCGGAGGAAACACGAAGGAGTAAACGGACGTAACCGCTGTAGCTTGTAATGCTAATTAGCAGCAACGAGCCCCTTGAAAGACGGTGGCTTTAAAGCCGAATGGGGCATGTCTTGCCGTACGTCTTCCACGTACAGGACATGTCAGCTCACACGGACTCCGTCGTAGTTTGTACAGTCGCCATGGCAACCTGTATCTGCTCCACAGAGGAGCCTGTAAAGGAGTCGTATTCTGCAAGGAAGCCCGAAGTGTAACAGAATTGCAATCATAAACCTTTATGCATAAATGTTGTCAGCAAGCAAGAGAACAAATCTCATTTGTTATGGCTAGGTGACCGTGTCAAATTACAAAAATACCCAGAAGTATAAATATCAAGGTCAGTCAAAAAGTGCACAATCGTAATCCTATACTGCTGACCCCATCTCTCTAATAGATGACAAATTCAATATATGCCAATACCGCGTAACTAATGCATAAAAAAGCAGTTTTTATGAACCAAAATGCACATCCCAGGTCTACGTCCCAATTTGAGAAACCCTGCCGTGTCGATATAGTAGGTAACAGAACTGTGAGCAGGATGTTTCGGCAGAAGATGGATTACACTGCCTTCTTCAGGACCCCAAGGGAAAGTGGAGCTCTGTGGATGTGATATGATGCATATTACTGTTCCAATATAAATAGAGCTCTTTAAAACCATTAAAAGAAAGGGGGGGTGGGATTTAAGAAGACAGGAGATGTGAAGAACCAGAAAATAAGGCTAAAACCAAATTCATCACCCGCTGAGTTTGCAGTCACCATGATTTCCAGAGACCTCGGATGTGATGAAAAAATATTAAACATCTGAAGGAAACCAAACCAAGGAGAGAAGAACTAACCAAAGTAAAACCAAGCCAGTTTCGTGTAGTGTGCATCGACATCATGCACCACTCCCATAGGACCAGTGTCCATCTTACCTAAGTTTACAAGAACATAGTTCTGGCGAACTTACTATGCAATCTATCGTCATCAGACGTTTGTAGACGTATGGCTGGTGTAACCTGTCATACACCACCTTCAAGATTCGTAGCTTCTATATAACTGAAATCAAAGAGAACACATAAATATGTGTATCTCTCTAAGTTCCAAAGACGGATGACTTGTTACTCATGTTTGGTGCAATTCCACCAACTCTTATATTATCACACTAGTTATTCAATTTATACATGTGATTGCCTAACACTGGGGCCTAATCCTACTTTTTTTATAGTATTTTTTTTTTATTGTTTTTACAACATCCAATCAACAAAACCAAATAAAGAACAACCAAACCCCTCAGTGCTTGTTATACAGTTGTAAATCAAGTGCAACATCAATCAATCCACTGCTTTACCCATTATCCTCCCCCAACTCGAGCTTACTCCACATCGCCTGCCGCCGTGGTATCCTCTAGGGGTACTTCCCCTTCTGTGTTTCCGGTGGAATCCTGGTCACTTGAGTAGGCTTGGGTAGACCCAGTCAGTGTGGCTACGAGGTGTCTCCAGGCCACCAGGGTTTCAGCTTCCTCCTCCCCTCCCCTATTGGCTGCTTCACTCCATACCGCTGTTTTCGCCTCCGCCCATTTCTGGAGATCCACCCTCCAAACCTCTACCATGCATGCCCACACTGATTCCACATCTAGTGTCATTCCTTTCTCAGACAATCAGTGGGCTATTTCCTTCCAAAATTGTCCAGTTTCCGGGCATGCCTAAAACATATGTACCATTACTGCGTTCGCTTCCCCACATTTGGGGCATGTTTGAATTTCAGCTGTCTTGAATCGAGCAATCCTCTGGGGGGGTCATGTACGCTCTGTGGGTTACGTATAGCTGGATTTGTTCCTCCTCACGTTTCTGGATACTTAGATACCTCTGAACCCTCTCCCACAACCCGTCATCCATGGTTACTCCTGCTTCCTCTTCCCAGTCCCGTCTCAGCCGGGTCACCACCTTTCCCACCCTGGACATCAGCAATTCATAGATTCGGGAAACCTTGTGCCCCCCTCTGCAATATCATAAATAGTTTCTATGACCGTATCGGGTTGGTCTTCTAGCACTTTTTCAGACCATGTGTCTCTCACTTGATGTACCAATCTAGTATAAGTGATGTACTGTCCCAGGTGTAGGCCTGTATCTGCTACCAGTGCAGTAAATAACTTTATCTTCCCCTCTTGCCATAAATCTCCCATTGTCGCAATACCAACCGGTTCCCAATGCTTACGGATCGTCTCCCTCAGTTGCTCGCCCCCTCCTGTCAATGCCGCTAGCGGCACTTGTGGAGAACACAGGGTCGGCTTCTCCATGGCCTGGCAAGCCTTGCGCCACATCTTCCATCCTAGCTTCAACATCCCCGGGCTCCCTTCTAGCTCTGATTTGGGCAGCCATATCCATTCTCTCAACAAGAACGGGGCACATTCATACCTCCAGCAATCTGGACTCTGATGTGGAGTCTTCAGTTAGCCACTTAGCTACAAATTGTAGTTGACTAGCCAGATAATAGATCTCAAAGTTGGGCAGTTTTATGCTCCCCCCCCCCCCTCCTTGTCATACATATTCTGAAGCCTCCACAGGGATATTCTGTTACTGGTATTATGCCAGATGAAGCATCTGCAAATGCTCTGGAGTTTAACTGCTGTTCTCAATATTTTCCACTGCCTTCTGTGTTATGTTTATATTCAGCCTCCACCGTATGATAGATATCAATCCCCAGGTATCTAAAGGTTCTGGTCTCCCCAGGGTACTTCTAGTATTGGTAGGTGTTCCCGTGGAATCCCTTTATATCTCCCTAGGGGGAATATGCACAACTTCTTAGGATTCACTGCAATGCCAGAGAGCCAAGGCAATCGCTGCATCACTTCTAGGATGTATTGCAGGTTTTCCTCAGGGTATCTCAAATATAATAACATATCATCGGCATATAATAAGTGTGGCCCACCTTTCGTGAAGATTCCCACCTCCTCGTATTGTTGTCTCCGGTATATATCTAAGGGTTCCAGTGCTAGAATGTACAGCATCGGGGACCAGGGGCAACCCTGTCTAGTGCCCCTACTATGTTGCCACCTCTCTGAAATGATTGCTCCCGTCTTGACCCTGGCTAGTGGCGTGCTGTACAACGTTTCACCCACTTCAGGTATCTATTCCGTACTCTTTCATGGCTGCCATCAGCCAAGGCCATTTGATTGAGTCGAAGGCCTTCACCTAAAGCGACAATTGCCACTTCGTGTGAGTCTCCTTCTGTTTGTTCTATGCCACGGTGTAGCCTTCTGAGATTGTCCGATATACTTCTATGCGGGACATATCCGGTCTGATCAGGGTGTATAAGTCTACTTATGACCGGTCTCGGTCTGTTTGCCAACACAGCCGTGAGCATCTTGCTGTCCTGGTTCAGCATGGGTAGCGGTCTGAATGACCCGCAATCCATGCTCGGCTTATTGGGCTTGAGAAGCGATATGATGATCGCCTCTCTCAAGGATTCTGGCAATGTCCCTGTTTCGAATGCTTCATTTACCATTGCCAGCATCGGGGGGGAGCACTTCCGTCTTGTATGTTTTATAAAACTCACTGGGGAGTCCATCTGCTCCCGGGGCCTTACTAGTGGGCAACTGCTCAATCACCACTTCTAGTTCCTCCAATGTAATTGGAGCATCTAAGGTCTCCATCTCAATGTAGGTAGGCCAATATCTGCCTGTATTTCAACCATCTCACTCCACTCTCCCCCTTCTGCGTCTCCAGATAATTGTTTGTAGAACTCTAGGAAACCTCCATTCACGCCATCTTGGGTATCGAGTATTTGTCCGCTCTCCCCTTGTATTGCTCTGATCGTTGGTCTGGGTGTTTCATTTTTATACAACCATGCTAGCAACCTCCCCGGCTTGTCTCCTCCCGCGTGCTGCCTCTCTATGTATTTTCTGTAATTGAAGTTGCATAATCTCTCCCAGTGCCCTCTACATTCTTGTTGTAGTTTACTGATGGTTTCCGCATCTTCCAGGGAGTCATCATCTCTGTCCATGACTGCCTCTAGTTTCGCCTCTGCCCTCTGCAGCTCTTGCAATATGCCCCCTTGTAGCCCTTTAGATTTAGCTGTAGCTGCTCTCCTCATCACTACTTTAAACGCCTCCCATAGGGTGCCCGCCGATTCTACACTTAAGGTGTTATTTTCAAAATATTCTACAATTTCCTTCCTCAGGTCTCCTCTAAACACTGTATCTTTCAATGTTTCGGCTCTGAGCTGCCACGTGGGGATCCTAGCTCTAGGGGGCAGGTATTGCCATTCCAAGATCAGTGGCCAGTGGTCCGAGAGGACCCTTGCTTTATATTGAGATCTCACTATCTCGCCCGTCATCTCGGGAGAAGAGAACATGTAGTCTAGCCGTGTGTATAAATTATGTGGGGCCGAATAATGCAAGTACTGTCTATCCTGTGGGTGGTGTAACCTCCATGTCTTCCAGCTGAAAGTCCCTGAGTAGGATCCTGAAAGTTTTGGCTGCGGGGGCAAGTTTATCCAATTTCCCATCTGATCTATACATCCTGGGGTCTAATGGGCAATTAAAATCCCCACCCAATACAACCGCTCCCCTGACCCCCCAGGGACGAGCTCATTCTGCTGTATAAAGTCTTAAAATAGGCCACTGTATCTTGATTGGGGACGTATGTGTTGATGACGCACAATTCTCTATTTTCCAACAATCCCCGTATCCCTACCATCCTCCCGTCAGCCTCCTCTATGGACTGCAATAGCTGGAAAGGGGACATGTGGAGCTACCTAGGTAATTACCCCTCTAGCGTAAGCCGAATATGTTGCCCCTTCCATTTCTTCTTTATTACCTCCTGCTTCTCTTTCGTGAGATGGGTTTCCTGTAGTAGGGCGATAAGTATTTTCTGTCTCCTTAAGTACATCATGATCTTATTCCTCTTCAAGTAACTATTTAATCCCCTGACATTCCAGGATATTATCCTAAGCTCTCCCATCTTTTATCCATACCCAGTCTCACCTCCGGATGTCTCCACCCTCGTCCTTCTTCAGTGGCATGTGTTTGTAGGCTTGCTCCCTTATAACTTCCATGTCCCCCCCTCGCTTCCCTTGAACTCCCCAAACTCCCACCTCTTTCCTCCCCTTTATACTCCCCAACTTTCCCTCCCTCCCCCCACCTTCCCCCCCATTGAATGCCCCAACTCCCCCCTCCCTCCTCTCCCAAAACTGTTGCCTAGCTCCATCCCTGGATCTCAGGCTACCACGCATCTAGTCCTTTTCACGGGCCTAGCCGATACTCGTAACTCTGCAGGGGGATACCACTCTACCAGTATCCCAACTAACCTACCTACTGGGGGTGGCTAACGCGCCTCCTCAGTATCTCCCGTTCTAACCTTCCAGTCACCTTAGGCTTTGTGCATGCACAGTTCACCCGGAGCTTCCGTTATTACAATTTATATTCTAGTCCAAAGTCGGTGACATCGCATTGGGTAACCTCCCCCCTGCCCAGGTCACTGTACTTCCCTGCGAAGCTCTCATTTACTTCAGTCTGCTCCCTGCCTGGTTCTCTGCTTCTGCTGGCCAGTCCCGTGCGCCCAACCATGATGTCACTTCATCTGGGCTGTCAAAGAAATGTGCCTTATTGGTTGTGGATCACTTTCATTTTTGCCGGGTTCAGCAACATGTATTTGTATCGAGCCTCACGTAGCCTTCTTTTAACAGACACATAGTTCAAATGCTCCCTATCCTTCTAGTTTAAGATTTTTGCTATAAGCGGTCGAGGAGGTTCTCCCGGCTGCGGTCGTCTGGTCAGGGCCCTGTGCGCCCTCTCAACGGAAATCCTTTCGTGAGTGCTCCCCCCGCTGATCTCCTCCAACAGCATATTCTCGACATAGTTGGTCGGGTCCGCACCTTCTTCACCCTCCGGGAGCCCAACTATGCGTATGTTATTTCTGCACGCCCTCCCTTCCGCTTCTTCTGCCCTGTTCTCCAGGTTCCGCACTCATTGTTGCAGTACAGTGACCTCCTCGGCGTTCGCGGTGCATGTCTTTGTGTTAACTTTCACATCGTTCTCCAACGCTCCTGTGCGCTCCGCTAGCTTCCTAACATCTTGTCGCAAAAAGTTGACGTCCACACTCCCCGCGTCAATTTTCAGTTCCAGTGAGGACCTCAATTCTGCCATAGCAGCGTCGATATTCCCATGATAGCTTCAGCTTTGCAATGGCATTCAGAATGGCCTAATCCTACTTACCCCCAATAAGGAAGAAGGAGGAGGGGTAAAGCCACAATGGGCTAGTCCATTAAAATGGACAGAGACCGAGTCAGCATTTTCATATGCAGCTTCATTTGGTTCTGAGCAATCTTGGTGTCTTGCCATATACCACACACACACACCCCTATGTGGTTAATAAGGTAATTAAGGAATTCTGGCCACTTGTCAAACTGGAGTTGACGGACAAACCCCTTCCTCTGTTTGCATTAACAAGACAGAAACACCTTAGGTGGGGTGCTATTGAGCAGCCAAAAGATGGCTGCCTAGCCTTTCAGCTCCGTGCTACACTGATGAAAATCCCCTTGAAATGGCGGTTTCCCTGATCTTCTGCCCTGAGAAGCTGACCGCAAAGTAATGGTGTGGGGCAGCTGCGGTCTGAATTCTGGGCGGAATGGTCACTTTATTGTGGAGTATGGGCTGACTGCGCTACTGGTGACGGTGACCGGCCCGTGGTAGCCCCCGAGCCGCTGACTGTGGGGCATGCCCTCCCAAGCGAGCGCTCCAGCGTCTGAGACTTGAGAGCGAGCTGCTCTCGGCACTGGGCCCCGTATCTGTGATCATACCGGCCAGAGCGGGGCGATCGGATCTCTTGCTGTTGTGCTGCCCGGGCTGGAGGTGGCCTGTGTTGGACCCTTTGAGGCGAGTGACCTGGGAGCGCTTCTGGGACCGGGACTGCTCACGTCCACATGTCAACCAGGGTGCACTGCCAGTCCCTGATCCCAGAGGGGGCTGCGAGAGGCTTACAGCACTGCTCACCCGACCTCACCCAGCGCTGCTGCTAATGCTGGGGGCTGCGGTTGCGTGTGGCACCCCCCTGGACACCCTGACATCGCCGGCAAGCCCCTTCCTGAGTCTGGTGACGTCCTGCAGATAGGCAATCCTTGCCCCGGGACTACAAAGAGCCATCATTGACCCCATTGTGAGCCGTCTTCCGACACCTGTGCGCCAACACCATATTACAGCACCAACTCCCGTTGCCTGGTTGCGCGGCCCACCTTTGGGAGCTCGTTGGTCCACGGAAAGACTCAGACACTGGACCCGTCATGATCCCTAGTGGAGAGACGAAACGTGTGCCCTGTGCTTGACACTTCACGCTGCTGGTAATGGGAGTGGACGGGGGAATCCCAGAGGTGGCTGAGAACTCATACTGCCACCCAAGTAAGACTGCAGATCACGCCTCGATGGAAGACAGGTGAGGTCCTTTGGACACTGCAAGTAAGTGCATCGACTGGGAAGTGTCCCAGGTGGCCCCATACCTGGCTACTGGGCAGGGGCTGGACCGTGAAGACCAATTTAGGGCACTGATGACCTCCTGTTGTTAGCATTGCTGCTCCCTGCTCCTCAGTGGCGTAATTAGCCTGGTGCATGCCGCGCCTTTCCTGGGCTCATTTCACCGCCAGAGCTGGGATACCGGACTTAGTGGGCAGATCCCCCACTCAGGACACCCTAACCAACGCCATCTCATGCTGCTTGCCCAGACCCGGATCATATCAGTTTTTCTTTTTACTACTGTGCCGCATCATAACATTCCAGCTTGCTATACTGAGTCGGGTGCTGTGGGGCCGGTCATACATCGAGTGCTGGGGTGGGGGGGCAGCACCAAGTTACTCATTTCAGCTGCGGCTCGGCCACTAGACACTGCCCACCTTGCTCTGGCCCAGCTGCCTACTCCCCACGTGCCTGCACCCGGGCACCATTGTGATTATACCCCGTGTCACCTGCGACCTGGTCGAACCCATTGGACCTAGACCCTGCTCATTCACTCTTATTGTTCGCTGCTATATGGCGTATACCTCGGACCCGCACACGTTTGTCACGTAGGTCGGCACGAGATGGATAGCTCTCTTTGCAGCTGAGATGCCAGCGGGTCATCCCACCAGCTTGCGATCTACTGCCACCAGTCTTGAGGGCTCAGGCACATGGGGCGCATAGCTGCATTGAATATGACATACAGCCTGGTGCTTTGTACCACACCTCCAGCTCCTGATTCAGCACCTACTTGACCTCTGGCCCGCGTGAAGATGTCCTTGAGGATCTTTACATAACCTTCTCCTACTCCGATTTATATTGTGGCCGGTGTAGGGCTCCCAGGGCAGGCCTGAGCCCCTCGTACTGTGTTGCCGGGTTCCCTATAACTATTGCTACACCAGCAGTCACCTCCGGGCCTAGGAGAACACCCGATCACCACTCATGGGAGGATCAACGGAGGCCCGATACTCCCGGCTACCCTGCAGAAAACACTTGCCTACCTGCACAATGTCTAATAGATCCTGTGGTGCAAACAAGGTCTGAGCCATGGACAAACTTGCAAAAGGCAACACCCAGGCCCGAACAGGGACAATCCACCGCTAACCAGGAAGAAGCAGACATGCAACTGGACGCCCCGGCTCCCGACCTAACCAGTATGATGGAATCCATGGGCAAAAATGTTGCATCCTTCCATGAAAAGCTGGATGACATAAATGCAAATGTGGCATCACTCAAGTCCAAACTGGATCAGCAGGGCACCAGAATCACTGAGGCTAAAACCAGAATTGGCGCCAACGAGGATGGAATTCATGTGCTGCAGGACACTGTGGCCACCCTTACCCGGGATATGAAATTTGTCAAAGCTAAATGTGACGATTTGGAGTCCAGATCGCGCAGGAATAACATCCACATTATTGGGTTCCCGGAGAATACACTCAAGGGATGAATGGAATTGGCAACTGAAAATCTGCTTAAAGACTTGCTAGATAACCCTGAACTGTCTCCCTTCTTTGCCGTTGAGCGAGCCCACCATGCGTTGGCCCCACGTCCTAAACCTGTTGGTTTTCCGAGGCCTATTATTGCAAAGCTTCCTAGCCACAGGGACAGAGACAATATACTCCGTCTGGCACGGGAGAAAGGGGAACTCGGGCTGGACTCGCAAGTCATCAGGATCTTCCCGGATTTCTCCACGGGAGTGCAGCAGAAACATCGTCAATTCACTGGAGTCAAAAAAATGCTTAGAGAAATATTGCTTATGCAATACTATTCCCAGCACGTCTTAAGTTCACCTTCAGGAATAAGCTCTACTTTTTCAGTCCCAGATGAAGCGGTGAAATTCATAGAAGCACACATCCCTTTGCAAGACCCCGTGGATGAACTGATGGAGAATGACTGAATGTAGAGGCTGCCTTCTCTTTACTGATGGTCCCTACTCTTGAGCTCAGTTATCCTTTGCTCCATGAGTTGTTACCACCCTAAGTAATTGGGCCCTACCTGCTATATTGAACACTGCATGATTGATCTGGTTTAGCTGCCCACAATGCAGCGCCTCATTGTAGACTCTTATAACCCGCTACCCACCAGTTTACATCTAACACATGTTCATATCTCTCATCCGCGAAATCTTGAGTCATATGTAATGTTTTGCCGGAGCTAGAGCGCCATCTAATGTTTGCATCTTTGAGGCTTATCATTCTGTTTAGGTTTCACTATGCGGGTGGGATGGTAAAATCACCACAACATAAAATAGGAAGTGGTATTCACCATGTCTCTTAAGAAGAAGTTGGTTACACGGCAGCAAGGCACCCCACTGCGGCTGCAATGGTTATTCTTATGGTTCTGTTGTACACGTGCCTCTGTTGGGCACGTGACATGTGTGGGCTAAGTTGGGGGTGGCTCACTAGAAAAAGGTCTGTGGGGGGAGGTAGACACACTGCTGGTTGGAGAAGGGCAGTGAGGATGGGGGGGTGGGAATGTTGGGGTACGTTATATATAAAATGGCAGAGGCGGCATGGCGGTACACATGGTGAGTGAGCGACATGATGCCAATGTTAAAGAAATTCTATACGCGCTAAGGCGCGGCAGCTGGGATGTCCCTTTAAGTGATGACATGGCCACTCGAATAATGACGTGGAATGTCCGAGGGATAGGTAACTTCACTAAGGCCTGCAGACTCACAGCATACGCACAGAGGCACGGGGTGAAAATACTCCTACTGCAGGAGACCCACACCATAGGCAGTCTTGCATCATACCTAGCACCATCCTGGGGACCGAATAGATTTCATACGACATACTCCACACAGTCCAGGGGAGCATTGACACTAATTCATAAATCCGTTAAATTTGTACTGAAGAAAAGCCATATAGACTCTGAGGGCAGATATGTCATCCTACACTGTATAATAGCAAACAGGGAGTACTTGGTGGTGAACACATATGGCCCAAATGTTGATACTCCAGAATTTTTCAATACTGTTGTTTCCCTACTTATGGGATATATTGAGGTTCCAATAATTCGGGGTGGTGACATGAATTTAATTCTTGACAACGATCTAGATAGAACAGGAGCAGCGCTGAAGCACTGCTGGACATAGTGTTCAAAGCAGAGATCCTCAAAGATATAAAAACGTTCTTTGAATGTAATGCACAACAAGACACAACCATTGGGAGGCCTTCAAGGCGTACATAAGGGGCATGTCTATTTTACGGGAGGCGGGAATATTAAAAACCATTAGGAGCGATCTATACTGCTCCGAGGTTAAACTCTTAAAGTATTGGAACGTGAATGTGCGACAGCAGCAGCACCCTCTAAATTGGCACAGATCAGGGAGGAGCTGGAAGCATTTGAATCCCACGCTCTGCGGGAGTTAAAATACTTTGCTCGCCCATGTGGAGCAAGGAAATATGGGGAAGGCGATAGAGCGGGGAGGACACTCGCTAGACTGGTTTGAGCAGAGGGCCCATATTTGATGTATTGGGGATGCACAAGGCGTCCAGCAATGGCCAGATCAACAAATAATTGAATTTTTCTCACAATTCTACATCAACCTGTACACGCCACTTCATAAACACGGTATACAAGACATTTTGTGAACTACTCAACCAAATTCAGCCCGACACCCCAATTACATTGGACGAAATAAAGCCATCACTGATCTCCCAAGAGGAAAGGCCCCAGGACCGGATGGACTTGCACCAGAATTTTATCTGGAGCATGTGGTGCTCCTAGCGCCAAGGCTGCTGGAGGTTTGGTCTGAATCACTTCGCGAATCTACTGTCCCCACAGGACCCGCTTCAATGTGTGAACCAATTATAACTGTCCTCTTTAAGCCTGGCAAGCCCAGCGACGAGTGTGGATCCTACAGACCCCTATCGCTTAGGAATATTGACACTAAGATATTCGCCAAGGTAATGGCGAACAGATTAGTCCCGTTTATGCTGCATCTTGTCTATGAAGACCAGAGCGGCTTTGTGCCAGGGCGGTCGACAGCCTTTAACATTAGAAGGCTCTTCAATATCCTGTCCAGGATAGATCAAGGGGCTGAGGCTGTTGCGGTCACACTAGACGCCCAAAAGGCCTTCGTTATTGTCTCATGGTAATACATGTGGGTAGTCCTGGAGAAAATGGGGGTGGGTCTGTGCATGATCCAATACATCAAGCTATTGAACACGTGTCCCACAGCTAGAGTACTGGTCAACTCCTTAACCTCACCATCCTTTGCGCTGCGCAGGGGCACCCGACAAGGTTGCCCGTCTTTCGCCATCCGCCATCCTTTTTGCACTGGTTATCGAGCCAATGGCAGATTATGTCAGGGCGAGGCACTTCTGCAAGGGTATACACCTAAAGGACGCCCCTGAGATAATATCACTATACGCAGACAATGTACTGCTATACATCAGGAACCCATCCACTCTTCTAGACCCCATCATACGGGACATAACTAAGATAGGTACCTTCTCCGGCTTCACCATTAACTACTCAAAATATGAGCGATTCCCCCTTACTAGCACGACTCGGCAACCAGCTTGTAAATACCCTCTCTGCTGGTCCCCTGGTGGCATCAGGTATCTGAGGGTCTAAATATCACGATCCAGATCGACCTTGTTAAACGATAATTATACTGTGGCTGCGCAGTACTTGGAGTCAAAAATAATGAGATGGCGATCTCTCCCGCTCTCGCTAGCCGCTAAGATCTCGCTGGTCAAGATGATCTTGGTCCCTAAACTTCTGTACATCTTTATTGTGCGATCTGGCTGGGCAAACAATACTTTGATAATTTGCATAAAATGGGCGCTCAATTCCTATAGCCCGCCGGAGCGGACCGGAAAAAAATGGGAGCACATGACTCTACCTTATGAGAGGAGGGGCTTCACTGCTCCTGATCTGACCTTAAATTGGGTTGCAGCACAAGCCCAGTTTGCCACGTACTGGTACAAGAACCCTACCGCTCCACCCCATGTCAAATTGGAAAAACTTGGAACAGCTGAGGTCAACATCATGACACTGGTCCTTCAGCGCAAGTATGAAACCGACTCTCCAGCTGACCCCATAGCGTCCACGGTGATGGCGTGGCATTGTCTCATTGATCTGACGTCAGAGCCGCGTCCCTTTTACAAATGGCTCCCCATCTGGGAGTTCCCTGGTCTTGAACCCACACATGACAAACCCCTCTCTCAGCATTGGCTAGAACTAGGGTATCGAGCTCTGACTGATCAATATCCTGAGGGGAAGTTTATCACCCCAGACATGGCGCCCTGGTCACTTTAGATCGGCACTGGGATGCTACAGCATTATAGACTCCGAGCTGCAGTTCGAGCTAGGTGGTCATCCTATCCGAACGAACCCCCAGATACACCCGAACTACATTACATGGCCAATTCTAGCAATAGCCGGTGGTAGTTTCCTCTCTATATAAAATACTACTGGCAAAGTCTCTGGGCCAACCGCCTAAAGCTCGCAATGCGTGGGCTGATGAACTTGGCCTCGAGATTACAAATGGCTTGTGGAGGAAAATGTGCTTCCACATGTGCAAAATTACACTTAACTTCAGATTTCGCTCTCTGCAATATAAGCTATTGAACAGAGTATACTACACCCCACATAAACTTACCAGGTTCAATCGGAACCAGGTACACACCAGCCCTAGATGCCGCTTTGAAAGCACAGACCACATGCATGTGTTCTGGTCGTGTACTGCACGTAACACAATTTGGTGGGGGATATCCTCGGTGCTCTCTCTGAGATTGTGGGAACTGAAATCAACCCAGACCTGATTGGTGGTGTGTTCGGTGTCTGGAGCGGGGATGAAGTCAAGAGTGGCTAGGTTTCTGAATGTAAGCAGTATGGTGTCCAAGAAATGTATACTGCAATGCTGGAAACGGCTCGCTCCCCCCACCTTTAAAATGTGGCTTACAGCACTCACCTGGATGGAAACCTGTGAGGAGGAATAAATCATCCCCCTTCCCGCACAATGTTGCCCCAAAAATATATGGGCTGCGTTCTGCAGTTTTCTCAACAAACAGGCCAAAGAAGAACTCGACCTACCCGCATCACTGGTCGTGCAAGACTAATCTGAACTACTATGTCAAATACCTGGCATGTATTCGGCAAACATACTTGAATGTACTGCCCAATAATGTGCAATAGAATGTATTTGTGTAACTGCTCAAGCTATGCTTATTGTGTGTATCTGCTACTAAATGTCTGCCAATAAAATAAAAGTAAAAAAATAAAAAAAACACCTTAGGGATTTGTCCGTAAACTTCAGACCACAGACAAACGGGAACAAAATTACAGGTTGGAATTAATGTCCACTCACAGGGCATTTCCTATGTGGTGGATGTTCGGTCCATAGATGGAGCAAAGTGAGAGGTAGGAAATGGACCCTGCGTGCGCACACCAACTGCAAGACCTCCAATGCCACTTATTGCATGGAATGCCCTTGTGGTTCCAAGTATGTGGTACAAACATCTAGACCTGTCAATACAAGAATTGTTGAAAACAGGTCCCGCATTAGGTGCAAGATCATCAATGTACCTTTGGTATCCCATTACATGGAGTATGGTCACTCTACTGATGATTTAGCTTGGTGGATTCTGGAAGCTCGAAGTAAGAATGCATGTACACTACAACATTTAAATACATCAGAAGCTAGGTGGATACACCGTCTTGACACCATAGAGAAGGGCCTAAATGAAGCTAATCCACAGCATTGGTGAAAGGGGTCAACAACCAATCCAGCTTTGGTTGCAACGTTAATTTTCTATATCTTTGTTCCAACATACACTGGATATTTATCCAGAGTTGGGTAGTTGGATTTGTCACTGTAGGGCTGAAGTCATTACATATGGGGGTTTCCACTACGAGCCTTGCATAGGTAAAGAATATGAGATCTAATGGTGATGATTTGGGCATTGCACATGCTGTCATTTTCATATGGCTAGTATGGGCTCCCCGACCCTACGTGGATATGGACACAGAAAAGAGACCCTTGTGCCTTTCTAGATAGTAACAATAACCACAATTATTTGGGATCGAATAATGCACAATTGCAGTTTGAAGAAATTGGCAAAATAACACGGTTCGCAATATATGGACATCTTGATGGTAGTTATCATGGGATGTAAATTGAAGAAAACTTGTAAGATCTGACTCGGATGCGAGGACCTAGTACGGATTTTTTTTTTGTTTTTTGTTCACGGCTTCCCCAACACGTGCACACGTGATCGCAACGTTTCCCTTTGAAGATGTACGAGGAGTTTCTTGCACACGTTATGAGGAGCGAGCCCGAAAACAGGCATTTGCGGCTTTTCATTCGGTACGGAGCAATCTGTTCTGATACATTGTGTGTTCGTGATAGACTGCTGTGTAAATGTATTTAGTGTGATAAGTTTATGGCATTTGGCATTTACCGTAACATGTAGAGGGGCATATGCGGAATACAGCTTTTCTGGGTTTCCGCAATCTGCCTAGTATGTGTGGGCTACTAATTGATCGGTGCAGGCTTGCCATAGATTTTTAATGGTGATTATGGCAGTGGGTTGCATGCGCTTTGCCTCTCACGGATAGCTCGAGGAGATCACCAGCGGCCCCACGCACGATTGCAATACAAATGAAACACTCATAAATTCTCAGGCGTTGTACATGTTTTTTCACACTTGGTGGCTGATATTATCTGGAGGTGACCCTTTTGGGCCCTTACTCACCACAAAGTACCACTACAGCATCCCTTTTGAGGATAACATCCCCAGTCCAGGTGACCTTCTTTCTTCAACATATCGTTGTTGGTTTCTTCCAGCATAACAGTTGTCGGTCAATTTTATTGATCCGCCACTCCGGGTGCAGGCACAGAATTAGTGAATACTCTCCAGCACCACCATCAGTGTGTGAGCTTTGTGAATAGACCATACGGGTGAACTTTGACTTTCTGGCACCATAGTCCTAAGTTGTGATCTGCAGAGTATTGCAGGTACACTACAGTATAGTTAATTGTAATTGGATCCATGTAGATTATTAATTTTCATTTTTTCTTTTGTTCCTTTTTCCCCTCCCTGTTTATCTGTAGTTCTGGGAAGATTGCTCAGAACCAATTGAAGCTGCATATGAAAATGCTGACTCTGTCATGTACATTTAAATGGACCAGCCCATTGTGGCTTTACGCTTACTCCTCCTTTCTTATTTGGGGTAAGTAGAATTAGGGGCCAGTGTTAGGCAATTGCATGCATAAATTGAATAACTAGCGTAATACGAGTTGGTGTAATTCTGCACCAAGCATGAGTAACAACAAGTTATCCGTCTTTGGAACTTAGAGATAAACACACATTTATGTGTTCTCTTTGCTTTCAGTTATATAGAAGCTCTGAATCTTGAAACAGTTTTGAATGTGTATGACATGTTACACCAGCCATACATCTACTGTCAGGAATACCGTCCTCTGCTTCTGAAGACTCTCTTTCAAAATCCCCATTTTCCTCCTCACCTGATGTGTGCTGGGCTCTGGAGTTGGAACCTTCTTCTGACAGGCATCTCCTTTTTTTAAAAAAATTTTTTTATTGAAGATATGGTCTTCCCCGGAAGGAAGCCACTGTGACCGCGAGGTCTCCGCAGGCCAGTGGCCTCGCTTCCGGAACAACGTAGATGTTGTGGGGGGTGGGGGGCAAGCCTCCTGGCATAAAACAAACCCATGGAATCTAAGATGAGAGAGAACCAGTAAGAGTCCAATTATGTACAGCTACCGGTATGGCTGAGGATCCCAGAAGACTTGAAGGGAGAAAGGCTTGTCAGTTGGTGTAATTCCGGCACAGAAGAGCTGATGTGCCCATCAGGGTGATGCAAAGTAAGAAACACCGGGGAAACCAGAAGCCTGGAAGGGGGTGTAGGCAGAGAGAAAAAGGCTCAGATCAACAAGACCGAAGATCGGCAAGCATCTGCAACAAACAACGCTCTGGGGGGAAAAAACACATGTAGGTGGGAGCTCGATAGCTAGCGCGAACAGCAAGCCTCTGCAAAAGCGAACCGAGGGAGGCGCGAGCCGAAAAAGGCAGCGGTAAGCAAAGTAGAGCGCTGCAGAGGGAGAAGGCGAAAACAGGTGGGCAAGGGAGCCGGAGAGCCAAGGAAAGGAGAGATGAGAAACGGAGAAGAGACCGGAACTAGAGAGGGTCGGAGCGAGATCCGAATGGGGGAAAAACAGGAGAGAGTAGCGGAGCACCGCAAAGAGGAAATTACTCACGGAGCGATCTCAACAAGCCGGGGAAACCCTAATACGTTGCAACGTGCTGGGCACCGGGAGAGTGACAAAACAAAAGCTCCCGTCGGCGGCTATGTTGCAAAAGACTAGACCGTGCTGCCTAGTGTGTTGGAAAACTTGAAGGGGAAATCAATGGAGCCGGTGTCTCTAGCGGTTCATACACGCCATCCCCCTGGGTGCATGACAGTATGCCCCCTCCTGAGACTCAACCCTCCTGGCTTGCCCAGGTGACTCCTGTGAAACTTACACACCAACAGAGGGGCATGCACGAAGGAGCTGGGTTCCCAGGAATTCTCGGAACATTGGTACCCCTTCCATTGCACTAAATACTCCTATCTTCCCGTGCGATAACTGGAATCACAAATCTGTGCGACTTCGTACTCGTCAGGGGAAGAAGAGGATGGAATGGCGTGTCGAGGAGAGGAACGTGACAATAGATCCGGTTTACATGCACGTAAAAGGGATGAGTAAAACACTGGGTGAATGCGCCTGAGACTGTTGGCAAACCGCAGTCGGAAGGCAACTGGATTGATCTTGGAGAGGATTTCGTATGGGCCGATGAAACGCGGATACAGTTTAGAAGGATGAACTCAACGAGGTAAATATTTGGTAGATAACATCACCTTGGACCCGACTTCCCACTCAGGCATTCCCTGCCGGTGTCTATCAGATTGTGTCTTGTAACAGTCTCTGGAATCTTGCAAACTCAGCTTGGCAATCTTGTGTGCTTCCTTAATTTGTGTCAAAGTAGCTTCAATGGAAGGTATGTTGTGCTTTTTGGGATTACTGGTAAAATGGATTGAGGATGCAAACCGCAAGTACAAAAAAAAGGACTCCTGCCCAGGGCAGTATGCACAGTATTGCTGTAGGTGAACTTGGGGTTTGGCAATAAAGATACCCAGTTATCCTGTAAACGGTTTATGTAACAGCAGAGGTATTGTTCTAGGGTGCTATTGAGACGTTCTGGCTGACCATTAGTCTGGGGATGGAAGCCGGAAGATAACGCCCTATCAATACCTAGACGTTCACAAAGAGCCTTGGAAAACCGTGAGGTATATTGACTCTGCGTCACCATCCCCCCCCAGGTTCGAGGCCATCTTCTTGGGTATGCCGTGGAGTTGAAAGATGTCCTTGCCAAAGACCTCCACCATCTCGGAAGCAGCCGGCACACCGGGCAGAGGAGAGAAGTGAGCCAGTTTAGAGAACGAGTCCACCGTCACCATTATACAGGAACAGCCTGGTGACACGGGTAGATCTACAACAAAATCTGTGGAGATGTGACTCCAGGGGCTTGGAGGAACTGGACCTTGTTCCAAGAAACCCAAGGGTTTCTGGGTCTGATGTTTGCTGCAAATGCAGATGGGACATATCCTGATATACTCTTCTGCGTCCTTTGCCTGTGCCAGGCCAAAAGAAAGATTGTTTAAGGAGATCAATAGTCCTTTTACTTCCTCTGTGTCCTGCAGTAACAGAGTCGTGACACCAAGTAAGAGCCAATCGTTGAACTTCCGGAGTGTGCAAAAACAAGCTGTGTTTCAAGAAATTAAGACCTTTCTTCTCCTCGTGTTGGCCTATCTTATGTAGTTCAGAGGTTTCTGTGGCACCCACTGAAGCCTCCTTGACTTGCTGGAGAAAAGAGGCGACCATGGAGATGATCCTAGTATGGGCAAACATGAGTTCTTTAACCCGTTTGTTGTGATGACGGGTATCCCTACTGCGGGATAAGGCATCAGCCAGGAGATTCTGGGATCCCGGAAGATAAGTGATGGAAAAATGAAATTGGGCAAAAAAGTGGGCCCATCGGGCTTGTCGGATGTTAAAGCACTCAAGTTGTTGGAGCACCTGCAAATTCATCGGTGCGGATAAGGAAGGGATGTTCTCCCCTTCAGAGTAAATGCCGCCATTCCACACGGGCTAACTTCATGGCCAACAGTTCTTTCTCGATAACAGAATAGTTTCTGACTGGGGTTCAAGGTCTTCGAGAAGTAAGCTACTGGATATTCCTTACCCTCATGTTGTTGCGGGAGGGCTGCTCCCACCACTGATGATTAAACATCGGTCTCCAAGATCAAGGGTTTGGACTGGTCCAGTTGATGCGAAATTGGTGCTGAACAAAAGCGATACTTGTTAAGAGAAGCTTTCTTCAGCAGCCGGTGACCATTGAAAAGGGAGGATGATTTCTTTAGCAAGGAGGTTATTGGCAACACCAGGTTGGAGAGTTCGGGTATGAACTTCTGGTAAAAGTTTGCCAGACCGAGAAATTTCTGGACGTCCTTAACCGAGGCGGATGAGGGCCACTCCAGTATAGCAGAAACCTTGCGAGGATCCATGGTGATTCCTTGGTCAGATAGTATAAACCCTAGGTACGGAATGGTGGAGGCTGAGAAAACACACTTTTCCAATAAGCGATGAGCCTGTAGTCTGCGAAGGACTTCATTGACGTGTTCTTGATGTTCCAACAGACTGCAAGAGAAAACTAGAATGTCCTCCAGGTGAACTATGGTTGACTGGCTTTAATTCGGAGCAGATGGTAGGCGCTCCTTAGATCCAGTTTGGTGAAGGTGGTTGTACCGTGTATAGCCTCCATAATCTCTGTAATCCGAGGCATGGCATACAGGTCCTGGATGGTCATTTTTTTAAGACCCTGAAAGTCCATGCAGGGCCTTAATTCCTTGTAGTCCTTCGTTGGAATAAAAAGAAAGGGAGGCCCCTGCGGGAGACTGTGATGGTCTGATGAGTCATTTGGCAAGATTGACATTGAAATATTCCCATAGAGCCTTCTTTTCCGTTAAGGATAACGGGTATATTCTGCCAAAGGGAACCAAGGCATCGGGTACTAGCTCAATGGCGCAGTCCTCCGGCCTGTGGGGTGGCAGCCCCATGGGGATCTTTTCCAGAAACACATCTGAGAACTCCTTCAGATGACCTGGAAGACAGTGAATTGTGTTAGATTATGTACTACAGATTGTCTTGATGGTCTCGAATCCGAGGTCCCTTAGACCATTCTTCTTACAATACAGAGATCGGAAACGAAGGTTTTCGGTCCAATTGATGGTGGGATTGTGTTTGCGAAGCCATCCGATGCCCAGAATGGCCGGAAAATTAGCAGCCCGGATGATGTCAAAGGATAATCTTTCAGTATGTTGCATGATGGTCACCGATAACGCTTCAGTGGAGTGGGTGGGAAGCCCCAAGCTCAAGGGTTCTCCATCTACTCTTTCAACCTTCTGGTCTTCCTTTTTAGCAATCCTTCGAAGGCCAACTTTCTCGGCCCATAGAGTATCAAAGTTTCCTGCGGCTCCACAATCTAACAATGCTAGAGTGTCCACCTTTCTGTCTTCAAGCAACAATCGAATGGAATGCACCATGAGATGGGAATCTTCTGGGGATGTGGAAGAGGAAACTGTGAGGGTGGTGTAGGGACTTGGCTTGACACCTCGGTAATCCGCCTCATAACTACGCCGGTTTCCCGATTTCCTGGGAGGCACTTCAGGACAGTCCCTCAGTAAATGAGCAGCTAAACCATAGTACATACAAAGACTTTTGTCTCTTCTCCTCTTCAGTTCTTCAGGTGTAGAGGAACCCGGGTTGTTCCTATCTGCATCGGTTCTTCTTAGTTGGCGCAAAGCAGGTGGGGAGGGTAATGGGTGTGACTCGGGAGGGACACTAGGAAACCACGGTTCTTCCTCCTCTCCATCCGAAGTTCCGTCGACCGGATGTCTGTTTGACGGTCATGGGTGCAAGCTAACTCCTCCTTTAAATCTTCTCGTAATCCTCTATGAAAGATGGAATATTGAGCCTATTCAGGCCACCCGGCTTCAGCCACCAATTGTTTGAAAGTGGTAATGTAGGATAAGAAGTCTGAGCTGCCTTGGTGCACGTCCAGTAGATCTTCATAGGCTGCATACGTATTCTCTGGTCCCAGGAAGGTTTGTCTTAGGAGAGGTGGTAAAAGCCCCATAATCTTGCAGGACCTGATTGGCTTGGGTAACTAAGGAAGTAGCCCATGCCAAAGCATTTCCAGTCATGTCGGAAATCGTGAAACCCCCCCCCCCACCCCCCCCCCCCCCCCCTTGGCATGGTCTGAGGCAAGGGTGCCTGCTGTGAATGCTGCAAGCCTTGATGAATTTCACCTTTTTTCATCACTCGTCAAATTTCCCTGATACTAGGGCCATTGGAGGGAGGTCTGTTGCTTGTTGATCTCATGCGGTCACCCGTTGGCGTAACACAGCATTCTCTGTCTTCAAGTTTTGTACTTCGAGATTCAAACTTTGTACTGCTGCTACCAACTCTTGAACTTGTTGGGTGGTAGCCATGTTGATTTCTGGGCATTGCAAACTGTCAGGAATACCTTCCTCTGCTTCTGAAGACTGTTTCAAAATCCCCCTCTTCCTCCTCACCCGATGTGCTGGGCTCTGGAGTTGGAACCGTCTTCCTTCTTACAGATCTTCTTCTGACCGGTATCTCCTTTTTTTTTTTTTTTTTTTTTAATGAAGATATGGTCTGCCCCGGAAGAAAGCCACGGTGACCGCGAGATCTCAGCAGGCCAGTGGCCTCGCTTCCGGAACAGTCTTGGTGTTGGGGGCAAAGCCTCCAGGCATAAAAAAAACCAATGGAATCCAAGATGAGAAAGAACCAGTAAGAGTCCAATTATGTACAGACCAATGTTTGAGGATCCCGGAAGACATGGGAGTAAGGCTTGTCAGTTGGTGTAATGCCGGCACAGAAGAGTTGATGTGCCCAACAGGGTGATGCGAAGTAAACACTGGGGAAACCCAGACTGAGTGAAACCAGAAGCCTGCAAGGAGGTGTAGGCAGAGAGAAAAAGGTTCCGATCAACCGAAGACCGGCAAGCATCTGCAGCAAACAACGCTCGGGGCGGGGGGTTGGGGAGGGGACACAGGTAGGTGGGAGCTCAATGGCGAGAGAGCGCGAACCGCAAACCTCTGCAAAAGCGAACAGAGGGAGACAGGAGCCAAGAAAGACAGCGGTAAGCAAAGTAGAGCGCTGCAGATGGAGAAGGCGAAAAAAGGTGGCCAAGGGAGCCGGAGAGCGAGGAGAGATGAGAAACAGAGAAGAGACAGGAACGAGAGGGTTGGAGTGAGATCTGAACAGGGAAAAACAAGTGAGTAGCGGAGCACCGCAAAGAGAAAATAACTCAGAGCGATCAGGGAAACCTAGTACATAGCAACGCGCCGGCCGCCGGGAGTATGCCGAAACAAAAGCTCCCGGCGGCGGCCATGTTGCCAAAGACTAGACCGCGCTGCCTTGTGTGTTGGAAAACGTGAAGGGGAAATCAATGGAGCCGGTGTCTCCAGCGGTTCCATACGCGCCATTCCCCTGGGTTCATGACCTCTATGAAGCGGCAATTTTTCTGATGACGATATCGTCTGATTGCATAGTAAGTTTGCCAGAACTATGTTCTTGTAATCTTATTGTGAGATGGACACTGGTCCTATGGCAGGTGGTGCATGATGTCGATTTGACTCACTCCACACGAAGCTGGCTTGGTTTTACTTTGGTTGTTTCTTCTCTCCTTGGTTTGGTTTCCTTTAGATGTTTAATATTTTTTCAACACATCAGAGGTCTCTGGAAATCATGGTGATGACACACTTGGCTGGTGATGAATTTGGTTTTAGCCTTATTTTCGGTTTCTTCATATCTCCCGCTTTCTTAAATCCCCCCCCCTTTTCTTTTAATGGTCTCTATTTACATTGGAACAGTAATATGTATCATATCGCATCCACAGAGCTCTACTTTCTCTTTGGGTCCTGAAGATGGCAGTGTAATTCATCTTGTGCCGAAAAGTCCTGCTCACAGTTCTGTGTTATCAAATCTATCGACACGGCTGGGTTTCTACACTTGGGACGTAGACTTGGGATGTGCATTTTTGTTCATAAAAATGTATTTTTTATGCATTAGTCGCGCAGTATTGGCATATATTGAATTTGTCATCTATTAGATGGGGTCAGCAGTATAGGATTACGATTGTGCACTTAATAATTGGACTGACCTTGATCTTTTTAACCTTCCGCGTGTTTTTGTAATTTGACACGGTAGGTGACTACCCATAACAAATGAGATTTCTTCTCTTGCTCTCTGACATTCTGTTAACATTTATGCATAAATGTTTGATTGCAATTTATTGTTGTTAACATGAAATGTTAGGTTTGAGTTTTAGGTTTCATGTGTGAACTAATGATTTTTGTCAAATTTTATGTTTGTTCTATTAGTATAATCAAAAACAGATCAAATATATGTTTTATGATCTATGCTGTAGGATCCATGGCCTACTGAATAAATAATGTTTTCCTTTTTATTCAATTGTGTGTGGTCTGTTGGACTAAATTTGAAGTCTATCTATTGTGGCCTGTCCTTAGTGATGTCCAGGCTCTTTGAATCATCAAATTAAGTGGTTCATTTGGGGGACTCCCCTTCATGTGTCATTGTTATACTCATTTGTCCCCTGGATGCCTTTTGAGTTTTTCCCTTTTGTGGTATTTGGAAACCCAATATGGCACGCTACTAACAAAAGAAACTGGAAGAGCCTTGATCTGGCATCCTTAACACAACTGCAGAAATCAGCTCAACCAAACACTGCCCAGCTAGTACTGGCAAAACCTTTCAAAGCCACGGCAAAGAAAAGGGCAGCAACGTGGTTCACTGAAGAACTGATGGAACTCGGAAAAACAATGGAGAAACCATTACAATCAATCTGACAAAATAGAATACCAATGACCACTCAGAAAATCCAAATCTGCAGTCCTTAAAGCAAAACAAACCTACTACGCAACAAGAATCAAATCTGCTAAAAAAATCCACAAAAACCCTACATCCTTGCAACAAAGGCGTAATTTCATTGCATCACTATTTGACACCACCAACTACCTTAGAACAAAAATAAAAAACAATCCAACGGACCATTGAAGTAAGCCACGCAAATATAAACACAAGTTCAACTATGAAACCTTCAACAATTGGCACTCCACCAGCTGCAGCAACTCTCGACCGATTTGAACAGATAGGTGAAGTTTTCTCCACACTAATAAATGACACCAACCTCGCCGGATCCCCCGGCGACCCATGTCACCCAGGCATCTACATAGAAATCCATAACCCCAGCATCTCCCTTTCGGCTACCTATGAACCTACCGAACACATAAATAGTGCTAAAATCTTTCAAATCGGCCTACATCGAGCCACTCCTAAAAAAACAAAACGGGAAATGCGGAAGACCCCACCAACTACACACCTATATCTAATCTACCCTATCTGCCAAAGCTCCTGGAGAATTATGCATATAAAATCCTACTTAACCACATGGAGATGAACGGAATACTGGACCACTCGCAAGTCAGCTTCAGACCCAACAGAATCCACACATAAATGCATATGGGACGACCTAAAAATAAATGCAGACCGCACAAAATCTGCCATCATACTACTGGACATATCATCTGTGTTCGACACACTCGACACTAACTGAGAGACCGCAGAAATGCAGTGTTAAAGACTCCATTTTACAATGGCTTAGATTCTTTCTGTTCAGTTAGCAGGGAAAGATTTATCTACCACCGAGCACCAAAAAAATCTCGTTTGACGTGCCACAAGGGTCTAGCCTCTCCCCACTCCTCTTCAACATCTACATGTCCCCCTTAATGATAAATTACTTGAAACCACGGACTGACAACCCACAACTACGCATATGATACCCAACTAATTGGCAAGATAGCCATGACCCAAGACCCAAACCATAACCTTAAAAATTGCCTCATTGACATCCAGCTGGATGACATCTAGCAACCGCCAGCTAAACCCAACCAAAATAGAAATAATAATGTTGCCCTCACCCCCAGAGCGTAACGCAACAGACGCACAACTGAACTGGCTACCTGACATGGGACCCCAACAGGAAGCATTGGGCATGATGAAAAATAAATAAAGAAAATAACTCTGGGAATACTCCTGGACAACGACTCACTAGAACCACAAGTCAATGCCATAGCAAAGAAATGCTCCTACCTGCTCCAACTGCTTGCAGGGATCCTCTTCCATCTCTCCTTTCCACACACAACCCTCGTAATCCTCTCCCTAGTATTATCAAGAACAGACTACACGAACAGCCTCTACTTTGGAACGCCAGAACGAATCACCAAAAAACTCTTGATGCATCCATACACTACAGCGAGGATACGCCTGAGACTAAACCGGAAAGAGACCACATCGCACCAGCTCTGAGAAGCCTACATTGGCTCCCAGTAAAAAATGCATTAACTTCAAAGCCCTCTTAATCACCCACAAATCGCTGCACTGACAAGGAGCCAAATTCTTACAGGCCAAGATCAACTGCTGCCAACCAGGAAGAGGCCTAAATTCAAGCGACTACTCCCAAATCGAAGCAAAACAATAAGAAAAAGGGAAATTCAGAGGAACCGGATTCTCCTGTCTAATTGCCAATCTATGGAGCTTAATCCCAAAGGAGATAATGACAAAGACACCTCACCTTGACTGAAAACCTTGCTATTCAACTCATGATTAGTCTAAAACGAGCACTGCCACCAATATCACCAGAGACCCAAGATAATCCAATGACGTAACGAATTCTGGAACCCAGAATAAAACCAACACCTCCAACCACTAACCTTCCCCGCTCCTCTCCAGCATACCCCCACATACCTCAGACAATCTAAACGATCAGTCTCTCTCACACAAACGCACAACACACACACACACACATCTATCATTAAAACTAACTGCCACAAACATCCCAGTCAATGGACGTTGCCCTTCCGGACACAATGATTCCAGTGCATACAACCCAAACACACCTAGAAAATTGACCCGCACAGATGCCAGTTCTCCTGCTTCTACAAGCGCCAACAGAAAAGCGCAACCTCTATCCTATTCACTCTTACCTACTAACTTACTCAACCCGCTTTCTTACAGAACCACGTGAGTGGCTGGAGACCATGCCAATGGTAACGGTGCGCAGTATAAGTCAACGTAACATAACAAAGATGTGAAGTCTATGCCAATCAATTACTCATTCACTGACTCAAAATGTATTCCTTATACTGCTTTGACTTCTGTTGTATCTGCTATGCACGATTTTGAAGACTGGACAAAAGTTCTTAACTGCACGTCTTCATACTTTGAGTGGTTCCAGATAGAACCAACGTTATCATATCTGTTATCCTTCATACCGGTCATAATGTGTCTGGGGACTAACGCAGGAAAAGAGTAATGTATGTCATGGGAGAAGTGGCTGAAACGCACTGCGATATCGCGTTTCCTTGCATAATTCAAGAGTTTCATTGGATCGCTAGATATTATTTTCAGCTTCTAGTTGGCCTTTCCCGTTTATTCAACGCGTGCAAAGTAAACTTCACATCTTTTTGTGTTTTTGTTTTTGCATGGAACAGCCCTGCTATATATAATTCAGAAGGAAGTTGGGCGAACGTTAACGCTGCATTTCACAGCTCCATGACCAATATCGTGTTGATGGGTATAAATTGGATCACCTTGATGGCGTTTGTTTTGTGATTAGTTGGATTTATTGGTAGCATTTCAAAGACTGCCCATAATTCTGAGACTCTTGCATAACATCCTAATCTTGTCAATTTAATTAGTAAAAACGTATATTTATTGCTACGTGCGCTTTTTCTTCTTTTGCTCGATGTGTTGCAACATGTAGGAAAAACACGATTTAATCAAACTGGGAAAAATGAAGCAGGGTAGATTTGCCAATTATTAGTTTTGCATTTTTTTGTTGCATACACCACGTCAATATCTACTAAATTGTTAGCCAGCAGGTACTCCTGTAATTCATGTATTTTTGGTGGGCTAATCCAATCCTGAAACGTGGCCGCAGCTCTTAAAACGCATGTGTCTGTTCTGAGCTTTTCTAGTGATCGGTCTGTCTACTGTTTAGAAAACAATATTAATTATTTTACAGTTGATCACTTTTTTGTTTGCAAAGATGGTGTAGTTGGCCACTAACGGTCCTATAATTGATTCAATACTTAGTGGGGAAACCATTTGCCAGCTCATCCCAATGACCAACTTGTTTTCATGTCAAAGCGGCCCTTAAACTCTGCCAGAGAAGGGATGTCTTTAAGCGGAACGTTTTGGTTGGCATGGAAACTGATGGGATTATTGGCTGCATCACAGGTTGTCCGTTCAGTCGGTACTTCTGTCAGCATGCCTCTGCACAGGCACAAGAAAACAAAAGAAAACTGCTTTTCCTCCCCCTGGCCTCTTGTCAGTTTGTTTTTTCGCAATAAGGGTTTGGGTTACCAAATGTGTGCCAGTCAGAATGCTTTCTTCTGGCTGCCTCTTTGGTACAGGGACTAGCATACGAAAAAACGGCAGAACTTTCTCCCGGCATAGTTGGTCTTGGTCCTAGTCCATTCCTCCCACCCCCTCCCTGCCCCATATACCTCCATATTGTTTAATCCATACCTCCATATTGTTTAATCCATCTTTTACCCCCGCCAATGTCGTTCTTGGCCTCTTGCACTCTACCTCTTACACATCCCTCTAATTCCGTATGGTTATGGTCCGTTTGGAAGTGGCATATAAGGTGAACTAAGCATTGAAGTCTGCTTGGAGAGTACATTGGGCTGGATGCTTGAAACGTGGTGTAATCTATGTGGATTCAGTTATCGTGCTGAAACAGTTCCTTAAAAATATGCATATGGAGGGTATGGTATGTTACAACTGGGGCAGAGATCGTGGTTTGCATGGAAAGGGTGCTATTAAGCATGACATTTGCAGGCAAGAACATAGTAGAACACTTGCTTCACTTGTCCCAGAGGTAAATGTTAAGGTGTGCAGGCGTTTCTCGTGCATGAATTCGTATATGACCTTTATGCTGTAGATTTATTTTACACCTGTTCTAACTGGCATGTTGACGCTCCATTTGCGAAATTCTCTTCTTGCTGTTAACATGTCTCCATTATGCTTTGTAACTCTGGATTCTATTTCCGAGTCGTACGGACCTACTTTTAGAAGTGCTAAAAATATTTGGTATAGGAAGGTGTTTTGAATTCACTGTTGAAAGGAAGAAAGCGGGCCAAATGATTAGAACATTGGATCATGCGTGAGATGGTGGGGGCGAGTTCACAAGGCACTTCTGAGTTGGATCGTTTTCGTCTTGCACTAACATGGCAAGACACAATTGTAATAGTAACAGGAAAGGGTGTGGGAAGATATTTGAAGGCCTAGCAAAATATATCCGACAACTTGCTTAGTGTTCATCAATGTCTACTGCCATTTGCATGGTACTCGAACTTTCTGGTGGGTATGATGACCTTGTGTCTCGAGTAAATGTCCAATAACGTTTCACTGTGTGGCTAGCCTCTGAGTGGCTGTGCACCAAACATTTAGTCAATCCTGTTATTAGGCTTGATCTATGCTAGTCTGCCTTCTATTGGTAGGGGAGACTACACAGTGGGCTCCCGAGCATATCTGCAGTGAACACCGCCTCTGCTTAGCAGAGTCCCAGTGCTTTTAGTTTGGGGCCGAACTTCTGGCGCATTTATACTTCTCCAATGGTGTATTTAATATAATTGTGCAGGGAGTAGACCCAGGCTGTTGTACACATTAAGCTGCTGCTACACGAACCGATTCCTGTGCGGCTTGTCCCTTTGACGCTCCTGTTCTGAAGGAAAGGTTGCTGCAACTGATTTGCTTCAACAAGAGTCGCAACTCATTACACCGGTGGATAAATGCTGTCCTTTAATCTCGCTGCATTGAGTATTCGGGAAGCTTCTAAATTAAAATGTGTAATTTGGCTCTGTTGGCCTTGTGTGTGCGCCTGTGCAGGATTCGGTATTGAGGGGAATTGGGAGCGATTTCGCTCCTGCTTCTAGCCTAGAAGAGCCTGGTTAGCGTGATGCCAACAGCTGCCGGGTGGTTCCCTAGGGCAACTGATGCTGAAAAAACCACATATGTGAATTTAAGTCTGTGCATTTAGGGCAATCCATAAATATATATTTAAAGCTTAAGGGCCCTAAATAACGAAATTGGTTTACAGGATGGAAACTCCATACAGTGTTGGCAGCAGAGGGATGTTTACACTTTAGCGTTACATTTCTGAAGGGGTTTTATAGCTTGAGATAGTGGCACGGGGTTGGCAAGCTTTAGTGGGACACCAGTATCACTTGGGAGACTGGTGGTATGGCACAAGTACCAGCACTTTACTAAATGGCCTAGTTCTGACTGGGTGCGGCAGAAACATATATTTTGGATATGAGGTCTGCAGAATCGAGGGACACTGTTGCAAAACAGAGGTACAGGTTAAAGTGCCGCATTCTCCTGTACCCTGATCTGAGTCCAGGAGATGGTTGCTTAAGGGGGCTTTTTTGGGGTTTGCAAACCGCAGGGAAAACTGAGTAAGATGGGTGGCCGGAGGTTGGCTCGGGGGTTTGGAGGGAGCGAAGGGGAGGGTTATTGGTGGTAGCAGCATAGTCTAATTATGGCAGTACTTGGAAGAGTGTTTAATTTCCACTACGCTCGGCAGGACCAACTCTCATTAGTTTGTTACTCGTTTGACATGCGTGGTTTGGCAATGGCCACAATGAAAACATTCCTGCTGTTAAATGTTCCAAAGCGTGCTCCCAGCAGTGCACGTGTTACGTGACCAATTGTTATTTGTAGTCTGAGCCACAAAGCCAATGATTGCGGCAGCTGAGCTTCCTTTTTAAATGCATTACTAACCATATTGATTGGTATAATGCAAGCTGTTCGCATTCCAAAGGTAAAAAAAAAATGCCTGTGCACAGTTGAAAGCTGTGTGGTTATGTAAGGAAAGTGATATTGACAGGAATTTCTATAGGCTTCCACTGGCTAATCGATTTGGTAGCAGTGATCAAATATCCCAGGCGAGGTTTTCAGCAGGGATGCGAGGTGAACAAAGAATATACTTCATTGTTACAAGAATGTAGGGATTTTGGAGCACATCAGTGGGAGTTCACAGTATTAGAATTTAAATAAAACCTGTTTTTTTTTATCTCGAGATAAAGTGTGTGTATATATATATATATATATATATATATATATATATATATATATATATATATATATATATATATATATATATATATATATATATATATATATATATATATATATATATATATAAAATTAGATAACGTTTCACCAGAAATTAATATTAATCAAGTAAGTGGTTGAATGTGCTGACAGAACATGACGTGGTGTACAGATTTCAATCATGGTTTAAATTACCTTAGGTGGTGTATTGGGTCTACGGGGATGTGGAGAAAGCTAGTATGGTCAGCACAGGGCAGAATCACACACCCATTCACTCAAAATTCCCCGACGATCTCGACCAAAAGTCATATCTTGATATTTTTTGGGCTGAATGGTGATATAAAATGACAATCTTCAGATTGTTATACATCACGATATTGTTTGTGGGTTAAATGCTCAGTTGTAAGCCAACTACATGTAATATGCCAACAGTGCTAATACTGAACAGTAAATGCAAAACTCAACTCCCAACGTAATCCTAAAAATGCATGATTCAATAGGACATCATCTCAACAATAACGGCAATACTAACCAAAATGCAAGTAGGATGCACATCCCTATATGCACTGAAGGTAGGCATTAAGTGACATTTTGTCATATATATATGTCGCCCATTAAATTAAGATGACAAATCAATATCTCTGTTAACAATATTGTCTAATATTCTATCGCTTTTGGAAATCTATTTCAAACTTGGTATATCGCCCAGCCGTAAAGGTAGCCACACATTCCATATTCATACAGTATTCATGGCGAGTTCTTGGAATAGTACTCTTAAGGAGAAAACATTTGAAAAAAGGGCCCTTTGCACCAGAGGCACTGCTTCCTGTATGCAAAGAAAATGCTAACTCAAGTTGGCAAACGATTTAATTTCATTTAGGTGGCACTAGCAATCTGACAGTGTGGTTAGCCTTTCCAATGCCTGCTGGGGCTAGTGTAGAATGGCAACACCTGGGAAAGTGGCTTGCACTGTATAGATGTCAAACATGCTATGTATTATGAAGGCACCATGAAGCAAAACGCAGACAACAGATTGAAATTTCAAAAAAAGGTCTTTGTTTGAAGGTCCACACCTAGCACCCACCAAGCCAACTCGACCTTTAAACCATTCGCCTTCTCCCCTCTCGCCATCCTTGAAGTAGAAGGAATAATTAACAACCTTCAACCGTCCAACTGCCAAGGTGAGCCTTGGCCGGCTCCTATCAAGGAAGCCTCCCATGACCTTGCCCCTTTCATCACAGCCTTCATAAATGCCTCCTTCAAAACGGGTATAGTCCCGGACAACCTCAAGGATGCGTGGGTAATCCCACTACTCAAAAAACCGTCCCTCGACCCCAACATCCCGACCAACTTCAGACCGACTGCTACGGTCCCGTTCCTGCTCAAGATTCTTGATCGCGCAGCTTACCTGCAGATCCAAGACTACCTTGAGTATAACAAACTCCTGGGGCTAAGACAATCGGGATTCCGCCCCAAACATGGCACCGAATCAGCTTTGATCGATCTGAAAACTCAGATGGAGACACTAAAGGACAACGGGAAGTTAGCGCTACTCCTTCTCCTCGACCTCTCTGCGGCTTTCGATTTGGTCAATCACCAAATACTTTGCCAACATCTCAAATCTGTGGCCTACTTCTCTGATTCTGCTAATGCCTGGATCCACTCGTTCCTTAGCAACAGATCTATGCAGGTCTTCTCACCTTCAGCATCGGCAGACCCATCTCCCACCGCGGCGTCCCCCAAAGCTCCTGTGTATCGCCCACACTGTACAATGTATTCACCTGGGCCCCTCTTCGATGTGCTTGACTATCTGGGTGTATCCTACACCAACTATGCGGATGACACCCAGATACTCATTCCCATTACGGGTGATTCCCATTATGGGTGATTACACAGCCGATACCAAATCCTTGAATGATGTCTACTTGGTCATCCATGCCTGGATGGCGCAACATGAACTTTGCCTCAACGACTATAAGACCGAGCTCTTGCTACTAGGATCAACCTATCGTCTCAACAAATTAGACCAAGCTTACAAGTCCTACATCATTGACGGTAACGTCATCAAGGTCTCTAAAGACACCAAAACTTTAGGCGTCTATCTGGACTCTACCCTCTCCCTGAACAGACAAACAAATGCAGTAAGGTCGGCTTCGGCCTATACATGCAAACTCATCACCGCCTGCAGACCATTCCTGAACCTTCACAACTGTACCACTTTGGCTAGAACACTCATCCTGTCCAAAATCGACTGCTGTTGTGCCCTCTACCTAGGGACTAGTCAGTCTAACCTCAATAAACTGCAAACTATCCAAAATAATGCCATAAGGGCAGCTCTCAATATCCCTAGACGGTCCCATATCTCCATCATTAGATCTGACCTACGCTGGCTCCCGGTAAAACAAAGAATTGCCTTGAAAACACTAGCCTTGACTCATAAATGCCTGAACAACAATGCCCCACCTTATCTCTACCTCGCGTCTTACACTGCACTCCTCTTCCCGTCCCACCAGATCAGCCCAAATTCACAGCCTAACCCTGCCCAGATTTAAACTCCAAAAAGCGGGTGGTGTGAGCTTCCCTGTCCTAGCTTCCAAAGTGTGGAACACGCTGCCAACCCACATAAGAACTGAACCTTTGTTCCTAACGTTCAAGAACAACGCCAAAGCTTGGCTGTTCACCCAGAAATCATGAGGTTTCTCACGTCAACTCTGTTCCCTACCTGTAATATATTTTATCTGTGTATATTTGCCACACTGTACCTATATCATAATTGGTAAATGTGTATTTGTGTATAACTTGTAAATTTGGTATTTTGTATACTTATATTGTAACCTGTATCTAAGATTATGCGCCCGGTTGCCCATGGGCCTGGTGCGCTTTACAAATAAACTAAACTTCAAATTTTATGAACTCCAATGTCAGCAGGATGGTGCAAGGCCTAACTTGCCCAATACTAAGGTGGGATTTCCCTACCTAAATAAACTAAGGAAAGTCTGAGTCAGTAAGTTCAACTTAAGTCTGTCTGTCCACAACCTATACTTGACCTCGCAACTAAAGCTAAACAATGTGTAGGGATGTCAGCAACCAACGTAAAATTGTTCAAACTAAAGTTCTGAGCTTCTTCCAGCTCCAGACCTGTTCTTAGTTCCCTTCTCAAGTTCAAACAAAATTGGCCTCCGGTTTCCCTTCCCCAACACAGTTCCACAAGATGGTATCAGGGTTCCTTTCCCCACGTTCTACAAGGCTTCACATTTACAGTTACATCCGCTTGTTTTGGTTTGCCTTTTATTTCCATCACTTGCACAACATTTAGGCCGACCAGCCTCAGCGTCTTGACTCCTCTTGGTTCAATTGAAGGAAGGGTTCCTCGGTCTAGGCGCCGTTGTAGGACCACAGTCTACCCATCACAGGCCACACAACCCTTTGCAACAGTTCATACTTTCTCATAGGACTTCCTTGACAAAACAGGTTTCTTTTCTGCATCTATTATAAGTCCACTTATTCTTCTGATGCACTTTAATGGCCTAGTGCCTTTTATCAACATGTGACTCACACTTTCATTCATGGCATTTCTTCTGGTTACCATCTTGATGTCACACTATCCAAAAGTGTTTGCTTTGCGCATTTTTCACTAAGTTTACAACTGCTGTTTCTTGAACATTTGTGAACAAGACAAAGGTCTTCACGTTATGTTTCATTCATACGATATTGTCATCTTTTCTATAATTCATCATACAAACTTATTCATGTTTGTCACCTTGTTCGGTATTCAGTAGTTCATCTTTGGTCTTCTGACCCATTCATTATTATTCAAAACTTACCTTGTGCTTGGCAAATTGTTTGGTATTCGATAGTTTACTTTTCTGGTCTCTGGACCCATTTGTCTTGTATTCCAGTTGGTTTGCCCTTTGCTGTTACCCACATCGTGCTCCAGGAGCGCCCTGACCTGAGTGTACCTTCCCTGTCGCTCAGTGGGTGCACTAGTCCCGTTCGCAGGTTCTCGCTCGTTCCGCTTTCACTCCTGAGGGGCAACGGCGAGCAGCGCTCTACAGTCTTTCTTGCAGCGGTCAGCAGTGTCTGTGTTCCCCTCCCCCCAAACCCCCACTCCCAATGGGGAACACACGGCAACAGGCTTCACTGAACTCAGACCCTCCTGCGGCCCACAGTGGCCTCAGTGTCTTCCTGGCCTCCCTTCTATGTCCTTTTCACCTGCCCATATGTTGCTTGCTCCGCCTTGAATGGCCGCGCTCTAAGGCCCAGCGGCTCTCTCTCTGCCTCCCTTTATACACCTGCAGCCATTTAACAGCTTGCACGTGTTACACTCAGTATCACTTGCCTGACCATAGTTATTGGGACATGCCTGACCCTCACAATACTTCAGTCCTCTTTCTCGTCTCCTCCTCTTTCTCGTCTCCTCAGTACCAGAGTGGTGAAATGAGCTGGCCTTTGACTTAATGAGTCTGAAACAGGCAGTAATTTCCCCCAAACAAGTCACCTAGATGTGGCCTTGCTACAAAATGCACAGTCCTCGGTAAAGGCTGCACCTAATTCCAGTTCTGATCATACTCAAAAGTGTGTTATGCTTTCCATTGTGTCTTCCTCTGAGCCTTTACTTCATTGAGTCAATCGCAGTAATAATTTGAAGGGCCAGTTGACGTGCAATGACCTCTCCTCAACTAGTGGCTTTGAGGGTAACCCAACCTCCGCCTTCTAGCGCAGCCAGTAGTATGCTATACTAGCCGTGCCGAGATGGCCAATGAACCCAGTCTGGTATGGCCCCAGTGGGCATTTCTGTTACTGCTGACTGTTCCTTGCTTGGAAGGGTTGCTGACTCCACCTGTGGTTCACAAGAGCGTAACGATCTAAATGACACAAAAAATGTTTTGCCCAACATGACTGCTCCCTTAACCAGACATCTGGTTGTGCAATCCTGGCATCCCCAGAGAGGGAAGCAGAGATGGTAGTCTTGTATGGCTTCCTGCACGTACCACTTTTAAGACTGGAGGTCTCCATGAAAGAACGTACCCGCTCAGCCATTTATCTATGAGAGGAAAGGGTTCTGGATCCAATCCTCCAGGAAAAGAGCCTTTATCATTTAAAAGATCTGATTCATCATAAGGGAGTGGGCTAGCCCCCACCCCTTAAAATGACAAGTGCAAATCGGGATCGGGCACAGGGTCCTCTTGACAATGGATTAGACAGATGCCAGAGGTGTGTACCAGAGGGCGTTTTCAAACTATTTGTGGCAAGCAATAAACTACCCTCGGTGCCCTACTAAGGACATCTGTGTGCAAACCTGTAAATGCCATCCTCTCACTACTAACATACCCCAAAAAATAGCCCTCCCATTGTGACCAGAACCGTAGGCAGTTTGCACACATTACTGGCGTGCTATGTCCGGCCTCTGGTTGCCATTTTACAACCCAATGTGTAGCATTGGAGTTACCTCTGCCGATTCAACAATTCATAATCTCATTTGGTCCAAGCGGGAGCCTTTCTCGGATGTCGGAATTGAGATTTTAGATAGCGGGGCCTCAGTGTCACCTGCATGAGCACTGGCATCTTCTGAAAACTGCGGAGCATCTGAAGAGTGGTGCCTTCCAGATAATGATGGTAATCCGAACAATCTACCTGCTGCCTTCACCACTACAAATATCATGTATCTAAATCCGGGCATTTTTTAAAGACTCTTACTGAATTCCAACAAGTTTGCAGCTCTCGTAAACAGGATCTTTGGCCTGGGAGAAGTTCATTGGTCACCTTTTAAAAGCTGTCTTGTGTGATGTGGGTGTTCCAGGGTCTAGTATTCTAATTGTATCCTGGAACTTTGCCAGCGTGGAATGGCAATTTCATGTTCCAGGCTTTTTTTGGTGTTTTTGTGGCCAGGTTTGATATACTGTTACATGAAACGTGGGTTGGATGGTTGGTGCCCTTTTTTTCTGCAGCAAGGAAGAATAACCAGACAGGAAGGTATGGTTAAGTTGCTAAACCCATAGGTGGAGCACTTTTTGGGCAGCTTATAACTTTGCTCCCCCTGAACGAATCCTCACCAAACTTTGCAAAGATAAGTATATGGCCCACTCTGAATTCTTTTGCAAAGTTTGGTCAAGGGGGGCAAAGTTATGGGGCCGGGGGGGCGGTCCCAACATTATTTTTTTTTTCCCCGTAGACTGAATGGAGAAAAAATGTGCTCACGTCTACAGCCCAAACCGCTGGACGGATTTTCACCAAATTTGCGGCAGGAGCGTCAGCTTGGTCCCGAAAGTGTGCTTTTGTAAATTTGGCAGAGATCAGTCCAGTAGTTTTTTTTTTTTTTCTTTTAAACGACCAAAAGGTAGGTCTAAAAAAATTAGTGATATCTGTCCGCTCCGTGGACTTGCTTCCCTGTTAGCTCTACGGACAGGACACCGATTGGCCAATGTACCTATGCCGTGTCCGTGAACAGCCAATGTGTTCGCTGATTGGTAGGGGTGAACCGTGTGGTGCGTCACATTCTGTTGATGCGCCCGCCATGTTGGATCCGCAGACAGCGTGGCGTGGAACTGAGCATAAATCCAATTTTGTGGAGTGTGTTGGTATGTAGGAGTGGCTGGAGAGAGTGGGGGAGTGAGGGATGGGTCAAATGCTGTATATGTTTAGGTGGGAGAAGGCCGTGATGTGTCCGCCGTCACCGTGGTTGTCAGCGGACCTACTAAACACTGGGCGCATTACTGGCTATTTTACTATACTATGATGTTGGTTTTGGGTAGTTAGTATAGCATTGGGTGAAGAGGGTATGTATTGAAGAGTTTGTGCATTGGCTGTAATTATTGTTTTAGAATGTTAATTGTAGATGGGTTTTGAGGTTGTTGTGTTATGTTTTTGGGTTGTGGTCATTTGGCAGGTGTTGCTCTATGGGTGTGTTATGCTGCGGTGGTTGTGGCCAGGGCCTAGAGTCTTGGGTGCATGGCCGAAAGGCGTAGGCCATGCACAGAAGACTCTAGTCCTTGGCCACACCCACTGCAGCATAATACACCTATGCTAGCAAACATTTTGACTGTGGTATGTTGGCTGCTTAGGGGATATGTTTTCAAAAGTTTGTATACTGATTGGCAGTAGTGTAATAGTGTTTATAGGATAGTGAGATGATGTTAGTTTGTTGGATTGTGTTCAGAATGTTGGTATTGAAGACTCTAGTGTTAAGGATTTCAATCGGGCGACACACCTTGGTCTCAGCCTAGGATGTAGCGCTCAATTGATATAACTTTCTCTTTATTTTATGCAAATTCATTTTGAGTTGGTACACTCATATTGCACCCCCTTTTTCAAATCAGTCTGGTCACATTGGGCCATGAACCAGGCTGGTTGGTGAAAATACAATATTTATTTTTAAAGCTCACAAAAATCATAAAATGTTTAATATGGGGCAGCCATCACCAATGCAGTGATATTTACAATGAAAATGGAAGCAATGCACTTGGTTAACCTTCTCCTAGAACATATACAAAGCACAGGTGAAATAGGGGCACTTTTTGGATTAGGATAGATGGCACCCAAGTTAAGGTTTCCCCCTGCAATGTTCCCTCAACCTACAAATAATCGAATTGTGAGTGGATAAAAAGAAGCAGCAGGTAGTTGGGGATAAGAGGCAGAAAACAATCAAAATCCGACCTTCCCTCACAGAATAAGAGGCAAAAATGGACTTTAAACCCTTAGCAAATACCTAAAATAATACTTTAATTTTACAAATTTAATTAATATGTGGTTAAATTATAATATACATATGTTTTATCACAATAGCATGTATGTTATATCACTGGCACGCGCAAGGCAATGGATCAGCAAAAGACATACGTTTGGAAAATTAGTGGAAAGTGTAGAGCATGCTACAGCCAAATGACACGTCGGGAAACTTGAAATTTTCTCAATTCCCGCTTTAAATTAGTTTTCAATAAAAACGGATGAAATACTCTGATTTGGAGTGTGGGTTTTGGGCTGGGGAAAGATGTCTATCACAGGGACAAGACAAAAGTGAAAGGTCTGTAGCTAAAGAACTGGATGAGATATGCAAGAAAGAAAAAGGGTCGATTTGAGTAAAATGAAGCCGTGAAGTAGGAAAGAAAATCAGTTGAGACAAGAACAGGCTTACTTTAAACTAGACTATTCCTACTAAACCGCCAAAGAGGGACACAGTAAGATCTAAGGTTCATTCGCAACTTCAACATTATCACCCCAGCGTACCACCCTAAGCGGAAACTAGTCTGATCACTCAAAATATGACTAAGGGCTTAGGATTTACACAAGAAAAAATTAATAGAGATGGCGCTAGCACTTTAGAAAGTCAAGGACAGGTACATGGATAATTCTAACAGTTTCCACAAGTTACCAGGGTATAAATATGACTGCTTAGTGAGTGGGATAAGGATCAAGGCAAGGTAAGAGATGTGTTTCTGTGGGGTGGGGGATTATTCTCAGTCCACTTTGAGTGTTGGGGATTTTTGGACAGTCAACAGGTTCTTGGCTCCAGGGCTCGGGTCACAAGGTAGCGTACTCTCCTGGCAAAAGACAGCTGGGCACGGTTTGGTCACCGAATGCTATGGATAGCTGGATCAGGATTGCAGCGGGCATGCAGTTAGGGGGCCACAAGCCGGTCTGATTTCAGGATGCAAAAGGTACCACCGCTTTCCCCTTTTTGTTAATGGGATATTAGTGTTTTTTTTCTGCATCAATGGTCTTGCTGGAGTAGGAATCAGCTATGTTTGGGTTTTGCAATGGGCTCTGGAGTAGGGTCAGCAATGCTTTGGTCTTGTAGGGGAAATCTGGAATCAGCAAGATGAATGGAGATCGGGAACGCCGGCGCAGGAAATTCAGGAGAGAGTGTCTGTCTAGAGTTCAGCTAGGGGCACTTTTTTATAATGCATAGTGACATCATAGACTATATGGTGGGGCAGGTTTAGCTAAGCATGCCTCTAAATAACTGGATTGAACAATCAATGTTGGTTGCCTCCTCTAGGATGTGACTCAGTTTAGGGGTTGTACTTTACAATGTACAAAGTCTTCCCCCAGTCCTTTTTAGCCAAAAATCAGTCATAACAGAATTTACACATTTGTACAGCTGTGGCACAGTAACAAATCACATGGGCAGATTATATATTTTATGTAGAGCATAGCAGTCCAATCCTCAAAGTTGTGGGACTTTGTATCGCCCTTCTACCAGTTTTTCGCACTTTTCAGTGAGCATTATATTGCTTAAAATGCTATTACTTTATACATGGGTGTGGATTATCATTAGGCATGCAAGTATTAAAATTCACAATGGCATCATGGATACTTTCCTTTTTTTAATACCCAATTCTCTGCCATTTCTATTCCGAAGGGGTCAGTGAATGCTACAATGTCTTAAATTCTAAACCACAAAATCACATTTAAACTGTGACATTTTCACATTTTTGAAAGTCTGCTGCAGAGAAGTCATCAGTTTATTTATAAAATAGTCCATGGAAACAGATGTGCTGTATTGTTCCCCATATTTGGGCATAGCTCCCCAAGCTACCCCCTCAGTCCAAGGTTGTCGGAGATTTCCTTTGAAACTTCTGGTGAAAATCACGAGAAGGTGTGAATTTTAACTTCGCACTTTAGTGTCCTAGCATTCTATTGTACGAGGCTGGAGCACAGATATGTCTGTCCAACCTAGCAATTATCACTTGGGTGTCCTTGAAGTTTATGGTGGTTCCCTTTTTTGTTTCTGGTATCCTCTCATCAGAAACCTGTTTCTGGGCTGACACCCCCTCCCCCCTCTGCAGACACTGCAGTTTGAAGAAAACCTGCTGAATAGGACCATCTCATACATGTATCTTCCCAGCGCAATCACCTTTCACATTGCTAGGCAAAGAAGTTTTTGTTCAACATTGTACTTTTTTTTCTTTTTAAAAGAGGCCTTTTTTTTCTTTAGTTTGCAAATCCCATTTCGACACACGTGAAGCAAATGTTGGTGGGATTTATCTTTCAATTTTTTTTCCCATCTGCCTTGCCATTGCCAATATTGATATGATATGGCATTTATAATGTGCCTATACACAAGCGTTTTTCGAGGCGTGACGAGGCAAAGGAGGGGTAACAAAGGGAAGACAGAACAACAATCCTACTAGGCCAGGTATCGTGCAGATCGCGCAAGTGCATGGGGAGGGGGAAAGGGTAAAGTCTGTGGGGAAGGGAGAGGGGGAAAGTGCAGTACATGGGACAGTAGAATAAAAATGGATAAATAAAAAGGCCACTGGTGACAAGTGCAAGGAAGTGCAGACAAGTTCTAGTAGGGGGGACTGTAGGGATACAGAAAACAGTCCCCTGTGCAGGGGTTGCCAGGGAGGCAGTGCAGGTGGGGCCTGGGCCCGAGAGTCAGAAGGGTGGCCAGGTAACCAGTGCCATTTCAGCCAGGTATTTAGCAGAGGAGAGGGAGAGAGAAAGCAGAGGCAAAGAGGAAGGTTTTGAGGTTCTTACGGAACCAGAGATGGTTCTCCTCAAGTTTCAGGGAGGCAGGAAGGCTGTTCCAGAGGGAGGCCCTGGCTGAAGAGAGAGATATACCACCAACTAGTTGCTTGGAGAAGCAACTGACCCTGAGGGAGTTGGATGCGGATGAGCGGAGAGCTCGAGATGGAAGATATTTAGGAAGAGAGAGTTGAAGGTATTGCAGCCGGTATTGTGTTTCAGCCCTAGTTATTTTCTGGAAGGCAGCAGTTTTGCTTGAGCCACAGATGCACTGAGACTGACTTATGTAGCCAAGAGCTGGAGTTTCCGGTGGAAACGGAGGTTTCTTTGGGCCTTTTTCAGATTTGGCTTGACGGAGCCTGTCATTCAGTGGTCATGCTTGGTTTTCCGAAGCGCAGTGTGAATGTGGATAAGCATGGCAGGGTCTTATTAATAAAATATTCTGATAAGGAATCGGAGGAAAAAACAGCATCAGAGCGCCATCATTTTTAAATGTGAATAATTCCCTTTTTCCATGGAACTTTGAGCTGGCAGCAAAGCAGCACTGCTTTTTTCACTCTATTTCTTTTGTATATGTAAGAACACACTGTCGGGCTTCCTCAGTGTGCCCCCTTGTTCCATCCTGCCAAATATGTGCTTGGCAAGATGGTGCAGCCATCTTTTTGTCGCTGCAAAACAGTTTTGAGGCCATGGTGCTCACCGGATCCAGCGCAGCCATTTTGCTGGTGATGGCAGATGCGCGGCTTGGTGATGTGGGGAAGTACTGCTGAGTGGTTAAATATATCCCACGCTAGGCATTTTGGGTTGTATTTATTTGTCCAGTGTTCATTTGCGTGGGTGTTATGTTGCAGTGTTTGAGTCTAATCATTATATACTTACTGTTTCCTTTGAGGCTGTATGTAGAGTTTTGGCCAAGCCATGCAGTCAAGATTGTAGGGTTTGGCAACAAGCACTGCAGCATAAGACGCCCATGGAAGGAAACATTTTGGATTGTGGTCTATGGACAGGTGTTTGCTTGAATGGGTGTGTTATGCTGTGGTGTTTGTGAGTCCAATCATTATATACTAACTGTTTGACTTTTTGTGGTTGTATGCAGTTTTATCATGACATGGGTAATTGGAACAGACATTCTTTTTCAATCTCTGTGATAAAAGAAAAGATCACATGTTAGTGTAGGTAGTTTTATAATGAGTTAATGCATTGCATAGTAGACATTTCTGTATTTTGTCGACCCTCCTAGTTAGTACATTAGAAGTACTATAGTTCATACCAGCGTAATGTGCAATTTGCTCAGTTCCTTTGTTTGTTCATTAAATCATTGGGTCTGTGGGGAAAAAAATCCATGCTGGATTAACCAAAAAATGCTATAAGTTATAACACAATATATTTAATTGGTTGATTTCAATAGGAGGAATTGAATAGGTGTATAGTTTTTGGTTTGGAAGTGGTGGTAGTGCTGTTGCAATTAGATACCCGTTGGTGTATTCTAATTGTTTATTTGTTGTTGTTTTTTAGTAGTATTATTTTATGTGTTTGGTTGTTGCAGAATTTTGGGGCAGTTAGATACCTGTTGGCGTATTCGAACTGTTGATAGTTTTGAAGTTGAAGTTTTATTGATGTTCATACTCAGATTAGTTATTACATTTTAAGAATATTAAGTAAGCGTTTACAAGATTTGCTGGTAATCTCTGTTTTAGAGTAATGGTATTATCATTACTTTCGAACCATCCACATTTCTTTTTTATATATGCAGTGTAGTTACCTGTGTGGTAGATTATACCTATTGTTTTGAAGATTTTCTTACCAAGTGATACTTGTCCATGTGTGAATCCAGTCAGTTTGCAGTTGTTTTGGTACCTTCTGCATTGTAAAGTAAAAGCATTACAATTACGTATTTACTATGTGTCTGTATTTGTAAGGTGGAGCAATTTCTGAATTGCAGATAGTACATAATCTGCCATGGTTTGCATTTTGTACAAGTTGCTGAAATGGAATGGATTCACAGTTGGGTATGGGTACATACACGAAGCGTTCATTAGGGACTTGTTCTTGTGCCATGTGGCTGAAAAGAGTGCATGTATGTTTCCACATATATGAAATCTGCAAGATTTCATTTATAGGTATGTTTGTTTTCTAGTACTTGTAGTAAGTACATTGTGTGTTTACAGTGAATTTGACCATTCCAGCACAGTAGTCCAATTCCTGCCTTATTCCAGAAACAATGTAAGTGTTGTCAGGATTGCTGGTTGCATTTCTGTGAAGGACTAACATTTGCAAACACAATTGGTCCGTCCCGTTTAAGTAAATGTTTTCAATAATTGGTGGCAATTGGAATAGAATATTGATTGCTACATTTGCATAGCAATTTACACCAGTTGTATTTGAAAATTTGAATGGTCCTGACAGTTCTGTCCAAGTCATTTGTTCGGAGTGCACGTTGTTTCTTTGAAGAGGTAGTTGACTTTTTGTGCACTAGATCCTTCTTTGGTTGTGGTCCTTGATGAAGTATTAGCTTCTTTTAATTTCTTTGAAGGTATTGCTGTGATATCCTGCATAATTGTCTGAAGTAGTTTTCTTTTACAAACTTTAACTTTTTGAAGAACAGGATAGGTTTTCAGATGGGGGGGGGGCATAGAGTGAACCCAGTCTATTATATTCTAGAATGCAAGGAATATCGGCGTTTACTTTACTTGCATCAAAGTTGGTTAGAAATAGTCCAAGTGTACGTAAGCATGATAGTGCTACATAGCTCATGCCTTCTTTAAACACTGTGCTACCAATATCTATCAATGCCTTATCTAGGGTAAGATTTGTCAATAGTGACTGCATATGCTAGAGTTAGAGAAAATTGTTCTCTGCGTACATACATGTCTTTGAAAAGAAGGAAGCAGGCTGTTGACCGGCCTATCCTTTTAACTTCTGATAGTTTGTCAAAGTGAATATTGAAAAACTGAATGTTATTGTCACGTGGGTATGTTTTGAAAGCCAACAACTGAACCAAGTGCTCCATTAACTAGTCCTTGGTCCTCGTCAAGGTTACGTTTAAGAATTACTCTACAGTTTAAAGATAATTTTAATATTTTCTCCAAACCAGCTGTGATAGAGAGAGTTTTCTAAGGTATTTAGCCTTGTTGTTGCTTGTTCACACATAGTGTTACCATGCACGTCCAGGTTGTCTTTGGAGCAAATTTGAACTATTGATTGCGTTTCTTTTTTCAACATGGTTTCATTGAATTGTGAACAGCTTGCAAGAGTTGGCGTCAAGGTCATACAGTTTACATTTTTGTGTGCTAATTCTTGCATGACATCAGTAGCACATGACTTATGGCCATAGAGTGCATGGATATGCCTGGTTTTTAATATAGATTGTGCTTCTTGACATAGTACACCAACTCTAATGCTTTTAAAAATGTTGGTGTATGTGATGTCTGCAGACTGACGCATGTTTTCAGTGAATTCTTTGTATTGGAAATGTTGACATTTCCTTTGCTGGCAAGAGTTTTACGGCATAGTTTGTGCCCTAAGGTTTTAAAAATAGATTCACCTTTAACTGGTGTTAATTGAAGCTCTCCGAAAACTATAATGTGTTTTCCTCCAGAGTTCTTCATGGTCTGTTTTCAGGACCTCTTGTAATCTGAGGTGAATGAAGGCTAACATTAGATTGTAGACCATGCTTCCCTCTTCTATTAGCAGGATTTTCATTTGTTTGAAAACTCTGCGTAGTTCCATTGCAGCTTCTGGAGAAAGTTTGTAATATTCTAATTTTGTTTTGGTGTTCTACTGGAAGGAGTAGTAATCGGTGAAAAGTGACACCGCCTATGTTGTAGGCAGCTAAACCTGTGTGGGCAGTTACAACAGCTGGCAGTTTGTTGTTTGTCAATTGTTGGAGGAACTTGCTGATGATTTTGATTAAGAATGTTTTGCCTGAACCAGCTTGACCACTCACGTATAGGTTTGTAGTCTTGACTGTTACAATTTTTTGTTTCATTCTGCACACCATGTTCAATTTAGTAGAGCAAAGTCTTCTGTAGATTGCTCATACACACATGGTGTTTTCTACTTCAGTCATGGCTAATTCTGCCTTATTTGATATTCGTGGCTGTCCAAGTGGTTCTTGGCTTCTTGTTACAGAAAGTTGACTGCTGTCAGGAGTGTCCACATCTAGTTGTGCCTGGAGTAGTTCTTCTTGTTGCTGTTGACTGAGCAACATTGTTTTGTACTGTGTAAAGTTTGTCTGTTAGACTGCCTTCATTTGGTTTGAAAGCGTCTTTATAGGAGTCATAGGTATCTAGTAAATATTATTTTCTCCATGGTTTAAAAAGTTGTAGCAGGGACATGCAATACAGTTCTTTATGTGGAGGAGTTTTTAATGACCATTTCATATGATTAAGCTTCGTTTTGGTAGGTTTCACTAATCTGCTTTCACATTTTTCCACTCTATCTACCTTTCTTCTCATCTGGTTTTATATTATTTTTGTATGTGAAGTTTTGGGCTACGTGGTATAGACACATGGTTTCCAAAGTGGTACTCCTGTTGGGTAGTATGTGTCCAGTAAGTTGTTTTTCAAAATGTCTTGGATGTTGGGATCATTTTTTCGCTATTGTTTCTATGTCCTCATATGATTTGAGTACTCTTTTTCTAGATTTAGCAGGACCAAGGCTTAACCATACTATATTTTCAGATTTTCCATACAAGGCAGTACCGGTTAAGCGGTCTGCGGCTTCATAGCGGCCCCATTCTCCATGGGAGAGCATTTTTATGCCTAAACTGTACAATTTCTGCGATGGTGTTTTGTCAGATGATATGTCATCCCAAAGGTCTTTGAGCTCTGTTTTTTCTGCTTTGGTTAAGTAGGCTGACACATATCGTGCAGCTGTAGTGGAATTGTCTGCAATGTACTCCACATCTATATTTGCATTCTATAGGAGGGCAATGGTTGTATTGTAATCATTGATGTATTTTGATATTTCTGTTCTTTTTATGTAATGTGTTCTTGGGTGGTTTACCTTTGACACTATATCTAACTGAAGACATGAAGTTGTTTACTTCACCTGTTGCAACTGGTCTAGGGAAACCAAAGCGGCATTTGGTGTAATATTTCCCTTTGTTTTTATATTTGCGATGACAATACTTCCCACATTTGTTACTTTGAAATTGTAAAATATGTGCATGAAGGTCACTATGTGTAGTTTTTGAAGGGATTTCACAAGTGACGTATTTTTTGTTGGACTGCAAAACAGTGGCATCCCTGTCCTCACCAAATTTAGGAGCATTTTTAATCCACAAAAGCATGTGGATGTGTGATGCTCCGCTGGCTTGGTATTCTTTTCTCCAAAATAAGTGTTGCACGTCTCCAAGGGGAGGAACAGTTTTATTACAAATGAAGTGCAGCAAAGCAATGAAGTGATGATGGAAATATCTTGATACATTTACAGGATCTAGAGATCAGAGTTCACCTGGTGTTTATATCTATTTGTTTTTGTTTGCTATGCGTAGGAAATAGTGTAAATCTTCCCATGCATAGTCTGCACAACTTAATGTCCCAAACAAAGTGGGTGGGCTAAGGTTTCTTATCATACAGCGTACATCTGCATGATGTTGGAACCAGTATTCTTTTGTACCATGCATGTTTGCTAAAAGATTTGTAATGCTTGACTGTAAAACTTCCTCTTTTTCTTGCACTTTTTGTAGTAATTGCAAAGCTGACATATTTAGAAAATTGGTACCAGATTTTAATGTGTGTGCAACTCCGTAGCATAGAGTTGCTAGTTAACTTTCAAAAAGAATGTGAAATATGTATTCCACGTTTTGTCCGAATCTGGGGTCTTCAGAATGCATTCGTAAAGAGCGGTATTCTAATGCTGTTTTTTTTTTGTGGGTCTTTCATCATACCTTCCTCCTTTTCCAGTAGGAAAGAGTAGAGGAAAGGCTTGTGCTTCTATACTTTTTTCCCCCATGTGCTGATTGGAGATGCTTTGGCTTGTCGCATTTGGTAAGTTTCCAGTGCATCATCTATGATGTCTTCAGAGTGTAATGGGTGAATTGTGTAATGGTCTAAAATATTGGATTCTGTAGTAGGATCTAGAAGTTGAAATTGACCAGTTCCTGACGAGTCTTGAATTATTTCAGCGGTTTTCTTCAATATTTATTTGTAGTATTCATTGTTGTCTTTTAGATATTGCAGGGCTTCTCTAACTTTATGGAAGTCCACGAGTTGTTGCCAAATCTTTTTGTCTTTTGTAGGTACGCCATTTACTAAGATAATCAAAGATTGATCTATTGGACATTGCACTCCGACTGTGTACATTTTCTTTTAGATCTAATAGCAAATAAACTACTTTACCATGAATGCCTTTCAGTAATTCAGAGGGAGGTAATTTTGCTGTTTTTGGTTGAAGGTGTATTATTGCTTTAAATGGGTGCACTGCTTGAATTATGATGCTTTCATACAAGTTAAGTTGTTGCAGTGGTTCTGGTAGTGGGAATAATTCCAGGTTATTTGTGATCGCACGTGAAGGTATTTGGTTGTGAAGTTTTGCAGTGCAGTAGCTGCAGTATTAAGGGGTTAGCAATTTCATAATTGTTTTCTGCTATAAGATGGAGAGCAAATAAGAACCACTTTGAATCTTCATTGTTATTTTGTACATTATGTCTACAGTTTTTGTGCTATTCTTATAAAAAGTCCTGCGGCAACACACACTCACATGGTTTGCTACTTCAGCAGATGTGCTTTTAAACTTTATTTTTTGGATGTGTGTAGTAGAAGGTTGCCATCTGTAAAGTTGTTGCTAGTCTGTTCTAAAGCTATTGGATTTTGTAAGTGGTTTTCACTTCTAAAAAATTTTCTCTGGATATGCTCCATTTCCTCCAGTAGTTCTTTGGCTGTGCCATGTAGAATATTGTTATTTAAATTGTCTAGTGCTAAAGCAGGACTTTTGGCATAGTACAGTTTATGAACCAAACTTCTTACAGTTGAATGGTGTTACTATCATTTTGATATGGTGGAATGTGCTTTTCCAAATAGGTCCAGAAATGCAGGCTAATTAATGTCCTTGTAGTCCTGTGTATTTTCGCACTGGACAGGAGTCCATAGTTTGTAATAGTTGTATTTTCAATTTGTCTTTGCCTTTCACATACTGATTGAGGAACTGGCGTAAAGATGTGAAAGATGTTTTGCTCATGTTACACATTGATGTGCACAGCCATTTGTAGACTGGACGCATTCCTTCAGTGGAATGGAGAGTTGATGCTAAGTTTCCTGGGGATATTTTTGTGGGCAGCGTTTCTTGTTCCATAATGGTATTATGTTTTTCATACCCTCGTCCACTGCTATGTATTGCAAATGGGTTAATTTGCTTTTGTTTGTATGCTTCTCCAGCATGGGGTCTGGCATGGATTCACATGCTCATGAATATTCCCCGTCGTCAGGCTGGGAATCCTCGGTAAAGAAAAAAATCAGTATCGCTTTCGTTTCTGATCTGTCTTTCGTAGTAGTAACCAATCACTGATCTCTGCGTCATACTGACCACAGCCAATGACTGCCCTCTACCTAAGCCCCGCCTCTGGCAGCCATCTTCAGATTTTTACCGCACGTTCAAGTGTTGGGATCCTCGTGCTATTGCTCTCGAGCGTTAGTGCTATTTTTCACGTTTTTTTTCTCAAAAAATTTCTCTTTTTCGGTCAAAAGAGCCTCAAGCTCCAGCGTTTCTTCATCCGATCAACGGGGACCCGTGTCGGATTCGTCAACGCCCCTCAAGGGTGAAGATTTCGTCGAGCCACGCTTTTGGAGGACTCCAGAAGTTTCTCAGGCCCATCTCGGACATGGCCCAGAAGAAGGGAAGCTCGACGCCCGGAAAGCTGTTCAGGGTCTGCCCTGGATGCCAGCTTCAGAATGTCTTTAAGGAGGACGAACACTCCCTTTGTCTTTACTGCCTACATGAGGACAAGACGCACGTGGAGAAGGACTGTGCGTTTTGCGGCAATATGTCGGAGCGGACCATGAAGGACCGCCATCAACATCTCGCCAACTGGCTGGAAGGGAAGAGCCGTCAGGCAAGAAGAAGAAGAAGTCCGAGCGGTCTTCTAAGACCTTTAAGGACACCCCGGCGACGGGGGGTCCAACACAAGGCCAAGCACTGCGAGTCCGCTGGCACCGGGAGCGCCGAACGGTCGGGCTCTACGGGCGCCAGGCAGGGCGCATCCTCCCCGGCGCCATCAACCACGAGCCAACGCTCTCGTTCGGGTAAGAGGAAGGCCGAGCACCCGGCGAAGCTCCTGGAGAGACCCCGGTCGAGCTCGAAGGCCCCATCGGAGGGGGAGCGAGGCAGTGACCCTCCCCCCAAGGAGAAGGCGGTGAGCGCACCTAAGGTGGTGAAAGCCTTAATCCATCCGGCCAAGGCCTCTATCGAGACAGTCGCGGCGGCCCTGGCTCAGCCCGTGGAGGCTACACCAGTGGTGGCGACCTCGGGGCTCAGTCTCCCTGCCACCGCAGAGGGAGTCCTCTTTTATGCCCATCGACAGGACCCCCGTGAAACCTCCGGAGAAGAAAAAGGGGGGGCAGGAGGTTGTCGTGGGATTCGGCCTCAACCTCTGAGGAAGAGCTGATCGAAGTCTTAAGCCACGGCGTTGGCGTGGAAGAAGACCAGCCCGTCGGGAGGGACCCCGACGTAGGAGACGACGATAACGTCGAGGGCGCCGACGGGGCACCTGACCGCCCGTCGGACTCCCCTCAACCAGTGCCGCAAGACAACTCGGCGGCCATTTTGTTGGCTATACAGTCCTTATGCTCGGAGATAAGGACGAGACTGCTGTTACCACCAGCGGAGGAACCGCTCCCGACGGGGGACCCGGAGCCAGGCCCTTCTGGGAGCCCTCCCCCTAAGAGAAGGATTCATCCTCCACCTCCTTTTCAGCCATCGTGCCCTGTTCAGCCCTCCTCCCCGTCCAGGACTCGTGGGGATGATATGGGGACTGACACGGCCGCGATGGGTACGGACGACGAGGATCTGCCGTCGTCACCTCCCACCCGGGCTTCCCCGCCCGATGAGATTGGATCGTTTCACTCCATGATCGCCAGGGCATCCGAGCTTTTCCAGCTCTGCCCGGAAGAGAAGGAAGAAGGTTTCCTTTATCAACGGCGCGAGGCCAAGAGGAAGACGGTCCTCTCTGTACCTCTACTGGACGATATTTGGGATGAGGGCCTCGCCCTCCTCAAGAACCCATCCACGACGCCGGTTAGAAGGGATCGGTACGAGAAGAAGTACCAGGTCCCGGACGCGGCCCCCTTGTGCCTTCGGGCACAGCCGACCCCGGACTCGGTCGTCTCCGCGGCGGCCAGGAAGAAAGCGGGTGGGGCGCGGCCTCTACGTCGACCTCCCCGCCGGACGGCGAGGGAAAGAAATCAGATACGATGGGACGCAGAGTCATCTCGTCTGCAGCGACGACGATTAAGGCGGCCACCGCCTTGGCTATCGTAGCCCGCTATGACAGGGAGTTGTGGTACAAACTGGCCCCCCTGCTGGACTTCCTACCGGACGACAAGAGGGCGGAAGCTCTAGAGACCTTGCAGGAAAGAGAGGTGGCGTCGGACCACGCCATTACGATTGCGACGGACATCGCTGACACTGGATTTCGCCAGTTGGGCAACGGCGTGTGCCTTAGGCGGCGTGGATGGCTCAAGGCTACTGACTTCCGTCAGGACGTGCAGACCAGAGTCTTGGACATGCCGTTCGACGGAAACAACCTGTTTGGGGAAAACAGTGGACGATTCCCATCAAGGCAGACACGGAGACGGCCCGGGTTCTTGGGGTTCTCCAGCAATGGCGGCCGCCCTTTCGGAGCGGCGGAGGCAAACAGGGTGCCTCCAAAGGTTCCGGCGGCGGATTTTCCACCTACCGTCAAGCGGCCCGTTCGTCGTCGCAGGAAGCTTACAGGGGACGAGGCAAGTCGGGCGGACCCCGCCGTCGTCGCCAAGGAGGACAAGGCGGCAAAGCCTCGTCGAAACAGGACTGAACCGGCCGTGGGGTCGGGCCCCCACCGAAGCACCCCGGCGGGAGGCCGGCTGGCGAGCTTCGTCAGCGTGTGGGAGCCCATCTCCACCGACCGTTGGGTGCTGGACGCCCTAGCTCAGGGTCACGCGCTCGAGTTTCTAAAGAGGTGCCCGCGCGTCCCCCCCTGTGGCCAGGAAAGAACATCACGTCCCTCAACTTCTCTTGGAGGTAAAGGCGATGCTCAAGAAGGGCGCCATCGAGCTCGTCCCAAAGAGGCTTCGGGGCTCCGGAGTTTACTCAAGATACTTCCTCGTGAAGAAGAAGACGGGAGGATGGCGTCCCATCCTGGACCTACGACCACTGAACAAATTCATCAAGGCACAGAAGTTCCGGATGGTCACCCTCCAACACGTCCTGGGTCAGCTGGAGGAGGGCGATTTCCTGTCGTCGTTGGATTTGGAGGATGCCTACTTCCATATTCCCATCCTACAGGGACACCGAAAGTTTCTCAGGTTGGTGGTCCAAGGGCGTCACTACCAGTTCAGAGCCCTTCCCTTCGGACTGAGGTCGGCACCCAGGGTGTTCAACAAGTGCCTCGCACCGGAGGCGGCGCAGCTGCGCCGAGAGGGGATCCACGTCTACCCCTACCTGGACGACTGGCTCATCCGAGCGAAGACGAAGGAGCTCGCCGTGGAGCACACGGCAAGGACCGTCCAACTACTCACGGACCTGGGATTCTCCATAAACTACGCCAAGTCCCACCTGGTGCCCGCGCAAGACGCACTGTTTCTGGGAGCGAAGCTCGACAGTGTCGCTTCTGGCCTCTCCGTCGGAGGAAAGGACGAGGGCCATCTTGGGCAAGGTGCAGCGGATGCTGGTTGCGGACGCGGCCAGAGTGAGGTCCATCAAGTCCCTCCTCGGAATGATGTCTTCTTGCATTTACCTCATCCGCCTGTGCAGGCTCCGGATGCACCCATTGCAGGAGTTCCTGGACGCGTGCTGGATCCAGACGAAGGGCAGCTTCGAGGAGAGGATCACACTCGACGAGAGTTTCCGACGAGCGATCCGGTGGTGGGGCACCCGCGCGTATCTGACGGCGGGCATGGACTTCCAGACCCCTGGCCACCAGGAGACAGTGACCACGGATGCCTCCCTGGAAGGGTGGGGAGCGCACACCGAAAATCTGCACGCGAGAGGCCTTTGGCTCCCGACAGAGAAATCCCTCCATATCGACGTCCTGGAGCTCCGTGCAGTGTTTTGGGCCCTCCGGTCCTTTCTTCCGTCCCTCAAGGGCAAGGTGGTGAGGATCTTCACCGACAACACCACCACCATGTTCTACATCAGGAAACAGGGCGGAACCAGGTCCCCAGCCCTGCCCATGGAGGCGCAGGATCTGTGGCATTGGGCCGTCGCCCAAGGGATGTTTCTGGTGCCGTTTCATCTGGCAGGGATAAAAAACACCATCGCCGACTCACTCAGCAGGGAGCTGCGCTCGTGCCACGAGTGGGAACTACGACAGGATCTAGTGGACCGCCTCTTCCGACGGTGGGGCACACCTCTGATCGCTCTGTTCGCGACGGCGACGAACTCCAAGTGCCGGAGGTTCGCCAGCAGGTTTCCCCAGCCGAGGAGCATGGGCGATGCTTTCTCGTTCCCCTGGGAGGGCCTGTTTCTATACGCGTTCCCTCCATTGCCATTGCTGATCCGGCTCATCAACCAGCTCAAGAGGTCACGGTGCAGGATGATCCTCGTCGCACCTGCGTGGCCGAGGCAGATATGGTTCCCGGACCTTCTGGACTTGTCAGTGTCCCCGTCAATCAAGCTGCCAGTGGACGCGAATCTTCTCTCCAGGGAAGGAGGCGCCATACTCCATCACGACCCGAAGTCGCTGAACTTGCAGGCCTGGCTCCTGCAGCGTTAGAGTTTGGAGGATACGACATACCGGCCGACTGCAGAGAGGTTCTTGCAAAGGCCAGGGCGTCCTCAACTCTTAAATGCTACGGACACAAATGGAAGAGGTTCTCTGTCTGGTGCCACGCACAGAAGATTAACCCTCTACGGATTACGGCTCCCCAAGTACTGCCGTACCTACTGACGCTGGCCAAAGCTGGACTGGCGCACGCGTCCATCAAGATTCATCTTGCTGCGATCTCCCAATACACCAGAACCACGGGGCGCACGTCTTTGTGGTCTCATCGTCTGGTGAAAGTGTTCATGAAGGGACTGTTCAGATCGTTCCCGCCGGCGAAGGCTCCGGCCCCGGCGTGGGAGCTCAACGTGGTGCTGACCAAGCTCATGGGACCTCCGTTCGAGCCTCTGCACTCGGCTCCGTTGAAGTTCTTGTCGTGGAAAACAGCGTTTCTTGTGGCCATCACCTCCGCACGACGGGTGGGAGAGATCCAGGCCCTTTCCTGCAAGGCCCCGTACTTGATTTTTCACGACACAAGGGTAGTGCTCAGGACGCACCCCTCCTTCATGCCCAAGGTGCCGTCGAACTTCCACCTCAACGAACCCTTGGTGTTGCCTGTTTTCTTCCCGTCGCCTTTGTCGCCGGCTGAAAGGACTTTGCACTCGCTGGATGTGGCTAGAGCGCTGAAGTTCTACGTGGACCGCACAAAGTGTTTTCGGAAGATGTCACAACTCTTTGTGAACTTTGGACCTGTCAATCAGGGGAAGGCTCTCTCGAAGGCTTCCATTTCCAGATGGCTCTCCGGCTGTGTCATGTACTGTCATCGGTTGGCAAACCGACCACTGCCTGGCCGTCCGTGAGCCCATTCCACCAGAGCGATCGCAGCTACCACGGCGTTCCTATCTGGTGTGCCCTTGCTGGACATCTGCAGGGCTGCTATGTGGAGGTCGACGCACACCTTCACGAAATTCTACTGCGTCGATTGGGATTCCAGGGAGGAGTCCAGGGTCGGCCAAGCAGTGCTGCGCAACCTGTTGTCCTAAGGTGAGCCTGGTGAGGAGGTAAGAATTGCTTAATGTTGAGTTTGATGTAATGCTTAATGTTGAGCCTTTGCCACCTCCCGTGGTTGTGCATGTGTGTACTGCTATGTATTCTTTATTCATGAGCATGTGAATCCATGCCAGACCCCATGCTGGAGAAGGAACAAGTTACTTACCTGTAACTGTTGTTCTCCAGCATGGGTCTGGCATGGATTCGCATGCGAACCCTCCCGCCTACCCCTCTGCGGCTCTTCACTTGGTCATACTGCCACTTCACGTGCTACCAAATCTCAAGATGGCTGCCAGAGGCGGGGCTTAGGTAGAGGGCAGTCATTGGCTGTGGTCAGTATGACGCAGAGATCAGTGATTGGTTACTACTACGAAAGACAGATCAGAAACGAAACTGATACTGATTTTTTTTCTTTACCGAGGATTCCCAGCCTGACGACGGGGAATATTCATGAGCATGTGAATCCATGCCAGACCCATGCTGGAGAACAACAGTTACAGGTAAGTAACATGTTCCTTCTTCATTGAAATATGGTTCTGTGCTAGTGGTGTGACTCCAGTCACCTCCACAGATGTTTGCAAAGCTATCTTTGTTGATATTCCGTTTATTGAGAAGTCTTTTTTTTTTTTGTTGCAGTTTAGTAGTTAGTTTTGTTAATGGTTTCATTTTGTTTAAAACTAAAATTATTTCCTTTTGAGAAGAATTGTACTGTCCGAGAGCTTCCAGGTTTAATTTTCTACGGTATGTTTTGAGGGTTGTGCATGATTTCTCTCTTGCTTTGATAAGGTTCTGAAGGACTCTGTGGCGGAATTTGTTTTGTAAAATGGTTGTTTTGGTATGCTTACTTGTGGCTACATCGAGATTATAGGTGCAGTGTTATACTTGTGGTAACTGCAGTCTTTTTTAAATAACTTTCTGTTTAGTTTTACATTTTGAAAGAGTTGGCAAAGTTTATTTACTGGAAGCTGCTTTTGTTTCACTTAGTGACATGTTTGAACTTTTTATAGAAATTCTAGAGGTGGATGCTTATTTTGTACACTTATTTTGATTTGCTCTACTTCCGCGTTGCTTTTTATAGAGTTGCTTTTTGGTAGGTATTCTTTGGGGTCTGTTGGGGGGGAAAAAAGAAAGTGCGGGTTGGGACGTTGTGCAATGTATGTGTGCAGTGTGCATGAGTGTCTGAGTATGATGGTAGGCATGTATGTAGAGGTGTGTGATTCTGCAATGGGCTGTTGCTTCAGGTTGGGAAGGCTATTCTCGTATTTGTGTTACTATACTGGTGTTCAGATGACAATACAAAGTGTGCACCTGCTGAGGGGCAATCAGTAATACTGAATCTAATGCTGCAGGGTTAATACAATTGTTTGTTCTACAATACTAGAATTCTACAGTGTTGGAGTAACAGTATTATGGCAGTATTGCACTTACTTTTTTGGATGCAAAGAGTAGTTTTCTTCTGAGTTCTGTTTCGTACTTCAGACGCTGCTGGTTTTCAGGAGAGTGGTCTTCACTGCAATTGCGAAAGAAAGAAGTTAGTAAATATGTGTGTTAATAGCACTGTAGTTAATGTAGGCATGTATTTGTTTGTTTTTTGCAGTAATAGTGCTTTCTGATAATTGTGCATAGCATGTAGATGCAGTTTCCTTTGTCTATGTGCATTCTGTAAATTGTACTTGGAATCTGTCAGTTGAACCTGCCTTTAGAAATGATAACAATAGTAAGCACACAGAGCACACTTGGCTTTTTAATGCATTGTTATTTGATGTTGGGAGAAATAACTATATGCTTTTCATGCTACTTATAAAGGGTAAATGGCAGGAACTTGAAGGTGAAAAGCATGCAGTGTATGTATTTACAATGCAGGGTATCTTCTACTTACCCTGGATAAGTAGTAAAAATGTTGTGCTAGCATTTCTTTCATCTGCTATGATCAAGTGTCACTTTAATGATGTGTGTTTTACAAGTTTTCATTTACCCACATCACAGAACAGCAAACTATTCATTGTATGCATTTGCATGTTGCCATTTACAATCATAGTGTTATTTCTCTCATCTTTTAACATGAAATGACCCTTTGTTAGACAGCTGTGTGTGTTGTCTGATTATTATTGTAATTATTTCTAAAGGAAGTTCAAATGATAGATTGCATGTAAAATGAACAGAATGTATAGAAAGGAAATTGTATGTACACCCTATGCGCTATAATGCATGAAATGCCATTATACTTGAAATGTGGATAAATAGGTGGCAGTGGTTACACAGATAACAGAATGAATTAAGGGAATAACAGTTTGCACATTACAATTGGTAATATGGGTAAATGAAAATTTGGAGAGCACAC